>NC_083787.1:13762449-14167193 GCF_015708825.2 Lethenteron reissneri | reverse complement strand
GGTGAGTGAGTGGGTGAGGGGTGAGTGATGGGTGAGTGAGAGTGATAGCGCAGGAAGTGGAGTGAAGCTGGTGAGTGAGTGGGTGATGGTGAGTGAGTGATGAGTAGCGCAGGATGTGGAGTGAAGCTGGTGAGTGAGTGAGTGGGTGAGCGAGTGAGTGGTGATGAGTGGGTGAGTGGTGAGTGAGTGAGTGAGTGAGTGGGTGAGTGATGAGTGGGTGAGTGAGTGAGTGAGTGGGTGAGTGAGTGAGTGGGTGAGTGAGTGCTGGTGAGTGGCTGAGTGGGTGAGTGAGTGCTGAGTGAGTGAGTGGGTGAGTAAGTGAGTGGGTGAGTGAGTGAGTGGCTGAGTGAGTGAGTAGCTGAGTGGGTGAGTGAGTGAGTGAGTGGTGAGTGGTGGGTGAGTGAGTGAGTGGCTGAGTGGGTGGGTGAGTGGGTGAGTGGGTGGTGAGTGACTGAGTGGCTGAGTGGGTGAGTGAGTGGCTGAGTGAGTGAGTGGCTGAGTGGGTGAGTGAGTGAGTGAGTGAGTGAGCGAGCTAGCGAGAGAGTGAGTGAGTGGCTGGGTGAGTGAGTGAGTGAAATGAGTGAGTGATGTGAGTGACGAGCGAGGTGAGCGAGGTGAGCGGTGAGCGAGCGATTGGCTGAGCTCGTGAGTGAGTGGGTGAGTGATGTGAGCAAGTGGCTGAGCGAGCGGAGCGAGTGAGCGAGTGGCTGAGCGAAGTGAGCGAGTGGCAGAGTGAGTGAGTGGCTGAGCGAATGGGTGAGCGAGTGAGTGAGTGGCTGAGTGAGCGAGTGAGCGGCGAGTGGCTGAGCGAGTGAGTGGGTGAGCGAGCAAGTGATTGGCTGAGTGAGTGGGTGAGTGAGTGGGTGAGTGAGTGGGTGAGTGAGCAAGTGAGTGAGCGAGCGATGTGAGCGAGCGAGTGGTCTGGCGAGTGAGTGGGTGAGCGAGCGAGCGAGTGATTGGCTTAGTGAGTGGGTGAGTGGGTGAGTGAGTGAGTGGGTGAGTGAGCAATGTGAGTGAGCGAGCGAGTGGATGAGCGAGTGAGTGGGTGAGCGAGTGAGCTCACCTCATGCTGTGGCCACCTGCGAGTGAATGAGTGGCGCAGGAACGTGGAGTGAAGCTGGTGAGTGAGTGGGTGAGCGAGTGAGTGAGTGGGTGAGTGAGTGAGTAGCGCAGGAACGTGGAGTGCAGCTGGTGAGTGAGTAAGTGGGTGAGTGAATGGGTGAGTGAGTGAGTGGGTGAGTGAGTAAGTGAGCAGCGCAGGAACGTGGAGTGAAGCTGGTGAGTGAGTGAGTGAGTGGGTGAGTGAGTGGGTGAGTGGGTGAGTGAGTGGGTGAGTGAGTGGGTGAGTGGGTGAGTGAGTGAGTGGGTGAGTGAGTGAGTAGCGCAGGAACGTGGAGTGAAGCTGGTGAGTGAGTGAGTGGGTGAGTGAGTGGGTGAGTGGGTGAGTGAGTGGGTGAGTGAGTGAGTAGCGCAGGAATGTGGAGCGAAGCTGGTGAGTGAGTGAGTGGGTGAGTGGGTGAGTGAGTGAGTGAGTAGCGCAGGAATGTGGAGTGAAGCTGGTGAGTGAGTGAGTGGGTGAGTGAGTTGGTGAGTGGGTGAGTGAGTGGGTGAGTGAGTGAGTGAGTAGCGCAGGAATGTGGAGTGAAGCTGGTGAGTGAGTGGGTGAGTGGGTGAGTGAGTGAGTAGCGCAGGAATGTGGAGTGAAGCTGGTGAGTAAGTGAGTGGGTGAGCGAGTGAGTGGTGAGTGAGTGGGTGAGTGGGTGAGTGAGTGAGTGAGTGGGTGAGTGAGTAGCGCAGGAACGTGGAATGAAGCTGGTGAGTGAGTGAGTGGGTGAGTGAGTGAGTGGCTGAGCGAGTGAGTGGGTGAGCGAGCGAGTGATTGGCTGAGTGAGAGGGTGAGTGAGTGGGTGAGTGAGTGAGTAGCGCAGGAACGTGGAGTGAAGCTGCTCCTTGCTGAGCAGCGTCAACCAGAGACGACGCACCGGCAGCGCCCATCGGTGGTGGGACCTGGAGCCAACAGCATCATCATGATTAGCAGCAGCACCCATCACCACCATCACCACCATCACCACCATCACCACCACCATCACCATCATTACCACCACCATCACCATCACCACCACCGCCACCACCGCCCCCATCGCCACCACCACCGCCACCACCACCGCCAACCACCACCGCCCCAACCACCGCCACCACCACCCCCACCACCACCACCCCCACTACCCCCACCACCACCACTACCCCCACCACCACCACCATCACCACCACCACCACCATCACCACCAACCCCATCACCACCACCATCACCAGCACCACCATCACCACCACCATCAGCACCACCACCACCACCATCAGCACCACCACCACTACCACCACCACCATCACCACCACCACCATCATCACCATCACCACCACCACCACCACAATCACCACCACCACCATCACCACCACCACCACCAGCACCATCACCATCATCACCACTATCATCACCATCACCACCACCACCACCATCACCACCACCCCCACCACCACCCCCACCACCCCCACCACCACCCCCACCACCCCCACCACCATCATCACCACCATCACCACCATAATCATCACCACCACCACCACCATCACCCCCACCACCACCATCACCACCACCACCATCACCCCCACCATCACCATCACCACCACCATCACCATCACCACCACCACCAAAACCATCACCATCACCACCACCACCATCACCACCACCATCACCATCACCACCACCACCACCATCATTACCACCATCACCACCCCCATGACCACCACCACCATCACCACCATCACCACCACCATGACCACCACCTTGAATGTGGCTCTTTCTCTCTCTAACGAGTCTCTGTGACAGCGTCTTGTGGGAGAGCTCACGGCAGCTCTGCAGCTCCTTGTTCCAGTCGCGCGTCTGCAGCGGCAGCAACAACAACAACATTGTCAACAACATCATCAACATCGTCAACAACAACATCATCATCGTCAACAACAACAACATCATCATCGTCAACAACAACGACAACAACAACAACATCGTCAACAACAACATCGTCAATAACAACATCAACAACAACAACATTACGTGAGCGCCTGAGTGGCTGAGTGGGTGAGTGAGTGGCTGAGTGAGTGGGTGAGTGACTGAGTGGGTGGGTGAGTGAGTGGCTGAGTGGGTGAGTGAGTGGGTGAGTGGGTGGGTGAGTGACTGAGTGGCTGAGTGGGGGAGTGAGTGGCTGAGTGGGTGAGTGAGTGAGTGAGTGGCTGAGTGAGTGAGGGAGTGGCTGAGTGGGTGAGTGAGTGGGTGAGTGGGTGGGTGAGTGAGTGGCTGAGTGGGTGGGTGAGTGGGTGAGTGGGTGGGTGAGTGAGTGGCTGAGTGGGTGAGTGAGTGGCTGAGTGGGTGAGTGAGTGGCTGAGTGGGTGGGTGAGTGACTGAGTGGGTGATTGAGTGAGTGTGTGGGTGAGTGAGTGACTGAGTGACTGAGTGAATGTCTGAGTGGGTGAGTGAGTGTGTGAGTGAGTGAGTGACTGAGTGAATGAGTGAGTCCGTGAGTGAGTGAGTGGGTGAGTGAGTGAGTGGGTGAGTGAGTGAGTAACTGAGTGGCTGGGTGAGTGGGTGAGTGAGTGAGTGAGTGGGTGAGTGAGTGTCTGAGTGGGTGAGTGAGTGAGTGTGTGAGTGAGTGAGTGACTGAGTGAGTGCGTGAGTGGGTGAGTGGGTGGGTGGGTGAGCGGGTGAGTGGGTGGGTGAGTGGTGAGTGAGTGGGTGTGTGGGATGGTGAGATGGTGAGTGGGTGAGTAGGTGGGTGAGTGAGTGGGTGGGTGAGTGAGTGGGTGGGTGAGTAAGTGGGTGGGTGACTGAGTGGGTGGGTGCGTGAGTGGTGAGTGAGTGGTGAGTGAGTGAGTGGTGAGTGATGAGTGGGTGAGTGGGTGAGTGAGTGAGTGGGTGAGTGAGTGGGTGAGTGAGTGAGCGAACGAGCGAGCGATTGGCTGAGCTAGTGAGTGAGTGGGTGAGTGAGTGAGTGACTGAGTGACTGAGTGAGTGCGTGAGTGGGTGAGTGGGTGGGTGGGTGAGCGGGTGAGCGGGTGGGTGAGTGGTGAGTGAGTGGGTGTGTGGGATGGTGAGATGGTGAGTGGGTGGGTGAGTGGGTGGGTGACTGAGTGGGTGGGTGAGTGAGTGGTGAGTGAGTGAGTGGTGAGTGATGAGTGGGTGAGTGGGTGAGTGAGTGAGTGAGTGGGTGAGTGAGTGAGTGAGTGGGTGAGTGAGTGAGCGAGCGAGCAATTGGCTGAGCTAGTGAGTGAGTGGGTGAGTGAGCAAGTGGCTGAGCGAGCGAGCGAGTGAGCGAGTGGCTGAGCGAGCGAGCAAGTGAGCGAGTGGCAGAGTGAGTGAGTGGCTGAGTGAGTGAGTGGGTGAGTGAGCGAGTGAGCGAGCGAGTGGCTGAGCGAGTGAGTGAGTGAGCGAGCGAGTGATTGGCTGAGTGAGTGGGTGAGTGAGTGGGTGAGTGAGTGAGTAGCGCAGGAACGTGGAGTGAAGCTGCTCCTTGCTGAGCAGCGTCAACCAGAGACGACGCACCGGCAGCGCCCATCGGTGGTGGGAACTGGAGCCAACAGCATCATCATGATTAGCAGCAGCACCCATCACCACCATCACCACCATCACCACCATCACCACCACCATCACCATCAGTACCACCACCATCACCACCACCACCCCCACCAAAACCAACACCACCACCGCCACCACCGCCCGCACCGCCACCACCGCCACCACCACCGCCACCACCACCGCCCCCACCACCGCCATCACCACCATCACCACCATCACCACCATCACCACCACCATCACCATCAGTACCACCACCATCACCACCACCACCCCCACCAAAACCATCACCACCACCGCCACCACCGCCCGCACCGCCACCACCGCCACCACCACCGCCACCACCACCGCCACCACCACCGCCACCACCACCACCACCCCCACCACCACCCTCACCACCCCCACCACCCCCACCATCACCACCACCACCATCACCACCAGCACCACCCCCATCACCACCACCACCATCACCACCACCATCAGCAACACCACCACCACCATCAGCACCACCACCACTACCACCAACACCATCACCACCACCACCACCCCCACCATCACCATCACCACCACCACCATCACCACCACCATCACCATCACCACCACCATCACCGCCACCATCACCACCACCACCACCATCACCACCACCACCATCACCACCACCACCACCCCCACCACACCCAACATCACCACCACCATCACCACCACCACCATCATCACCACCATCATCATCACCACCACCACCCCCACCACCATCACCACCATCACCACCACCACCACCATCATCACCACCACCATCATCACCACCATCACCACCATCACCACCACCATCACCATCATTACCACCCCCATCACCACCATCACCACCACCATCACCACCACCACCATCACCACCACCATCACCACCACCACCATCACCACCACCACCATCACCACCACCATCACCATCACCACCACCCCCATCACCATCACCACCCCCATCACCACCATCACCATCACCACCACCATCACCACCATCACCATCACCACCATCACCACCATCACCACCACCACCACCACCATCATCACCACCATCACCACCCCCATCACCACCATCACCACCACCACCATCACCACCACCACCATCATCACCACCATCACCACCCCCATCACCACCATCACCACCACCACCACCTTGAATGTGGCTCTCTCTCTCTAACGAGTCTCTGTGACAGCGTCTTGTGGGGGAGCTCACGGCAGCTCTGCAGCTCCTCGTTCCAGTCGCGCGTCTGCAGCGGCAGCAACAACAACAACATTGTCAACAACATCATCAACATCGTCAACAACAACATCATCATCGTCAACAACAACAACATCATCATCGTCAACAACAACGACAACAACAACAACATCGTCAACAACAACAACATCGTCAACAACAACATCAACAACAACAACATTACGTGAGCGCCTGAGTGGCTGAGTGAGTGGCTGAGTGAGTGGGTGAGTGACTGAGTGGGTGGGTGAGTGAGTGGCTGAGTGAGTGAGTGAGTGGCTGAGTGGGTGAGTGAGTGGGTGAGTGGGTGGGTGAGTGAGTGAGTGGCTGAGTGGGTGAGTGAGTGGGTGAGTGGGTGGGTGAGTGAGTGAGTGGCTGAGTGGGTGGGTGAGTGGGTGAGTGGGTGGGTGAGTGAGTGGCTGAGTGGGTGAGTGAGTGGCTGAGTGGGTGGGTGAGTGACTGAGTGGGTGAGTGAGTGTGTGAGTGACTGAGTGACTTAGTGACTGAGTGAGTCCGTGAGTGAGTGAGTGGGTGAGTGAGTGAGTGAGTGGGTGAGTGAGTGAGTAGATGGGTGGCTGATTGGGTGAGTGGGTGAGTGAGTGAGTGGGTGAGTGAGTGTCTGAGTGGGTGAGTGAGTGAGTGAGTGAGTGCGTGAGTGGGTGAGTGGGTGGGTGGGTGAGCGGGTGAGTTGGGTGGGTGAGTGAGTGGGTGTGTGGGATGGTGAGATGGTGAGTGGTGAGGGGGTGGGTTGGTGAGTGAGTGAGTGAGAGAGTGGGTGGGTGAGTGAGTGGGTGGGTGAGTGAGTGGGTGGGTGACTGAGTGGGTGGGTGAGTGAGTGAGTGGTGAGTGAGTGGTTAGTGAGTGAGTGGGGAGTGATGAGTGGGTGAGTGAGTGAGTGAGTGGGTGAGTGAGTGGGTGAGTGAGTGAGTGGCTGAGTGAGTGGCTGAGTGAGTGAGTGAGTGGGTGAGTAAGTGAGTGGGTGAGTGAGTGAGTGGCTGAGTGAGTGAGGGCTGAGTGGGTGAGTGAGTGAGTGGGTGAGTGGGTGGGTGAGTGAGTGAGTGGCTGAGTGGGTGGGTGAGTGGGTGAGTGGGTGAGTGGGTGGGTGAGTGACTGAGTGGCTGAGTGGGTGAGTGAGTGAGTGGCTGAGTGAGTGAGAGAGTGGCTGAGTGGGTGAGTGAGTGAGTGAGCGAGCTAGCGAGAGAGTGAGTGAGTGGTGAGTGAGTGAGTGGTGAGTGATGAGTGGGTGAGTGGGTGAGTGAGTGAGTGGGTGAGTGAGTGAGTGAGTGGGTGAGTGAGTGAGCGAGCGAGCGATTGGCTGAGCTAGTGAGTGAGTGGGTGAGTGAGCAAGTGGCTGAGCGAGCGAGCGAGTGAGCGAGTGGCTGAGCGAGCGAGCAAGTGAGCGAGTGGCAGAGTGAGTGAGTGGCTGAGTGAGTGAGTGGGTGAGTGAGCGAGTGAGCAAGCGAGTGGCTGAGCGAGTGAGTGGGTGAGCGAGCGAGTGATTGGCTGAGTGAGTGGGTGAGTGAGTGGGTGAGTGAGTGAGTAGCGCAGGAACGTGGAGTGAAGCTGCTCCTTGCTGAGCAGCGTCAACCAGAGACGACGCACCGGCAGCGCCCATCGGTGGTGGGAACTGGAGCCAACAGCATCATCATGATTAGCAGCAGCACCCATCACCACCATCACCACCATCACCACCATCACCACCACCATCACCATCAGTACCACCACCATCACCACCACCACCCCCACTAAAACCATCACCACCACCGACACCACCGCCCGCACCGCCACCACCGCCACCACCACCACCACCCCCACCACCCCCACCACCCCCACCACCACCACCATCACCACCACCACCACCACCACCATCACCACCACCACCACCCCCATCACCACCACCACCATCACCACCACCATCAGCAACACCACCACCACCATCAGCACCACCACCACTACCACCAACACCATCACCACCACCACCACCCCCACCATCACCATCACCACCACCACCATCACCACCACCATCACCATCACCACCACCATCACCGCCACCATCACCACCACCACCACCATCACCACCACCACCATCACCACCACCACCACCCCCACCACCCCCAACATCACCACCACCATCACCACCACCACCATCA
Organism: Lethenteron reissneri; assembly: GCF_015708825.2. Taxonomy (NCBI): domain Eukaryota; kingdom Metazoa; phylum Chordata; class Hyperoartia; order Petromyzontiformes; family Petromyzontidae; genus Lethenteron; species Lethenteron reissneri. Next base: position 14,159,173 of record NC_083787.1, on the reverse strand, counting down.
TCACCACCATCATCATCACCACCACCACCCCCACCACCATCACCACCATCACCACCACCACCACCATCATCACCACCACCATCATCACCACCATCACCACCATCACCACCACCATCACCATCATTACCACCCCCATCACCACCATCACCACCACCATCACCACCACCACCATCACCACCACCATCACCACCACCACCATCACCACCACCACCATCACCACCACCACCATCACCATCACCACCACCCCCATCACCATCACCACCCCCATCACCACCATCACCATCACCACCACCATCACCACCATCACCATCACCACCATCACCACCATCACCACCACCACCACCATCATCACCACCATCACCACCCCCATCACCACCATCACCACCACCACCATCACCACCACCACCATCATCACCACCATCACCACCCCCATCACCACCATCACCACCACCACCACCTTGAATGTGGATCTCTCTCTCTAACGAGTCTCTGTGACAGCGTCTTGTGGGGGAGCTCACGGCAGCTCTGCAGCTCCTCGTTCCAGTCGCGCGTCTGCAGCGGCAGCAACAACAACAACATTGTCAACAACATCATCAACATCGTCAACAACAACATCATCATCGTCAACAACAACAACATCATCATCGTCAACAACAACGACAACAACAACAACATCGTCAACAACAACAACATCGTCAACAACAACATCAACAACAACAACATTACATGAGCGCCTGAGTGGCTGAGTGAGTGGCTGAGTGAGTGGGTGAGTGACTGAGTGGGTGGGTGAGTGAGTGGCTGAGTGAGTGAGTGAGTGGCTGAGTGGGTGAGTGAGTGGGTGAGAGGGTGGGTGAGTGAGTGGCTGAGTGGGTGAGTGAGTGGGTGAGTGGGTGGGTGAGTGAGTGAGTGGCTGAGTGGGTGGGTGAGTGGGTGAGTGGGTGGGTGAGTGAGTGGCTGAGTGGGTGAGTGAGTGGCTGAGTGGGTGGGTGAGTGACTGAGTGGGTGAGTGAGTGTGTGAGTGAGTGACTGAGTGACTGAGTGACTGAGTGAGTCCGTGAGTGAGTGAGTGGGTGATTGAGTGAGTGAGTGGGTGAGTGAGTGAGTAGCTGAGTGGCTGATTGGGTGAGTGGGTGAGTGAGTGAGTGGGTGAGTGAGAGTCTGAGTGGGTGAGTGAGTGAGTGCGTGAGTGGGTGAGTGGGTGGGTGGGTGAGCGGGTGAGTTGGGAGGGTGAGTGAGTGGGTGCGTGGGATGGTGAGATGGTGAGTGGTGAGTGGGTGGGTGGGTGAGTGAGTGAGTGGGTGGGTGAGTGAGTGGGTGGGTGAGTGAGAGGGTGGGTGACTGAGTGGGTGGGTGAGTGAGTGAGTGGTGAGTGAGTGGTTAGTGAGTGAGTGGGGAGTGATGAGTGGGTGAGTGAGTGAGTGAGTGAGTGAGTGAGTGGGTGAGTGAGTGGGTGAGTGAGTGAGTGGCTGAGTGAGTGGCTGAGTGGGTGAGTGAGTGGCTGAGTGAGTGAGTGAGTGGGTGAGTAAGTGAGTGGGTGAGTGAGTGAGTGGCTGAGTGAGTGAGGGCTGAGTGGGTGAGTGAGTGAGTGGGTGAGTGGGTGGGTGAGTGAGTGAGTGGCTGAGTGGGTGGGTGAGTGGGTGAGTGGGTGAGTGGGTGGGTGAGTGACTGAGTGGCTGAGTGGGTGAGTGAGTGGCTGAGTGAGTGAGAGAGTGGCTGAGTGGGTGAGTGAGTGAGTGAGTGAGTGAGTGAGCGAGCTAGCGAGAGAGTGAGTGAGTGGCTGGGTGAGTGAGTGAGTGAGTGAATGAGTGAGTGAGTGAGTGAGCGAGCGAGTGAGTGAGCGAGTGAGCGAGTGAGCGAGCGATTGGCTGAGCTCGTGAGTGAGTGGGTGAGTGAGTGAGCAAGTGGCTGAGCGAGCGAGCGAGTGAGCGAGTGGCTGAGCGAGTGAGCGAGTGGCAGAGTGAGTGAGTGGCTGAGCAAATGGGTGAGCGAGTGAGTGGCTGAGTGAGTGAGTGGGTGAGTGAGTCCATGAGTGAGTGAGTGGGTGAGTGAGTGAGTGGGTGAGTGAGTGAGTAGCTGAGTGGCTAATTGGGTGAGTGGGTGAGTGAGTGAGTGTGTGAGTGAGTGAGTGAGTGACTGAGTGACTGAGTGAGTGCGTGAGTGGGTGAGTGGGTGGGTGGGTGAGCGGGTGAGCGGGTGGGTGAGTGGTGAGTGAGTGGGTGTGTGGGATGGTGAGATGGTGAGTGGGTGAGTAGGTGGGTGAGTGAGTGGGTGGGTGAGTGAGTGGGTGGGTGAGTGAGTGGGTGGGTGACTGAGTGGGTGGGTGAGTGAGTGGTGAGTGAGTGAGTGGTGAGTGATGAGTGGGTGAGTGGGTGAGTGAGTGAGTGAGTGGGTGAGTGAGTGGGTGAGTGAGTGAGCGAGCGAGCGAGCGAGCGATTGGCTGAGCTAGTGAGTGAGTGGGTGAGTGAGCAAGTGGCTGAGCGAGCGAGCGAGTGAGCGAGTGGCTGAGCGAGTGAGCGAGTGGCAGAGTGAGTGAGTGGCTGAGCAAATGGGTGAGCGAGTAAGTGGCTGAGTGAGTGAGTGGGTGAGTGAGTCCATGAGTGAGTGAGTGGGTGAGTGAGTGAGTGGGTGAGTGAGTGAGTAGCTGAGTGGCTGATTGGGTGAGTGGGTGAGTGAGTGAGTGTGTGAGTGAGTGAGTGACTGAGTGACTGAGTGAGTGCGTGAGTGGGTGAGTGGGTGAGCGGGTGAGCGGGTGGGTGAGTGGTGAGTGAGTGGGTGTGTGGGATGGTGAGATGGTGAGTGGGTGAGTAGGTGGGTGAGTGAGTGGGTGGGTGAGTGAGTGGGTGGGTGAGTGAGTGGGTGGGTGACTGAGTGGGTGGGTGAGTGAGTGGTGAGTGAGTGAGTGGTGAGTGATGAGTGGGTGAGTGGGTGAGTGAGTGAGTGAGTGGGTGAGTGAGTGGGTGAGTGAGTGAGCGAGCGAGCGAGCGAGCGAGCGATTGACTGAGCTAGTGAGTGAGTGGGTGAGTGAGCAAGTGGCTGAGCGAGCGAGCGAGTGAGCGAGTGGCTGAGCGAGCGAGCAAGTGAGCGAGTGGCTGAGTGAGTGGGTGAGTGAGCGAGTGAGCGAGCGAGTGGCTGAGCGAGTGAGTGGGTGAGCGAGCGAGTGATTGGCTGAGTGAGTGGGTGAGTGAGTGGGTGAGTGTGTGAGTGAGTAGCGCAGGAACGTGGAGTGAAGCTGCTCCTTGCTGAGCAGCGTCAACCAGAGACGACGCACCGGCAGCGCCCATCGGTGGTGGGACCTGGAGCCAACAGCATCATCATGATTAGCAGCAGCACCCATCACCACCATCACCACCACCATCACCATCATTACCACCACCATCACCACCACCACCCCCACCAAAACCATCACCACCACCGCCACCACCGCCCGCACCGCCACCACCGCCACCACCACCGCCACCACCACCGCCACCACCACCACCACCCCCACCACCACCCCCACCACCCCCACCATCACCACCACCACCACCATCACCACCACCACCACCCCCATCACCACCACCATCACCACCACCACCATCAGCACCACCACCACCACCATCAGCACCACCACCACTACCACCACCACCATCACCACCACCACCATCACCACCACCACCATCACCACCACCACCATCACCACCACCACCAGCACCATCACCATCATCACCACTATCATCACCACCACCACCACCACCACCACCCCCACCACCCCCACCACCCCCACCACGCGTCTGCAGCGGCAGCAAAAACAACAACATTGTCAACAACATCATCAACATCGTCAACAACAACATCATCATCGTCAACAACAACAACATCATCATCGTCAACAACAGCGACAACAACAACATCGTCAACAACAACAACATCGTCAACAACAACATCAACAACAACAACATTACGTGAGCGCCTGAGTGGCTGAGTGGGTGAGTGAGTGGCTGAGTGAGTGGGTGAGTGACTGAGTGGGTGGGTGAGTGAGTGGCTGAGTGAGTGAGTGAGTGGCTGAGTGGGTGAGTGAGTGGGTGAGTGGGTGGGTGAGTGAGTTAGTGGCTGAGTGGGTGGGTGAGTGGGTGAGTGGGTGGGTGAGTGAGTGGCTGAGTGGGTGAGTGAGTGGCTGAGTGGGTGGGTGAGTGACTGAGTGGATGAGTGAGTGAGTGTGTGGGTGAGTGAGTGACTGAGTGACTGAGTGAGTGTCTGAGTGGGTGAGTGAGTGTGTGAGTGAGTGAGTGACTGAGTGAATTAGTGAGTCCGTGAGTTAGTGAGTGGGTGAGTGAGTGAGTGGGTGAGTGAGTGAGTAGCTGAGTGGCTGATTGGGTGAGTGGGTGAGTGAGTGAGTGGGTGAGTGAGTGTCTGAGTGGGTGAGTGAGTGAGTGCGTGAGTGGGTGAGTGGGTGGGTGGGTGAGCGGGTGAGTGGGTGGGTGAGTGAGTGGGTGTGTGGGATGGTGAGATGGTGAGTGGGTGAGTGGGTGGGTGAGTGAGTGGGTGGGTGAGTGAGTGGGTGGGTGACTGAGTGGGTGGGTGAGTGAGTGAGTGGTGAGTGAGTGGTTAGTGAGTGAGTGGTGAGTGATGAGTGGGTGAGTGAGTGAGTGAGTGAGTGGTGGTGAGTGAGTGGGTGAGTGAGTGAGTGGCTGAGTGAGTGGCTGAGTGGGTGAGTGAGTGGCTGAGTGAGTGAGTGAGTGGGTGAGTAAGTGAGTGGGTGAGTGAGTGAGTGGCTGAGTGAGTGAGTGGCTGAGTGGGTGAGTGAGTGAGTGGGTGAGTGGGTGGGTGAGTGAGTGAGTGGCTGAGTGGGTGGGTGAGTGGGTGAGTGGGTGGGTGAGTGACTGAGTGGCTGAGTGGGTGAGTGAGTGGCTGAGTGAGTGAGTGAGTGGCTGAGAGGGTGAGTGAGTGAGTGAGTGAGTGAGCGAGCTAGCTAGCGAGAGAGTGAGTGAGTGGCGGGGTGAGTGAGTGAGTGAGTGAATAAGTGAGTGAGTGAGCGAGCGAGTGAGCGAGTGAGCGAGTGAGCGAGTGAGCGAGCGATTGGCTGGGCTCGTGAGTGAGTGGGTGAGTGAGTGAGCAAGTGGCTGAGCGAGCGAGCGAGTGAGCGAGTGGCTGAGCGAGTGAGCGAGTGGCAAAGTGAGTGAGTGGCTGAGCGAATGGGTGAGCGAGTGAGTGAGTGGCTGAGTGAGTGAGTGGGTGAGTGAGCGAGTGAGCGAGCGAGTGGCTGAGCGAGTGAGTGGGTGAGCGAGCGAGTGATTGGCTGAGTGAGTGGGTGAGTGAGTGGGTGAGTGAGTGGGTGAGTGAGTGGGTGAGTGAGCAAGTGAGTGAGCGAGCGAGTGGCTGAGCGAGTGAGTGGGTGAGCGAGCGAGCGAGTGATTGGCTTAGTGAGTGGGTGAGTGGGTGAGTGAGTGAGTGGGTGAGTGAGCAAGTGAGTGAGCGAGCGAGTGGATGAGCGAGTGAGTGGGTGAGCGAGTGAGCTCACCTCATGCTGTGGCCACCTGCGAGTGAATGAGTGGCGCAGGAACGTGGAGTGAAGCTGGTGAGTGAGTGGGTGAGCGAGTGAGTGAGTGGGTGAGTGAGTGAGTAGCGCAGGAACGTGGAGTGCAGCTGGTGAGTGAGTAAGTGGGTGAGTGAGTGGGTGAGTGAGTGAGTGGGTGAGTGAGTAAGTGAGTAGCGCAGGAACGTGGAGTGAAGCTGGTGAGTGAGTGAGTGGGTGAGTGAGTGGGTGAGTGGGTGAGTGAGTGGGTGAGTGAGTGGGTGAGTGGGTGAGTGAGTGGGTGAGTGAGTGAGTGGGTGAGTGAGTGAGTAGCGCAGGAACGTGGAGTGAAGCTGGTGAGTGAGTGAGTGGGTGAGTGAGTGGGTGAGTGGGTGAGTGAGTGGGTGAGTGAGTGAGTGAGTAGCGCAGGAATGTGGAGTGAAGCTGGTGAGTGAGTGAGTGGGTGAGTGGGTGAGTGAGTGAGTAGCGCAGGAATGTGGAGTGAAGCTGGTGAGTGAGTGAGTGGGTGAGTGAGTGGGTGAGTGGGTGAGTGAGTGGGTGAGTGAGTGAGTGAGTAGCGCAGGAATGTGGAGTGAAGCTGGTGAGTGAGTGAGTGGGTGAGTGGGTGAGTGAGTGAGTGAGTAGCGCAGGAATGTGGAGTGAAGCTGGTGAGTGAGTGAGTGGGTGAGCGAGTGAGTGGTGAGTGAGTGGGTGAGTGGGTGAGTGAGTGAGTGAGTGGGTGAGTGAGTGAGTGAGTAGCGCAGGAACGTGGAGTGAAGCTGGTGAGTGAGTGAGTGAGTGGCTGAGCGAGTGAGTGGGTGAGCGAGCGAGTGATAGGCTGAGTGAGTGGGTGAGTAGAGTGGGTGAGTGAGTGAGTAGCGCAGGAACGTGGAGTGAAGCTGCTCCTTGCTGAGCAGCGTCAACCAGAGACGACGCACCGGCAGCGCCCATCGGTGGTGGGACCTGGAGCCAACAGCATCATCATGATTAGCAGCAGCACCCATCACCACCATCACCACCACCGCCCCCACCGCCACCACCGCCACCACCGCCCCCACCGCCACCACCACCGCCACCACCACCGCCAACCACCACCGCCCCCACCACCGCCACCACCACCCCCACCACCACCACCCCCACTACCCCCACCACCACCACTACCCCCACCACCACCACCATCACCACCACCACCACCATCACCACCAACCCCATCACCACCACCATCACCACCACCACCATCACCACCACCATCAGCACCACCACCACCACCATCAGCACCACCACCACTACCACCACCACCATCACCACCACCATCATCATCACCATCACCACCACCACCACCATCACCATCACCACCACCACCATCACCACCACTATCATCACCACCACCACCACCATCACCACCACCACCACCACCATCACCACCACCCCCACCACCACCCCCACCACCCCCACCACCACCCCCACCACCATCATCACCACCATCACCACCATAATCATCACCACCACCACCACCATCACCCCCACCACCACCATCACCACCACCACCATCACCCCCACCATCACCATCACCACCACCACCACCATCACCACCACCACCATCACCCCCACCATCACCATCACCACCACCATCACCATCACCACCATCACCAAAACCATCACCATCACCACCACCACCATCACCACCACCATCACCATCACCACCATCACCACCATCACCATCACCACCACCATCACCACCATCACCACCCCCATGACCACCACCACCATCACCACCATCACCACCACCATGACCACCACCTTGAATGTGGCTCTTTCTCTCTCTAACGAGTCTCTGTGACAGCGTCTTGTGGGAGAGCTCACGGCAGCTCTGCAGCTCCTTGTTCCAGTCGCGCGTCTGCAGCGGCAGCAACAACAACAACATTGTCAACAACATCATCAACATCGTCAACAACAACATCATCATCGTCAACAACAACAACATCATTATCGTCAACAACAACGACAACAACATCGTCAACAACAACAACATCGTCAACAACAACATCAACAACAACAACATTATGTGAGCGCCTGAGTGGCTGAGTGGGTGAGTGAGTGGCTGAGTGAGTGGCTGAGTGACTGAGTGGGTGGGTGAGTGAGTGGCTGAGTGAGTGAGTGAGTGGCTGAGTGGGTGAGTGAGTGGGTGAGTGGGTGGGTGAGTGAGTGAGTGGCTGAGTGGGTGGGTGAGTGGGTGAGTGGGTGGGTGAGTGAGTGGCTGAGTGGGTGAGTGAGTGGCTGAGTGGGTGGGTGAGTGACTGAGTGGGTGAGTGAGTGAGTGAGTGTGTGGGTGAGTGAGTGACTGAGTGACTGAGTGAGTGTCTGAGTGGGTGAGTGAGTGTGTGAGTGAGTGAGTGACTGAGTGAATTAGTGAGTCCGTGAGTGAGTGAGTGGGTGAGTGAGTGAGTGGGTGAGTGAGTGAGTAGCTGAGTGGCTGATTGGGTGAGTGGGTGAGTGAGTGAGTGGGTGAGTGAGTGTCTGAGTGGGTGAGTGAGTGAGTGCGTGAGTGGGTGAGTGGGTGGGTGGGTGAGCGGGTGAGTGGGTGGGTGAGTGAGTGGGTGTGTGGGATGGTGAGATGGTGAGTGGGTGAGTGGGTGGGTGAGTGAGTGGGTGGGTGAGTGAGTGGGTGGGTGACTGAGTGGGTGGGTGAGTGAGTGAGTGGTGAGTGAGTGGTTAGTGAGTGAGTGGTGAGTGATGAGTGGGTGAGTGAGTGAGTGAGTGAGTGGGTGAGTGGCTGAGTGAGTGAGTGAGTGGGTGAGTGAGTGAGTGGGTGAGTGAGTGAGTGAGTGGCTGAGTGAGTGAGTGGCTGAGTGGGTGAGTGAGTGAGTGGGTGAGTGGGTGGGTGAGTGAGTGAGTGGCTGAGTGGGTGGGTGAGTGAGTGAGTGGGTGGGTGAGTGAGTGAGTGGCTGAGTGGGTGAGTGAGTGGCTGAGTGAGTGAGTGAGTGGCTGAGTGGGTGAGTGAGTGAGTGAGTGAGTGAGTGAGCGAGCTAGCGAGAGAGTGAGTGAGTGGCTGGGTGAGTGAGTGAGTGAGTGAATGAGTGAGTGAGTGAGTGAGCGAGCGAGTGAGTGAGCGAGTGAGCGAGTGAGCGAGCGATTGGCTGAGCTCGTGAGTAAGTGGGTGAGTGAGTGAGCAAGTGGCTGAGCGAGCGAGCGAGTGAGCGAGTGGCTGAGCGAGTGAGCGAGTGGCAGAGTGAGTGAGTGGTTGAGCGAATGGGTGAGCGAGTGAGTGAGTGGCTGAGTGAGTGAGTGGGTGAGTGAGCGAGTGAGCGAGCGAGTGGCTGAGCGAGTGAGTGGGTGAGCGAGCGAGTGATTGGCTGAGTGAGTGGGTGAGTGAGTGGGTGAGTGAGTGGGTGAGTGAGTGGGTGAGTGAGCAAGTGAGTGAGCGAGCGAGTTGCTGAGCGAGTGAGTGGGTGAGCGAGCGAGCGAGTGATTGGCTTAGTGAGTGGGTGAGTGGGTGAGTGAGTGAGTGGGTGAGTGAGCAAGTGAGTGAGCGAGCGAGTGGATGAGCGAGTGAGTGGGTGAGCGAGTGAGCTCACCTCATGCTGTGGCCACCTGCGAGTGAATGAGTGGCGCAGGAACGTGGAGTGAAGCTGGTGAGTGAGTGGGTGAGCGAGTGAGTGAGTGGGTGAGTGAGTGAGTAGCGCAGGAACGTGGAGTGCAGCTGGTGAGTGAGTAAGTGGGTGAGTGAGTGGGTGAGTGAGTGAGTGGGTGAGTGAGTAAGTGAGTAGCGCAGGAACGTGGAGTGAAGCTGGTGAGTGAGTGGGTGAGTGAGTGGGTGAGTGGGTGAGTGAGTGGGTGAGTGAGTGGGTGAGTGGGTGAGTGAGTGAGTGGGTGAGTGAGTGAGTAGCGCAGGAACGTGGAGTGAAGCTGGTGATTGAGTGAGTGGGTGAGTGAGTGGGTGAGTGAGTGAGTGAGTGGCGCAGGAATGTGGAGTGAAGCTGGTGAGTGAGTGAGTGGGTGATCGAGTGAGTGGTGATTGGCTGAGTGAGTGGGTGAGTGAGTGGGTGAGTGAGTGAGTGAGTAGCGCAGGAACGTGGAGTGAAGCTGCTCCTTGCTGAGCAGCGTCAACCATAGACGACGCACCGGCAGCGCCCATCGGTGGTGGGACCTGGAGCCAACAGCATCATCATGATTAGCAGCAGCACCCATCACCACCATCACCACCACCGCCACCACCGCCACCACCGCCACCACCACCGCCACCACCACCGCCCCCACCACCGCCACCACCACCACCACCACCCCCACTACCCCCACCACCACCACCATCACCACCACCACCACCATCACCACCAACCCCATCACCACCACCATCACCACCACCACCATCACCACCACCATCAGCACCACCACCACCATCAGCACCACCACCACTACCACCACCAACATCACCACCACCACCATCATCACCATCACCATCACCACCACCACCACCACCATCATCACCACCATCATCATCACCACCACCACCCCCACCACCATCACCACCATCACCACCACCATCACCACCATCATCATCACCACCACCACCACCACCATCACCACCACCATCACCACCACCCCCACCACCACCCCCACCACCCCTACCACCACCCCCACCACCCCCACCACCATCATCACCACCATCACCACCATCATCATCACCACTACCACCACCACCATCACCACCACCACCACCATCACCACCACCACCATCACCACCACCATCACCATCACCACCACCATCACCACCACCATCACCACCACCACCACCATCATCACCACCATCACCATCATCACCACCACCATCACCACCACCACAATCACCACCACCACCACCACCACCACCCCCACCACCACCATCACCACCACCACCATCACCACCACCACCCCCACCACCCCCAACATCACCACCACCATCACCACCACCACCATCATCACCACCATCATCATCATCACCACCACCACCCCCACCACCATCACCACCACCACCATCACCACCACCACCATCATCACCACCACCATCACCATCACCACCACCACCACCATCACCATCATCACCACCCCCATCACCACCATCACCACCACCATCACCACCACCATCACCGCCACCACCACCATCACCACCACCACCACCATCACCATCACCACCACCACCATCATCACCACCATCACCACCCCCATCACCACCATCACCATCACCACCACCATCACCACCAACACCACCACCACCACCACCATCATCACCACCATCACCACCCCCATCACCACCATCACCACCCCCATCACCACCATCACCATCACCACCACCACCATCACCACCACCACCATCACCACCACCACCATCACCACCATCACCACCATCACCACCACCACCATCATCACCACCATCACCACCCCCATCACCACCATCACCACCACCACCACCTTGAATGTGGATTTCTCTCTCTAACGAGTCTCTGTGACAGCGTCTTGTGGGGGAGCTCACGGCAGCTCTGCAGCTCCTCGTTCCAGTCGCACGTCTGCAGCGGCAGCAACAACAACAACATTGTCAACAACATCATCAACATCGTCAACAACAACATCATCATCGTCAACAACAACAACATCATCATCGTCAACAACAACGACAACAACAACAACATCGTCAACAACAACATCGTCAATAACAACATCAACAACAACAACATTACGTGAGCGCCTGAGTGGCTGAGTGGGTGAGTGAGTGGCTGAGTCAGTGGGTGAGTGACTGAGTGGGTGGGTGAGTGGCTGAGTGGGTGAGTGAGTGGGTGAGTGGGTGGGTGAGTGACTGAGTGGCTGAGTGGGTGAGTGAGTGGCTGAGTGGGTGAGTAAGTGAGTGGCTGAGTGAGTGAGGGAGTGGCTGAGTGGGTGAGTGAGTGGGTGAGTGGGTGGGTGAGTGAGTGGCTGAGTGGGTGGGTGAGTGGGTGAGTGGGTGGGTGAATGAGTGGCTGAGTGGGTGAGTGAGTGGCTGAGTGGGTGAGTGAGTGGCTGAGAGGGTGGGTGAGTGACTGAGTGGGTGATTGAGTGAGTGTGTGGGTGACTGAGTGACTGAGTGACTGAGTGAGTGTCTGAGTGGGTGAGTGAGTGTGTGAGTGGGTGAGTGACTGAGTGAATGAGTGAGTCCGTGAGTGAGTGAGTGGGTGAGTGAGTGAGTGGGTGAGTGAGTGAGTAACTGAGTGGCTGATTGGGTGAGTGGGTGAGTGAGTGAGTGGGTGAGTGAGTGTCTGAGTGGGTGAGTGAGTGAGTGTGTGAGTGAGTGAGTGACTGAGTGAGTGCGTGAGTGGGTGAGTGGGTGGGTGGGTGAGCGGGTGAGTGGGTGGGTGAGTGGTGAGTGAGTGGGTGTGTGGGATGGTGAGATGGTGAGTGGGTGAGTAGGTGGGTGAGTGAGTGGGTGGGTGAGTGAGTGGGTGGGTGAGTGAGTGGGTGGGTGACTGAGTGGGTGGGTGCGTGAGTGGTGAGTGAGTGGTGAGTGAGTGAGTGGTGAGTGATGAGTGGGTGAGTGGGTGAGTGAGTGAGTGGGTGAGTGAGTGGGTGAGTGAGTGAGCGAACGAGCGAGCGATTGGCTGAGCTAGTGAGTGAGTGGGTGAGTGAGTGAGCAAGTGGCTGAGCGAGCGAGCGAGTGAGCGAGTGGCTGAGCGAGCGAGCAAGTGAGCGAGTGGCAGAGTGAGTGAGTGGCTGAGTGAGTGAGTGGGTGAGTGAGCGAGTGAGCGAGCGAGTGGCTGAGCGAGTGAGTGGGTGAGCGAGCGAGTGATTAGCTGAGTGAGTGGGTGAGTGAGTGGGTGAGTGAGTGAGTAGCGCAGGAACGTGGAATGAAGCTGCTCCTTGCTGAGCAGCGTCAACCAGAGACGACGCACCGGTAGCGCCCATTGGTGGTGGGAACTGGAGCCAACAGCATCATCATGATTAGCAGCAGCACCCATCACCACCATCACCACCATCACCACCACCATCACCATCAGTACCACCACCATCACCACCACCACCCCCACCAAAACCATCACCACCACCGCCACCACCGCCCGCACCGCCACCACCGCCACCACCACCGCCACCACCACCGCCCCCACCACCGCCACCACCACCACCACCCCCACCACCACCCCCACCACCCCCACCACCCCCACCACCACCACCATCACCACCACCACCACCACCACCACCCCCATCACCACCACCACCACCACCCCCACCACCCCCAACATCACCACCACCATCACCACCACCACCATCATCACCACCATCATCATCATCACCACCACCACCCCCACCACCATCACCACCACCACCATCACCACCACCACCATCACCATCACCACCACCACCACCATCACCATCATCACCACCCCCATCACCACCATCACCACCACCATCACCACCACCATCACCACCACCACCACCATCACCATCACCACCACCACCACCATCACCATCACCACCACCACCACCATCATCACCACCATCACCACCCCCATCACCACCATCACCATCACCACCACCATCACCACCAACACCACCACCACCACCACCATCATCACCACCATCACCACCCCCATCACCACCATCACCACCCCCATCACCACCATCACCATCACCACCACCACCATCACCACCACCACCATCACCACCACCACCATCACCACCATCACCACCATCACCACCACCACCATCATCACCACCATCACCACCCCCATCACCACCATCACCACCACCACCACCTTGAATGTGGATTTCTCTCTCTAACGAGTCTCTGTGACAGCGTCTTGTGGGGGAGCTCACGGCAGCTCTGCAGCTCCTCGTTCCAGTCGCACGTCTGCAGCGGCAGCAACAACAACAACATTGTCAACAACATCATCAACATCGTCAACAACAACATCATCATCGTCAACAACAACAACATCATCATCGTCAACAACAACGACAACAACAACAACATCGTCAACAACAACATCGTCAATAACAACATCAACAACAACAACATTACGTGAGCGCCTGAGTGGCTGAGTGGGTGAGTGAGTGGCTGAGTCAGTGGGTGAGTGACTGAGTGGGTGGGTGAGTGAGTGGCTGAGTGGGTGAGTGAGTGGGTGAGTGGGTGGGTGAGTGACTGAGTGGCTGAGTGGGTGAGTGAGTGGCTGAGTGGGTGAGTGAGTGAGTGGCTGAGTGAGTGAGGGAGTGGCTGAGTGGGTGAGTGAGTGGGTGAGTGGGTGGGTGAGTGAGTGGCTGAGTGGGTGGGTGAGTGGGTGAGTGGGTGGGTGAATGAGTGGCTGAGTGGGTGAGTGAGTGGCTGAGTGGGTGAGTGAGTGGCTGAGAGGGTGGGTGAGTGACTGAGTGGGTGATTGAGTGAGTGTGTGGGTGAGTGAGTGAGTGACTGAGTGAGTGACTGAGTGAGTGTCTGAGTGGGTGAGTGAGTGTGTGAGTGGGTGAGTGACTGAGTGAATGAGTGAGTCCGTGAGTGAGTGAGTGGGTGAGTGAGTGAGTGGGTGAGTGAGTGAGTAACTGAGTGGCTGATTGGGTGAGTGGGTGAGTGAGTGAGTGGGTGAGTGAGTGTCTGAGTGGGTGAGTGAGTGAGTGTGTGAGTGAGTGAGTGACTGAGTGAGTGCGTGAGTGGGTGAGTGGGTGGGTGGGTGGGTGAGCGGGTGAGTGGGTGGGTGAGCGGGTGAGTGGGTGGGTGAGTGGTGAGTGAGTGGGTGTGTGGGATGGTGAGATGGTGAGTGGGTGAGTAGGTGGGTGAGTGAGTGGGTGGGTGAGTGGGTGGGTGGGTGAGTGAGTGGGTGGGTGACTGAGTGGGTGGGTGCGTGAGTGGTGAGTGAGTGGTGAGTGAGTGAGTGGTGAGTGATGAGTGGGTGAGTGGGTGAGTGAGTGAGTGAGTGGGTGAGTGAGTGGGTGAGTGAGTGAGCGAACGAGCGAGCGATTGGCTGAGCTAGTGAGTGAGTGGGTGAGTGAGTGAGCAAGTGGCTGAGCGAGCGAGCGAGTGAGCGAGTGGCTGAGCGAGCGAGCAAGTGAGCGAGTGGCAGAGTGAGTGAGTGGCTGAGTGAGTGAGTGGGTGAGTGAGCGAGTGAGCGAGCGAGTGGCTGAGCGAGTGAGTGGGTGAGCGAGCGAGTGAGTGAGTGAGTAGCGCAGGAACGTGGAGTGAAGCTGCTCCTTGCTGAGCAGCGTCAACCAGAGACGACGCACCGGTAGCGCCCATTGGTGGTGGGAACTGGAGCCAACAGCATCATCATGATTAGCAGCAGCACCCATCACCACCATCACCACCATCACCACCACCATCACCATCAGTACCACCACCATCACCACCACCACCCCCACCAAAACCATCACCACCACCGCCACCACCGCCCGCACCGCCACCACCGCCACCACCACCGCCACCACCACCGCCCCCACCACCGCCACCACCACCACCACCCCCACCACCACCCCCACCACCCCCACCACCCCCACCACCACCACCATCACCACCACCACCACCACCACCCCCATCACCACCACCACCATCACCACCACCATCAGCAACACCACCACCACCATCAGCACCACCACCACTACCACCAACACCATCACCACCACCACCACCCCCACCATCACCATCACCACCACCACCATCACCACACCATCACCATCACCACCACCATCACCGCCACCATCACCACCAACCCCACCACCACCATCACCACCACCACCATCAGCCACCACCATCACCATCACCACCACCATCACCGCCACCATCACCACACCACCATCATCACCACCATGCACACCACCACCCCACCACCATCACCACCATCACACCACCACCACCATCATCACCACCACCATCATCACCACCATCACCACCATCACACCACCACCACCACCACCCATCACCACCACCACCCATCACCACCATCACCAACCATCACCACCACCACCATCACCACCATCATCACCACCACCACCATCACCACCACCACCATCACCACCACCATCACCATCACCACCACCCCCATCACCATCACCACCCCCATCACCACCATCACCATCACCACCACCATCACCACCATCACCATCACCACCACCATCACCACCATCACCACCACCACCACCATCATCACCACCATCACCACCCCCATCACCACCATCACCACCACCACCATCACCACCACCACCATCATCACCACCATCACCACCCCCATCACCACCATCACCACCACCACCACCTTGAATGTGGCTCTCTCTCTAACGAGTCTCTGTGACAGCGTCTTGTGGGGAGCTCACGGCAGCTCTGCAGCTCCTCGTTCCAGTCGCGCGTCTGCAGCGGCAGCAACAACAACAACATTGTCAACAACATCATCAACATCGTCAACAACAACATCATCATCGTCAACAACAACAACATCATCATCGTCAACAACAACGACAACAACAACAACATCGTCAACAACAACAACATCGTCAACAACAACATCAACAACAACAACATTACGTGAGCGCCTGAGTGGCTGAGTGAGTGGCTGAGTGAGTGGGTGAGTGACTGAGTGGGTGGGTGAGTGAGTGGCTGAGTGAGTGAGTGAGTGGCTGAGTGGGTGAGTGAGTGGGTGAGTGGGTGGGTGAGTGAGTGAGTGGCTGAGTGGGTGGGTGAGTGGGTGAGTGGGTGGGTGAGTGAGTGGCTGAGTGGGTGAGTGAGTGGCTGAGTGGGTGGGTGAGTGACTGAGTGGGTGAGTGAGTGAGTGTGTGGGTGAGTGAGTGACTGAGTGACTGAGTGAGTGTCTGAGTGGGTGAGTGAGTGTGTGAGTGAGTGAGTGACTGAGTGAATTAGTGAGTCCGTGAGTGAGTGAGTGAGCGAGTGAGTGAGTGAGTGGGTGAGTGAGTGAGTGGGTGAGTGAGTAGCTGAGTGGCTGATTGGGTGAGTGGGTGAGTGAGTGAGTGTGTGAGTGAGTGAGTGACTGAGTGAGTGCGTGAGTGGGTGAGTGGGTGGGTGGGTGAGCGGGTGAGTGGGTGGGTGAGTGGTGAGTGAGTGGGTGTGTGGGATGGTGAGATGGTGAGTGGGTGAGTAGGAGGGTGAGTGAGTGGGTGGGTGAGTGAGTGGGTGGGTGAGTGAGTGGTGAGTGAGTGGTGAGTGAGTGAGTGGTGAGTGATGAGTGGGTGAGAGGGTGAGTGAGTGAGTGGGTGAGTGAGTGCGTGAGTGAGTGAGCGAGCGAGCGATTGGCTGAGCTAGTGAGTGAGTGGGTCAGTGAGTGAGCAAGTGGCTGAGCGAGCGAGCGAGTGAGCGAGTGGCTGAGCGAGCGAGCAAGTGAGCGAGTGGCAGAGTGAGTGAGTGGCTGAGCGATTGGGTGAGCGAGTGAGTGAGTGGCTGAGTGAGTGGCTGAGTGAGTGAGTGAGTAGCGCAGGAACGTGGAGTGAAGCTGCTCCTTGCTGAGCAGCGTCAACCAGAGACGACGCACCGGCAGCGCCCATCGGTGGTGGGACCTGGAGCCAACAGCATCATCATGATTAGCAGCAGCACCCATCACCACCATCACCACCACCATCACCATCATTACCACCACCATCACCCCCACCACTCCCACCAAAACCATCACCACCACCGCCACCACAGCCCGCACCGCCACCACCGCCACCACCACCGCCACCACCACCGCCCCCACGACCGCCACCACCACCCCCACCACCACCACCCCCACCACCACCCCCACCACCCCCACCACCCCCACCACCATCACCACCACCACCACCCCCATCACCACCACCACCACCCCCATCACCACCACCATCACCACCATCACCACCACCATCAGCACCACCACCACCACCATCAGCACCACCACCAATACCACCACCACCACCACCATCACCACCATCACCACCACCACCACCACCATCACCACCAGCACCATCATCACCACTATCATCACCACCACCACCACCACCACCATCACCACCACCACCATCAGCACCACCACCACCATCACCACCACCACCACCAGCACCATAATCACCACTATCATCACCACCACCCCCACCACCACCCCCACCACCCCCACCAACACGCCCACCACCATCATCACCACCATCACCACCATAATCATCACCACCACCACCATCACCACCACCACCACCACCATCACCACCACCACCATCACCACCACCACCATCATCACCACCACCATCACCATCACCACCATCACCATCACCACCACCCCCATCACCATCACCACCCCCATCACCACCATCACCATCACCACCACCATCACCACCATCACCATCACCACCACCATCACCACCATCACCACCACCACCATCATCACCACCATCACCACCCCCATCACCACCAACACCACCACCACCATCACCACCACCACCATCATCACCACCATCACCACCCCCATCACCACCATCACCACCACCACCACCTTGAATGTGGCTCTCTCTCTAACGAGTCTCTGTGACAGCGTCTTGTGGGGGAGCTCACGGCAGCTCTGCAGCTCCTCGTTCCAGTCGCGCGTCTGCAGCGGCAGCAACAACAACAACATTGTCAACAACATCATCAACATCGTCAACAACAACATCATCATCGTCAACAACAACAACATCATCATCGTCAACAACAACGACAACAACAACAACATCGTCAACAACAACAACATCGTCAACAACAACATCAACAACAACAACATTACGTGAGCGCCTGAGTGGCTGAGTGAGTGGCTGAGTGAGTGGGTGAGTGACTGAGTGGGTGGGTGAGTGAGTGGCTGAGTGAGTGAGTGAGTGGCTGAGTGGGTGAGTGAGTGGGTGAGTGGGTGGGTGAGTGAGTGAGTGGCTGAGTGGGTGGGTGAGTGGGTGAGTGGGTGGGTGAGTGAGTGGCTGAGTGGGTGAGTGAGTGGCTGAGTGGGTGGGTGAGTGACTGAGTGGGTGAGTGAGTGAGTGTGTGGGTGAGTGAGTGACTGAGTGACTGAGTGAGTGTCTGAGTGGGTGAGTGAGTGTGTGAGTGAGTGAGTGACTGAGTGAATTAGTGAGTCCGTGAGTGAGTGAGTGGGTGGGGGAGTGAGTGAGTGGGTGAGTGAGTGAGTAGCTGAGTGGCTGATTGGGTGAGTGGGTGAGTGAGTGAGTGTGTGAGTGAGTGAGTGACTGAGTGAGTGCGTGAGTGGGTGAGTGGGTGGGTGGGTGAGCGGGTGAGTGGGTGGGTGAGTGGTGAGTGAGTGGGTGTGTGGGATGGTGAGATGGTGAGTGGGTGAGTAGGTGGGTGAGTGAGTGGGTGGGTGAGTGAGTGGGTGGGTGAGTGAGTGCGTGGGTGACTGAGTGGGTGGGTGGGTGAGTGAGTGGTGAGTGAGTGGTGAGTGAGTGAGTGGTGAGTGATGAGTGGGTGAGTGGGTGAGTGAGTGAGTGGGTGAGTGAGTGCGTGAGTGAGTGAGCGAGCGAGCGATTGGCTGAGCTAGTGAGTGAGTGGGTCAGTGAGTGAGCAAGTGGCTGAGCGAGCGAGCGAGTGAGCGAGTGGCTGAGCGAGCAAGCAAGTGAGCGAGTGGCAGAGTGAGTGAGTGGCTGAGCGATTGGGTGAGCGAGTGAGTGAGTGGCTGAGTGAGTGGCTGAGTGAGTGAGTGGGTGAGTGAGCGAGTGGCTGAGCGAGTGAGTGGGTGAGCGAGCGAGTGATTGGCTGAGTGAGTGGGTGAGTGAGTGGGTGAGTGAGTGAGTGAGTAGCGCAGGAACGTGGAGTGAAGCTGCTCCTTGCTGAGCAGCGCCAACCAGAGACGACGCACCGGCAGCGCCCATCGGTGGTGGGACCTGGAGCCAACAGCATCATCATGATTAGCAGCAGCACCCATCACCACCATCACCACCACCATCACCATCATTACCACCACCATCACCACCACCACTCCCACCAAAACCATCACCACCACCGCCACCACAGCCCGCACCGCCACCACCGCCACCACCACCGCCACCACCACCGCCCCCACGACCGCCACTACCACCCCCACCACCACCACCCCCACCACCACCCCCACCACCCCCACCACCCCCACCACCATCACCACCACCACCACCCCCATCACCACCACCACCACCCCCATCACCACCACCATCACCACCATCACCACCACCATCAGCACCACCACCACCACCATCAGCACCACCACCAATACCACCACCACCACCACCATCACCACCATCACCACCACCACCACCACCATCACCACCAGCACCATCATCACCACTATCATCACCACCACCACCACCACCATCACCACCACCACCATCAGCACCACCACCACCATCACCACCACCACCAGCACCATAATCACCACTATCATCACCACCACCCCCACCACCACCCCCACCACCCCCACCAACACGCCCACCACCATCATCACCACCATCACCACCATAATCATCACCACCACCACCATCACCACCACCACCACCATCACCCCCACCATCACCATCACCACCACCATCACCATCACCACCATCACCATCACCACCATCACCACCATCACCACCACCATCACCATCACCACCACCACCATCACCACCACCATCACCATCACCACCACCACCACCACCATCATCACCACGATCATCACCCCCATGACCACCACCACCATCACCACCATCACCACCATCACTACCATCACCACCACCACCACCACCATCACCACCACCACCAGCACCACCACCACTCCCACCAAAACCATCACCACCACCGCCACCACCGCCCGCACCGCCACCACCGCCACCACCGCCACCACCGCCACCACCACCGCCACCACCACCGCCCCCACCACCGCCACCACCACCCCCACCACCACCACCCCCACCACCACCCCCACCACCCCCACCACCATCACCACCACCACCACCCCCATCACCACCACCACCACCACCCCCATCACCACCACCACCACCCCCATCACCACCACCATCACCACCACCACCACCATCACCACCACCATCAGCACCACCACCACCACCATCAGCACCACCACCACTACCACCACCACCTTCACCATCACCACCATCACCACCACCACCACCACCATCACCACCAGCACCATCATCACCACTATCATCACCACCACCACCACCACCATCACCACCACCACCACCATCAGCACCACCACCACTACCACCACCACCACCACCACCATCACCACCACCACCACCATCACCACCACCACCAGCACCATCATCACCACTATCATCACCCCCACCACCACCCCCACCACCCCCACCACCAGGCCCACCACCATCATCACCACCATCACCACCATAATCATCACCACCACCACCACCATCACCACCACCACCATCACCACCACCACCATCACCCCCACCTTCACCATCACCACCACCATCACCACCCCCATCACCACCATCACCATCACCACCACCACCATCACCACCATCACCACCATCACCACCACCATCACCATCACCACCACCACCATCACCATCACCACCACCACCATCATCACCACCATCATCACCCCCATGACCACCACCACCATCACCACCATCACCACCATCACCACCATCACCACCATCACCACCACCACCTTGAATGTGTCTCTCTCTCTCTCTAACGAGTCTCTGTGACAGCATCTTGTGGGGGAGCTCACGGCAGCTCTGCAGCTCCTCGTTCCAGTCGCGCGTCTGCAGCGGCAGCAACAACAACAACATTGTCAACAACATCATCAACATCGTCAACAACAACATCAACAACAACAACATTACGTGAGCGCCTGAGTGGCTGAGTGGGTGAGTGAGTGGCTGAGTGAGTGGGTGAGTGAGTAAGTGGGTGAGTGGGTGAGTGAGTGAGTGGGTGAGTGAGTGAGTGAGTGGCTGAGTGAGTGAGTGGCTGAGTGGGTGAGTGAGTGAGTGAGTGGGTGGGTGAGTGAGTGAGTGAGTG
Organism: Lethenteron reissneri; assembly: GCF_015708825.2. NCBI lineage: Eukaryota > Metazoa > Chordata > Hyperoartia > Petromyzontiformes > Petromyzontidae > Lethenteron > Lethenteron reissneri. The sequence goes on along the minus strand of NC_083787.1, from coordinate 14,137,757 downwards.
GCTGAGTGGGTGGGTGAGTGGGTGAGTGGGTGGGTGAGTGAGTGGCTGAGTGGGTGAGTGAGTGGGTGAGTGGGTGGGTGAGTGAGTGGCTGAGTGGGTGAGTGAGTGGCTGAGTGGGTGGGTGAGTGACTGAGTGGGTGAGTGAGTGTGTGGGTGAGTGAGTGACTGAGTGACTGAGTGAGTGTCTAAGTGGGTGAGTGAGTGGGTGAGTGAGCGAGTGAGCGAGCGAGTGAGCGAGCGAATGGCTGAGCGAGTGAGTGGGTGAGCGAGCGAGTAGCGCAGGAACGTGGAGTGAAGCTGCTCCTTGCTGAGCAGCGTCAACCAGAGACGACGCACCGGCAGCGCCCATCGGTGGTGGGACCTGGAGCCAACAGCATCATCATGATTAGCAGCAGCACCCATCACCACCATCACCACCATCACTACCATCACCACCACCACCACCACCATCACCACCACCACCAGCACCACCACCACTCCCACCAAAACCATCACCACCACCGCCACCACCGCCCGCACCGCCACCACCGCCACCACCGCCACCACCGCCACCACCACCGCCACCACCACCGCCCCCACCACCGCCACCACCACCCCCACCACCACCCCCCCCACCACCACCCCCACCACCCCCACCACCATCACCACCACCACCACCCCCATCACCACCACCACCACCCCCATCACCACCACCACCACCCCCATCACCACCACCATCACCACCACCATCACCACCACCATCAGCACCACCACCACCACCATCAGCACCACCACCACTACCACCACCACCACCACCATCACCACCACCACCACCATCACCACCACCACCAGCACCATCATCACCACTATCATCACCACCACCACCACCACAATCACCACCACCACCACCATCAGCACCACCACCACTACCACCACCACCACCATCACCACCACCACCACCAGCACCATCATCACCACTACCATCACCCCCACCACCAACCCCACCACCCCCACCACCAGGCCCACCACCATCATCACCACCATCACCACCATAATCATCACCACCACCATCACCACCACCACCATCACCACCACCACCACCATCACCACCCCCATCACGACCATCACCATCACCACCACCACCATCACCACCATCACCACCACCATCACCACCACCACCATCACCATCACCACCACCACCACCACCATCATCACCACCATCATCACCCCCATGACCACCACCACCATCACCACCATCACCACCATCACCACCATCACCACCACCACCTTGAATGTGGCTCTCTCTCTCTCTCTAACGAGTCTCTGTGTAGTAAGTATATATGGAGGCTTGACGACAGGATCGGAGGCACACTTATTTATTACACCAACACAGTTATTACAGGTCACTTGGCTACAGGGATTTCTCGACAGCTAACCCCTCTAACCTATACCGACTCCTCCAATACGGGACTAGGGGAGGCTATCTGTCCCAGCTTGGTTAAGCTGGGATCCCGGCTCCCTGAGTCACCAGACCAGCTTCGTCTGGGCTCTCGGGGCCACGCCACCGGCTTGCCCTGGTCGGCCCTTAGAAGGACAGCGAGCCAGGGGAGCTCCGGGGCCTATACTAGCAGGTCTTCGTTCTTCTCTGGTTAAAGCTGAGTCCCGACTCCCGAGCCTTTCGGCTCATCACCTTTTATAGGACTTGCCCCCAAGGGGGGGCCCGTGGGGGATGTACATGCGGACGTCGGTGCGAGCGCCACCCTTGTGTACGGCCGTAACCCCGCCCTTTGTGTTTGTTGGCCATCCGTGGCCATGCATAATCACACGACACCTTTCGTAGCCATGCGCAATTACACCTCTACATCACCCCCCCCTGTACAGCTCGCAGCCGTCCCTGGCTGCAAAAAAATCAGAATAAAGGTGTATCCCTCACAAACCCCCGTGTGTGTGCCTCGCGTAAATTATTTCTAACAAGAACAAGAGAACCTTAACAGAACAACAAGAGGAAGAAAGAGAGAGAGAGAAAAAAAAATATCCCGACGCGCCCTCCCTGAATAAGCACCCCAAAACCAACAGATATATACACACCGGAGACCACCCCTCCCCATAGTCCGCAGGGCCCCCCAACGGCCGACCTCACAACACCCTCCCCATAGTCCGCAAGGCCCCCCAACGGCCGACCTCACAAAAGTCTGCGCGTTTTGGCGCGCGTTCTTGCGGCGGGCCCGTCACAAGGGCCCGTCCTGGCGCGCTCAGTGACGGTCGTTGGCGGTCCGGGTGCGAGAGAGTCAGGCGTTGCTGCCGAGTGACCCCCGACCCCTCTGGGAGGGGTTGGTGGGCGTGGGCCCGTCACTCCTGTTTCACCTGGGGACGGAACAGTTGGCGTCAGGTTAGGCGAGTGCAGCGACGACGGGGAGTCGGCGACACCCTCACACGTTTGGCCATGCGTGTGTGTGTGTGAACCACGGGGCGGCGCGACGAATGGTTTTAACCTTGAGGGGTGCACATACCACCGGCGTCTCCCCCATTTTACGCGAACACATTGCGGCCGCAAAACCTGCACGACCTCCACTGGCCCCCGCCACGGCCGTACCAACTTTGACGAGGTTGCCAGCGGCACCTGAGGACAGTGCAACCACGCCCTGTCCCCTGGTTCCCATTTGACCACCTGCACCCGCCCCAACCGAAGCCTCTCGTTCGCCTTCTGGCGGAGTTCCGAATTTTGCACGGCCGCTTCCCGCGCCTCAGACAATTTGGCGATGTTAAATTTAACGTGTTCGGACAAGTTAGACTTCGCCTGGGGCGCCGAGAGCTTCAGCTGGGTCGCCACAGGGGGGTCAACTTCGCGCCCATACATTAAAAAGGGGAAAATCCGGTGGCCGCATGGGGAGCCATTCTGTAGGCCTGCAACACACCGGCTATACGTAGGTCCCAATCCGTCTGGGAAACCGACACCTGTTGGGACAGCATGGACATGATGGTCCGATGCAGCCGTTCCACCATCCCGTCAGTTTGTGGGTGATACGGAGAGGTCCGAACCTTCTCCGTACCCAAGAGGTCGCACACCTCACGTAGGAGTTTACCAGAAAAATTCCTACCCTGGTCAGTAAGCAGCCGTTCCGGAGCACCCTTGTCGAGGACATAGCCCTGGACAAAGGCCTCCGCGATGGCTGCTGCCGACTGGTTCGCCAGGGGCCAGGCCATAGGCCATCTCGTGAAGTATTCAACCCCCGTTAGCAAATACCTATTGCCCCTGGGTGTAGCGGGAAATGGGCCAAGTATGTCCAGAGCGACGAGCTCGTTAACCCGGGAAACTTTTATGGACTGCAGCGGAGGGTTGGACCCCCTCGCAGGCGGCTTCCTCTGCGCGCATTGCGTGCATGACCCCAAGAGATCCCCCACGTCCTTTTCCATGCCCGGCCAGAAGAAATCCAGCTGGAGCGTGGCAAAGGTCTTGTGAACCCCCAAGTGCAGAAGCCGCTCATGAACAGCCCATACCACCTTACCCCTTAAAGCAGCAGGCACCACAAGCCGCTGGCGCCGGGTTTTTCCATCCCAGTGCATTAAAAGACCCTGGAACAACCCCCACGAGTCAACGTTTTCCACCCCCTGGCCAACCCCCCCGGCGCGACGGCGCAGAGCGAGGAGGGAGGTGTCCTCCATTTGGAGGCGTCCCCATTCCGCGACCGACAACCCCAGCAACGAATCCCTCCCTTCTTGCTCGATAGGACCCGAAACCGAAGGCGCATCGGCAGCGGCCACGAGGACCGAATCGGTGGTGACGTTCGGAGGCCTACAACGGCCCGAACCCAAGAGGCACGCGCACTCCAAAGTGGGTGGCAATCGCGACAGGGCGTCAGCGTTCGTGTGGCGGAGACCCTTACGATATGTGGTGACAAAGTCATAGTCCTGGAGAATCTCCAACCATCGAGACAACTGGCCCGATGGTTGTTGAACCCGCAGGGCGTATTGTAGGGCCGCATGATCTGTACGGACGGTGAATCGCCGACCGTACAGATACGGGCGGTACTGCTGAATGAAATAAACAATCGCCAATAATTCCCGACGGGTAACGCAGTACCGCTGTTCGGCTGGAGACAGTACCCGACTACCGTAAGCCACCACATGCTCTACGCCCCCAATGAGCTGGGACAGCACGCCCCCGATGCCCGTGTTACTTGCATCTGTATCGAGCAAGAAGGGTTGTGAAAAATCCGGGTAATTCAACGGCGGAGCCCCCACCAAAGCATTTCTGAGGGCGCGAAAAGCAGCCTCCTCCTCCGGCCCCCAATGAAACCTGACTCCCTTGGACGTCAAGGCATGCAATGGTTTCGCAATCGTAGCGAAGTCAGCCACAAATCGCCGATAATACGACGCGAACCCAATGAAACTCCTGACCTCTCCCACAGAGGTGGGAGTCGGCCAGGAGCTGACGCATTCCGTTTTGGCGGGATCAGTGGATATCCCCGAGCGCCCAACAATGTGACCCAAATATCGCACCGATTCGCGGAGTAAATGGCACTTCTGTGGTTTAAATTTCAAATTGGCAGCCCGCATTTTGAGAAAAACAGCACGCAACCTCTGGAGGTGTTCCTCGAAGGATTTGCTAAAGACGATGACATCGTCTAAGTAAATCAAACACGAATCCCATTGCAAACCTGCCAAGACCAATTCCATTAACCGCTGAAAAGTTGCCGGCGCAGAATGTAAACCCATCGGCAAGCGGTTAAATTGGAAGAGACCTTGCGGTGTACGAAAAGCAGTCTTAGGTTTCGATTCGTCATCCAGAGGAAGCTGCCAGAATCCAGATAGCAAATCGAGGGTGGAAAAGAATCGCGCACCGGCCAAGGCGTCGAGCGACTCATCCATCCGAGGAAGCGGGTACGCATCTGCCACAGAGATTTTGTTTAGACGGCGAAAGTCGACACAAAATCTCAGTGAGCCGTCGTGTTTTTTCACCAAAACGATCGGCGCGCCCCACGGGCTGTTGGAAGGGGAAATGATATCGGCGGCTAGCATGTCATCAACAGCCGATTTGACATGATCCTTTTCGGCGGGACTCAACCGAAAGGGATTTTGGCGGATTGGCGCGCTGTCACCCGTGTCAATATGGTGTCGCAGCAATTTAGTACAACCAATATCAAATTTGTGTTGACTAAAAACGTCAGCAAATTCGCTCAGGAGAACTCGCAGCTGCGCGCGCTGCGAGTCGGACAGGTCCACTGAACCCGCGCAAAGCGCATCCAGCCATCCGTCATCACAGTCCGAATGCGGTCGCGACGGAGGATCGGTGGATACCTGACCCACAAGTGGTTCCTCATAGGGCACCGGCGTTGCGTGGGCAAGCACGGTCCCTTGAGGAACCACGGCCGTTCGCGATCCCACATTAAGGACTGCAATGAAGGGGTCCCCATCCCCTCGCACCATAGTCTGAGCCGCGAGCAAATCGGGTCCATTGACCCCGGCCCGAGATGGACCCAACAAGACCCCCCGATCCGCAACCCCTTCATCAAACGGCCGACGCAACCTAAGAGGGACGAGCATCTGGGCCCCCGGAGGCACGCGCACAGTTTTTGTGACGAGCGCCTGCACGGTGGCAAACGCCCGACGCTCCGTGGCGGGGGAAGACAGAAATGTAACGCGTCGGCCCGATGGGAGCTCAATGCACCCTTGGTCAATAAGGATGCGGATGGGCATTTTGGCTAGAAAATACGTCCCCAACAGGCACGGAACCGCGAGTGAGGAGGAAACCAAAACAGGCCCGGATAATTTAATGTCCCCAATGCAGATAGTGGCGCGGATTTGGCCAATAATGCCCAGAGAGCCCCCGTTAGCGGCATAGCACGGCACGTCAACAGGGAGCAAGGGACGACTTTGAACGGGAAGGATGTTATAAATCAAATCAGATATAATGGTCGCCGATGCCCCTGTGTCAATTAAAATGTGCACCTCTACCCCATCAATGTGACCGACCACGACCGATGATCCCGCCGACGCAGCAATGACACGATGGGCGAGCTCCGACCACTGACCCGGTTGGAGCGCTCGCCGCATTACCGAACAATCGCGCGCGACGGACGGGGAATTTGGAGCCCTGTTTAGTTGAGCGCGTGAGTGTGTGTCGGATGTGTGCGTGGGCCAAACGTGTGAGGTGCCGCGACTCGCCGTATTTCTCTGCTGGAGCTTGGGAGGAGACGGCGTGGCGTCCTGACGAGGTGTCGCCCCGCGCTGACGGGGAGCCCGGCATCCTGACGCAACGTGGCCTTGCAGGCCACAGTTGTAGCAGCGTGTGAGCGCCCCAGATGACCTGGGCTGCTCCTGGCGGCTCGGTCCATTCCGAGCCTGCGGTGCCGCCGATCTCCATTCCCCTCGCCGCTCCACCCCGCAGACCTCCTCCGATGGGAGGGCGGTGGTCGCCATGGCATGGCCGGCCGCCCCCTTTGCCGCCTTTCGGCGCAGGGACCGCAAGCCCCCGTGGATGTGGCGCGCGACCAGCAGGGACGACATCTCCGTGTCGTCCTGAGCCAGGACGTTGACGTCCAGCTCGTCAGCGAGTAGCAGCAGCTTCTCAGCCACCATGGCATCCACTCCTTCCTCGTCCATCCTTGGGAAAGCAGCCTTCGCCAGAGCCAGGAGAGCCGTCCGGAAGGCCAGGGGTGACTCGTTGGCGCCCCGACTCCGATCGTGGAACAGCTGCCTGCAGTCCGAAGGCGGCCCATAGACGGCTGACAGCAGCTGCAACGCCAGGTGTAGAGTGGCGCGCTTTTCCCTCGGCGCCGAGGTGAGGGTAGCCAGGGCGTCGTTGTCCAGCATCGCTGGCAGCGCGCGTAGAGCCTCGGCGTCCGACCAGTTCGCCATCTCTTGATGAGCGATGAACCGCCTCTTGAAGCCGCCCCAGTCTCCGTCAGCGCCGACAAATTCTTTAAGAGGCGGCAGACGCTGTTGTAAGGCGGCGTCCGTGGCCGCAGAACGCTCTCCGTCGCTCCCCGCCGATGATACAGTGTGGGCGGGCCGTGCACATGGCATCGCCGGTCGCTCCGATGTTGACGCGCCGGCCGGCGTTGATGATGTCACGGCTTGTGCTTGGCGCCCAGCAGACACGTGACGCGGGCCGGCCCCGCCTTCCGCTCGTACTGTAGAGGTGGCGGGAAATTTGACCGCGAGCCGCGTCGGGGTGGCGGGAAACGTCGCCCCGCGCCGGCTGCCGTCGTCGACCCGCGCTGCTCCTCCAGCCCCCAGCCGCGTGATCTCCTCCAACGCGGCGGCCGCGGCGTAGAGCAGGTCCGCCAGGCGGGAGTGGGCCAGCCGGAGTCCTTCGGCCGACGCATCCCCCTCCTCCTGTCGTAGCGGCGCGGGCGTACTCGGCCCCGGCTGCTCCGATTCGACCCCGGCCATCTCTGGTGGTGATTCGGCCGCGGCGTCTTCCATCTCCGACTCCCTGGTACGTGTCGTCCCTCGTGTGTCCATCGTTGGACGTTTACTTCTGACCCCAGATGTAGTAAGTATATATGGAGGCTTGACGACAGGATCGGAGGCACACTTATTTATTACACCAACACAGTTATTACAGGTCACTTGGCTACAGGGATTTCTCGACAGCTAACCCCTCTAACCTATACCGACTCCTCCAATACGGGACTAGGGGAGGCTATCTGTCCCAGCTTGGTTAAGCTGGGATCCCGGCTCCCTGAGTCACCAGACCAGCTTCGTCTGGGCTCTCGGGGCCACGCCACCGGCTTGCCCTGGTCGGCCCTTAGAAGGACAGCGAGCCAGGGGAGCTCCGGGGCCTATACTAGCAGGTCTTCGTTCTTCTCTGGTTAAAGCTGAGTCCCGACTCCCGAGCCTTTCGGCTCATCACCTTTTATAGGACTTGCCCCCAAGGGGGGGCCCGTGGGGGATGTACATGCGGACGTCGGTGCGAGCGCCACCCTTGTGTACGGCCGTAACCCCGCCCTTTGTGTTTGTTGGCCATCCGTGGCCATGCATAATCACACGACACCTTTCGTAGCCATGCGCAATTACACCTCTACATCTGTGACAGCATCTTGTGGGGGAGCTCACGGCAGCTCTGCAGCTCCTCGTTCCAGTCGCGCGTCTGCAGCGGCAGCAACAACAACAACATTGTCAACAACATCATCAACATCGTCAACAACAACATCATCATCATCAACAACAACAACATCATCATCGTCAACAACAACGACAACAACAACAACATCGTCAACAACAACAACATCGTCAACAACAACATCAACAACAACAACATTACGTGAGCGCCTGAGTGGCTGAGTGGGTGAGTGAGTGGCTGAGTGAGTGGGTGAGTGGGTGAGTGAGTAAGTGGGTGAGTGGGTGAGTGAGTGAGTGAGTGGGTGAGTGAGTGAGTGGCTGAGTGAGTGAGTGGCTGAGTGGGTGAGTGAGTGGGTGAGTGGGTGGGTGAGCGAGTGAGTGGCTGAGTGGGTGGGTGAGTGGGTGAGTGGGTGGGTGAGTGAGTGGCTGAGTGGGTGGGTGAGTGAGTGGCTGAGTGGGTGAGTGAGTGGCTGAGTGGGTGGGTGAGTGACTGAGTGGGTGAGTGAGTGAGTGAGTGTGTGAGTGAGTGAGTGAGTGACTGAGTGAATGAGTGAGTCCGTGAGTGAGTGAGTGGGTGAGTGAGTGAGTAGCTGAGTGGCTGATTGGGTGAGTGGGTGAGTGAGTGAGTGGGTGAGTGAGTGTCTGAGTGGGTGAGTGAGTGAGTGTGTGAGTGAGTGAGTGACTGAGTGACTGAGTGAGTGCGTGAGTGGGTGAGTGGGTGGGTGGGTGAGCGGGTGAGTGGGTGGGTGAGTGGTGAGTGAGTGGGTGTGTGGGATGGTGAGATGGTGAGTGGGTGAGTAGGTGGGTGAGTGAGTGGGTGGGTGAGTGAGTGGGTGGGTGCGTGAGTGGGTGAGTGAGTGAGTGGGTGAGTGAGTCAGTGGCTGAGTGAGTGAGTGAGTGGGTGAGTGAGTGAGTAGTGCAGGAACGTGGAGTGAAGCTGCTCCTTGCTGAGCAGCGTCAACCAGAGACGACGCACCGGCAGCGCCCATCGGTGGTGGGACCTGGAGCCAACAGCATCATCATGATTAGCAGCAGCACCCATCACCACCATCACCACCACCATCACCATCATTACCACCACCATCACCACCACCACTCCCACCAAAACCATCACCACCACCGCCCGCACCGCCACCACCGCCACCACCGCCACCACCGCCACCACCACCGCCACCCACCACCGCCCCCACCACCACCACCCCCACCACCACCACCCCCACCACCACCCCCACCACCCCCACCACCACCACCATCACCACCACCACCACCCCCATCACCACCACCACCACCCCCATCACCATCACTACCACCACCATCACCACCACCATCAGCACCACCACCACCATCAGCACCACCTCCACTACCACCACCACCACCATCACCACCATCACCACCACCACCACCATCACCACCACCACCACCACCAGCACCATCATCACCACTATCATCACCACCACCACCACCACCATCACCACCACCCCCACCACCACCCCCACCACCACCCCCACCACCCCCACCACCCCCACCACCACGCCCACCACCCCCACCACCATCATCACCACCATCACCACCATAATCATCACCACCACCATCACCACCACCACCATCACCACCATCACCACCAACACCACCATCACCACCACCACCTTGAATGTGGCTCTCTCTCTAACGAGTCTCTGTGACAGCGTCTTGTGGGGGAGCTCACGGCAGCTCTGCAGCTCCTCGTTCCAGTCGCGCGTCTGCAGCGGCAGCAACAACAACAACATTGTCAACAACATCATCAACATCGTCAACAACAACATCATCATCGTCAACAACAACAACATCATCATCGTCAACAACAACGACAACAACAACAACATCGTCAACAACAACAACATCGTCAACAACAACATCAACAACAACAACATTATGTGAGCGCCTGAGTGGCTGAATGGGTGAGTGAGTGGCTGAGTGAGTGGCTGAGTGAGTGGCTGAGTGAGTGGGTGAGTGGGTGAGTGAGTGAGTGGGTGAGTGAGTGAGTGGCTGAGTGAGTGAGTGGCTGAGTGGGTGAGTGAGTGGGTGAGTGGGTGGGTGAGTGAGTGAGTGGCTGAGTGGGTGGGTGAGTGGGTGAGTGGGTGGGTGAGTGAGTGGCTGAGTGGGTGAGTGAGTGGCTGAGTGGGTGAGTGACTGAGTGGGTGAGTGAGTGAGTGTGTGGGTGAGTGAGTGACTGAGTGAGTGTCTGAGTGGGTGAGTGAGTGTGTGATTGAGTGAGTGACTGAGTGAATGAGTGAGTCAGTGAGTGAGTGAGTGGGTGAGTGAGTGAGTGGGTGAGTGAGTGAGTAGCTGAGTGGCTGATTGGGTGAGTGGGTTAGTGAGTGAGTGGCTGAGTGAGTGAGTGGCTGAGTGGGTGAGTGAGTGAGTGGGTGAGTGGGTGGGTGAGTGAGTGGCTGAGTGGGTGGGTGAGTGGGTGAGTGGGTGAGTGACTGAGTGGCTGAGTGGGTGAGTGAGTGGCTGAGTGGGTGAGTGAGTGAGTGGCTGAGTGAGTGAGTGAGTGGCTGAGTGGGTGAGTAAGTGAGTGAGTGAGCGAACTAGCGAGAGAGTGAGTGAGTGGCTGGGTGAGTGAGTGAGTGAATGAGTGAGTGAGTGAGCGAGCGAGTGAGCGAGCGAGTGAGTGAGCGAGCGAGCGATTGGCTGAGCTAGTGAGTGAGTGGGTGAGTGAGTGAGCAAGTGGCTGAGCGAGCGAGCGAGTGAGCGAGTGGCTGAGCGAGCGAGCGAGTGAGTGGCTGAGCGCGTGGGTGAGCGAGTGAGTGAGTGGCTGAGTGAGTGAGTGGGTGAGTGAGCGAGTGAGCGAGCGAGTGGCTGAGCGAGTGAGTGGGTGAGCGAGCGAGTGATTGGCTGAGTGAGTGGGTGAGTGAGTGGGTGAGTGAGTGGGTGAGTGAGCAAGTGAGTGAGCGAGCAAGTGGCTGAGCGAGTGAGTGGGTGAGCGAGCCACCACCACCATCACCACCCCCATCACCACCACCACCACCACCACCCCCACCACCACCATCACCACCACCACCATCACCACCACCATCATCACCACCATCACCATCATCATCACCACCACCACCCCCACCACCATCACCACCACCATCACCACCACCACCATCACCACCACCACCACCATCACCATCATCACCATCATCACCACCCCCATCACCACCATCACCATCACCACCACCATCACCACCACCATCACCACCACCACCATCACCACCACCACCATCACCATCACCACCACCACCATCACCATCATCACCACCATCACCACCCCCATCACCACCATCACCATCACCACCACCATCACCACCATCACCACCACCACCATCACCACCCCCATCACCACCATCAACACCAACACCATCCCCATCACCACCATCACCAACACCACCATCACCACCACCACTATCACCACCACCACCATCACCACCACCACCATCACCACCATCACCACCATCACCACCACCATCACCACCACCACCATCATCACCACCATCACCACCACCATCACCACCATCACCACCACCACCATCACCATCATCACCACCATCACCACCCCCATCACCACCATCACCATCACCACCACCATCACCACCACCACCATCACCACCACCACCATCACCACCACCACCATCACCATCATCACCACCATCACCACCCCCATCACCACCATCACCATCACCACCACCATCACCACCATCACCACCACCACCATCACCACCCCCATCACCACCATCACCACCAACACCATCCCCATCACCACCATCACCAACACCACCATCACCACCACCACTATCACCACCACCACCATCACCACCACCACCATCACCACCATCACCACCATCACCACCACCATCACCACCACCACCATCATCACCACCATCACCACCCCCATCACCACCATCACCACCACCACCTTGAATGTGGCTCTCTCTCTCTAACGAGTCTCTGTGACAGCGTCTTGTGAAGGAGCTCACGGCAGCTCTGCAGCTCCTCGTTCCAGTCGCGCGTCTGCAGCGGCAGCAACAACAACAACATTGTCAACAACATCATCAACATCGTTAACAACAACATCATCATCGTCAACAACAACAACATCATCATCGTCAACAACAACGACAACAACATCGTCAACAACAACAACATCGTCAACAACAACATCAACAACAACAACATTACGTGAGCGCCTGAGTGGCTGAGTGGGTGAGTGAGTGGCTGAGTGAGTGGCTGAGTGAGTGGGTGAGTGAGTGGGTGAGTGGGTGAGTGAGTGAGTGGGTGAGTGAGTGGCTGAGTGAGTGAGTGGCTGAGTGGGTGAGTGAGTGGGTGAGTGGGTGGGTGAGTGAGTGGGTGAGTGGGTGAGTGAGTGAGTGAGTGGGTGAGTGAGTGGCTGAGTGAGTGAGTGGCTGAGTGGGTGAGTGAGTGGGTGAGTGGGTGGGTGAGTAAGTGAGTGGGTGAGTGAGTGGGTGAGTGAATGAGTGGGTGAGTGAGTGTCTGAGTGGGTGAGTGTGTGAGTGAGTGAGTGACTGAGTGGCTGAGTGGGTGAGTGAGTGGCTGAGTGAGTGAGTGGGTGAGTGAGTGAGTGAGTGGGTGAGTGAGTGAGTGAGTGGGTGAGTGAGTGGGGGAGTGAGTGGGTGAGTGAGTGGGTGAGTGAGTGGCTGAGTGGGTGGGTGAGTGACTGAGTGGGTGAGTGAGTGAGTGTGTGAGTGAGTGACTGAGTGAGTGCGTGAGTGAGTGTGTGAGTGAGTGGCTGAGTGAATGAGTGGCTGAGTGAGTGAGTGGGTGAGTGAGTGACTGAGTGGGTGAGTGAGTGAGTGGGTGAGTGAGTGTCTGAGTGAGTGGGTGAGTGGGTGAGTGAGTGGGTGAGTGAGTGGCTGAGTGGGTGGGTGAGTGACTGAGTGGGTGAGTGAGTGTGTGAGTGAGTGACTGAGTGCCTGAGTTAGTGTCTGAGTGGGTGAGTGAGTGAGTGTGTGAGTGAGTGACTGAGTGAGTGCGTGAGTGAGTGGCTGAGTGAGTGAGTGTGTGAGTGAGTAGCTGAGTGGGTGAGTGAGTGAGTGGGTGAGTGAGTGTCTGAGTGAGTGAGTAGCTGAGTGGGTGAGTGAGTGAGTGGGTGAGTGAGTGTCTGAGTGGGTGAGTGTGTGAGTGAGTGAATGACTGAGTGGCTGAGTGGGTGAGTGAGTGGCTGAGTGAGTGGGTGAGTGGGTGAGTGAGTGAGTGGGTGAGTGAGTGGGTGAGTGAGTGGCTGAGTGGGTGGGTGAGTGACTGAGTGGGTGAGTGAGTGTGTGAGTGAGTGACTGAGTGCCTGAGTTAGTGTCTGAGTGGGTGAGTGAGTGAGTGTGTGAGTGAGTGACTGAGTGAGTGCGTGAGTGAGTGGCTGAGTGAGTGCGTGAGTAAGTGGCTGAGTGAGTGAGTGACTGAGTGAGTGCGTGAGTGGGTGAGTGGGTGGGTGGGTGAGCGGGTGAGTGGGTGAGTGGTGAGTGAGTGGGTGGGTGAGTGAGTGGGTGGGTGAGTGGTGAGTGTGTGATGAGTGGTGAGTGTGTGGTGAGTGAGTGGTGAGTGAGTGAGTGGTGAGTGAATGGTGAGTGAGTGGTGAGTGATGAGTGGTGAGAGTGGTGAGTGAGTGTGTGGTGAGTGAGTGTGTGGTGAGTGAGTGAGTGGTGAGAGTGGTGAGTGAGTGGTGATAGGGAACCGGTTCCCATAGAAAGTCTATGGGACAATGTTAAGAGATAGGGAACCGGTTCCCGTAAAAAGTCTATGGGACAATGTTAAGAGATAGGGAACCGGTTCCCATAGAAAGTCTATGGGACAATGTTAAGAGATAGGGAACCGGTTCCCATAGAAAGTCTATGGGACAATGTTAAGAGATAGGGAAGGGTGGTGAGTGGTGAGCGGTGGTGGTGAGCGGTGGTGGTGAGCGGTGGTGGTGAGTGGTGGTGAGTGGTGACTGAATGGTGGTGAGCGGTGGTGAGCGCTGGTGAGCGCTGGTGAGCAGTGGTGAGTGGTGGTTACCGGTGCTGGTGAGTGGAGAGTAGTGAGTAGTGAGTGGTGAGCGGTGGTGAGTGGTAGTGGTGAGTGGTGGTGGTGGTGAGTGGTGGTGAGTAGTGGTGAGTGGTAGTGGTGAGTGGTGGTGAGCGGTGAGTGGTGGTGAGTAGTGGTGGTAGTGGTGAGTAGTGGTGGTAGTGGTGAGTAGTGGTGATGGGGGGGGTGGTGATGGTGGTGGTGATGGTGGTGATGATGGTGGTGATGGTGGTGATGATGGTGGTGATGGTGGTGATGGTGATGATGGTGATGATGGTGGTGATGGTGGTGATGATGATGGTGGTGGTGATGGTGGTGGTGGTGATGATGGTGATGCTGGTGGTGATGGTGGTGATGATGGTGATGGTGGTGATGGTGGTGATGGTGGTGGTGATGGTGGTAATGGTGGTGATGATGGTGATGGTGGTGATGGTGGTGGTGGCACCTAAAGAAGTTGTTGTTCCAGATGAACATGTGTGAGCGGGGCTCCTCCTCCAGGTTGATGGCCATCACCGCCACCACCACCATCACCACCACCATCACCACCACCACCATTCACCAACACCACCATCACCACCACCACCACCACCATCACAACCACCACCATCGCCACCACCCAGCCCCCACCACCGCCATCACCAACATCACCACCACCATCACCACCATCACCACCACCATCACCACCACCACCATCACCACCACCACCATCACCACCACCACCATCACCACCACCACCATCACAACCACCACCATCACCACCACCATCGCCACCACCCAGCCCCCACCACCGCCATCACCAACATCACCATCACCACCACCATCACCACCATCACCACCACCACCATCACCACCACCATCACCACCACCACCATCCCCACCACCACCATCACCACCACCATCACCACCACCACCATCATCACCACCACCACCATCATCATCACCACCACCACCATCATCACCACCATCACCACCATCACCACCACCATCACCACCATCATCACCAACATCACCTCCATCATCACCACCACCACCACCACCCCCATCACTACCACCACCACCCCCACCACCACCATCACCACCACCCCCACCACCACCATCACCACCACCCCCACCACCACCCCCACCACCCCCAACATCACCACCACCATCACCACCATCCCCACCACCACCACCATCACCACCATCACCACCACCATCACCTCCCCCACCACCATCACCATCACCACCACCACCGCCACCATCACCACCACCACCATCATCACCACCACCACCATCATCACCACCACCACCACCATCATCACCACCATCACCACCATCACCACTACCATCACCACCATCATCACCAACATCACCTCCATCATCACCACCCCCATCACTACCACCACCACCCCCACCACCACCATCACCACCACCCCCACCATCACCACCACCCCCACCACCACCCCCACCACCCCCAACATCACCACCACCATCACCACCACCACCACCACCATCACCACCATCACCACCATCACCACCACCATCACCACCACCACCATCACCACCACCACCGCCACCATCACCACCACCACCATCATCACCACCACCACCACCATCATCACCACCACCACCATCACCACCACCATCACCACCATCACCACCGCCATCACCACCATCACCACCCCCATCATCACCACCACCACCATCACCACCATCACCACCACCACCTTGAATGTGGCTCTCTCTCTCTAACGAGTCTCTGTGACAGCGTCTTGTGGGGGAGCTCACGGCAGCTCTGCAGCTGCTCGTTCCAGTCGCGCGTCTGCAGCGGCAGCAACAACAACATTGTCAACGACATCATCAACATCGTCAACAACAACATCATCATCGTCAACAACAACGACAACAACAACAACATCGTCAACAACAACATCAACAACAACAACATTATGTGAGCGCCTGAGTGGCTGAGTGGGTGAGTGAGTGGCTGAGTGAGTGGGTGAGTGAGTGAGTGGGTGAGTGAGTGGGGGAGTGAGTGGGTGAGTGAGTGGGTGAGTGAGTGAGTGGCTGAGTGAGTGAGTGGCTGAGTGGATGGGTGAGTGGGTGAGTGGGTGGGTGAGTGAGTGAGTGGCTGAGTGGGTGAGTGAGTGGCTGAGTGGGTGGGTGAGTGACTGAGTGGGTGAGTGAGTGTGTGAGTGAGTGAGTGACTGAGTGGGTGAGTGGGTGAGTGCGTGGGTGAGTGAGTGAGTGGCTGAGTGGATGGGTGAGTGGGTGAGTGGGTGGGTGAGTGAGTGAGTGGCTGAGTGGGTGAGTGAGTGGCTGAGTGGGTGGGTGAGTGACTGAGTGGGTGAGTGAGTGTGTGAGTGAGTGAGTGGCTGGGTGGGTGAGTGGGTGAGTGCGTGGGTGAGTGAGTGAGTGGCTGAGTGGATGGGTGAGTGGGTGAGTGGGTGGGTGAGTGAGTGAGTGGCTGAGTGGGTGAGTGAGTGGCTGAGTGGGTGGGTGAGTGACTGAGTGGGTGAGTGAGTGTGTGAGTGAGTGAGTGACTGAGTGCCTGAGTGAGTGTCTGAGTGGGTGAGTGAGTGAGTGTGTGAGTGAGTGGTTGACTGAGTGAGTGCGTGAGTGAGTGGCTGAGTGAGTGAATGGCTGAGTGAGTGAGTGGGTGAGTGGGTGAGTGACTGAGTGGGTGAGTGAGTGTGTGAGTGAGTGAGTGGCTGAGTGGGTGAGTGAGTGGCTGAGTGAGTGGGTGAGTGAGTGAGTGAGTGGGTGAGTGAGTGGGGGAGTGAGTGGGTGAGTGAGTGGGTGAGTGAGTGAGTGGCTGAGTGAGTGAGTGGCTGAGTGGATGGGTGAGTGGGTGAGTGGGTGGGTGAGTGAGTGAGTGGCTGAGTGGGTGAGTGAGTGGCTGAGTGGGTGGGTGAGTGACTGAGTGGGTGAGTGAGTGTGTGAGTGAGTGAGTGGCTGAGTGGGTGAGTGGGTGAGTGCGTGGGTGAGTGAGTGAGTGGCTGAGTGGATGGGTGAGTGGGTGAGTGGGTGGGTGAGTGAGTGAGTGGCTGAGTGGGTGAGTGAGTGGCTGAGTGGGTGGGTGAGTGACTGAGTGGGTGAGTGAGTGTGTGAGTGAGTGAGTGACTGAGTGCCTGAGTGAGTGTCTGAGTGGGTGAGTGAGTGAGTGTGTGAGTGAGTGGTTGACTGAGTGAGTGCGTGAGTGAGTGGCTGAGTGAGTGAATGGCTGAGTGGGTGAGTGGGTGAGTGAGTGAGTAGCTGAGTGGGTGAGTGAGTGAGTGGGTGAGTGAGTGTCTGAGTGGGTGAGTGTGTGAGTGAGTGAGTGACTGAGTGAGTGCGTGAGTGGGTGGGTGGGTGAGCGGGTGAGTGAGTGAGTGACTGAGTGAGTGGGTGAGCGGGTGAGATGGTGAGTGGGTGGGTGGGTGAGTGAGTGAGTGGGTGAGTGAGTGAGTGAGTGGGTGGGTGAGTGAGTGAGTGGGTGAGTGAGTGAGTGGTGAGTGAGTGGTGAGTGAGTGGTGAGTGAGCGAGTGGTGAGTGGTGAGTGAGTGATGAGTGAGTGGTGAGTGAGTGAGTGGTGAGTGATGCGTGGTGAGTGAGTGGTGAGTGAGTGTGTGGTGAGTGAGTGTATGGTGAGAGTGGTGAGTGGTGATAGGGAACCGGTTCCCATAGAAAGTCTATGGGACAATGTTAAGCAATACGGAACCGGTTCCCATAGAAAGTCTATGGTACAGTGTTAAGAGATAGGGAACCGGTTCCCATAGAAAGTCTATGGGACAATGTTAAGAGATAGGGAACCGGTTCCCATAGAAAGTCTATGGGACACTATTAAGAGATAGGGAAGGGTGGTGAGTGGTGAGCGGTGGTGGTGAGCGGTGGTGGTGAGTGGTGACTGAATGGTGGTGAGCGGTGGTGAGCGCTGGTGAGCAGTGGTGAGTGGTGGTTACCGGTGCTGGTGAGTGGAGAGTAGTGAGTAGTGAGTGGTGAGCGGTGGTGAGTGGTAGTGGTGAGTGGTGGTGAGTAGTGGTGAGTAGTGGTGAGTGGTGGTGGTGGTGAGCGGTGAGTGGTGGTGAGTAGTGGTGGTAGTGGTGGTAGTGGTGAGTAGTGGTGATGGGGGGGGTGGTGATGGTGGTGGTGATGGTGGTGGTGATGGTGGGGATGATGGTTGTGGTGATGGTGGTAGTGGTGATGGTGGTGATGGTGGTGATGATGATGATGGTGGTGATGGTGGTGGTGATGATGGTGATGGTAGTGATGGTGGTGATGGTGGTGGTGGTGATGGTGGTGATGGTGATGGTGGCACCTAAAGAAGTTGTTGTTCTAGATGAACATGTGTGAGCGGGGCTCCTCCCCCAGGTTGATGGCCATCACCGCCACCACCACCACCACCATCACCACCACCACCACCATCACAACCACCACCGCCACCATCGCCACCACCACCATCACCACCACCATCACCACCACCACCACCACCACCACCATCACCACCACCACCATCACCACCACCACCATCATCACCACCATCATCACCACCACCATCACAACCATCACCACCATCAACACCACCATCACAACCATCACAACCATCACCACCATCACCATCACCACCATCACCACCACCACCATCACCACCACCACCACCCCCATCACCACCACCACCATCACCACCATCACCACCATCACCACCACCATCACCACCACCATCACCACCCCCATGACCACCACCACCATCACCACCACCATGACCACCACCTTGAATGTGGCTCTCTCTAACGAGTCTCTGTGACAGCGTCTTGTGGGGGAGCTCACGGCAGCTCTGCAGCTCCTCGTTCCAGTCGCGCGTCTGCAGCGGCAGCAACAACAACATTGTCAACAACATCATCAACATCGTCAACAACAACATCATCATCGTCAACAACAACAACATCATCATCGTCAACAACAACGACAACAACAACATCGTCAACAACATCGTCAACAACAACATCAACAACAACAACATTACGTGAGCGCCTGAGTGGCTGAGTGGCTGAGTGGGTGAGTGGCTGAGTGAGTGGGTGAGTGAGTGAGTGTGTGAGTGAGTGGGTGAGTGAGTGGCTGAGTGAGTGAGTGATTGAGTGGGTGAGTGGGTGGGTGAGTGAGTGGCTGAGTGGGTGAGTGAGTGGCTGAGTGGGTGAGTGAGTGGCTGAGTGAGTGAGCGAGTGGCTGGGTGAGTGAGTGAATGAGTGAGTGAGCGAGTGAGCGAGCGAGTGCGTGAGTGAGTGAGTGAGCGAGCGAGCTAGCGAGAGAGTGAGTGAGTGGCTGGGTGAGTGAGTGAGCGAGTAAGTGAGCAAGCGAGCGAGCAAGTGGCTGAGCGAGTGAGAGAGTGGCAGAGTGAGTGAGTGGCTGGGTGAGTGAGTGAGTGAGTAAATGAGTGAGTGAATGTCCCAAGGATCCTTGGGACATTCTGTCTACAGGAAAGCCACCCACACAGATTCCTACTTGAAACCGGATTCCCACCACCACCCATCTCAAAAGAATTCTCTCATCAAAACGCTATACCACAGAGCCCATGGCATTTCTGACCAACACCACCTGACCGGTGAATTGAGACATGTACATCGGGCCCTCAGGATGAACGGATACTCTGACCGTACTATCCGCCAAGCGGTTTCTCCCACCACACATAAGAAACAGCCACATGAAACTCCGACCAAAACTATCACGTTACCATACATAGCAGGCGTGACCAAAAAGATCTCCAAAATTCTAAACAAACATAAGATCCAAGTCCGATTCAGTACAGTGCATAAAATCCGTGATCTGATTCCATCTGTGAAGGATGTCGTTCCTGACTTACAGTATCCTGGAGTCTACAAATTGAGTTGCATTTGTGGTGATTGCTACATTGGAGAAACAAAACGTCATGTTGCTGATCGTGTCCGCGAGCACAAGTCAGATCTGAAACACGGCAGAACTGATTCTTCGGCCGTTGCCGATCATTGCTACAACTCGGCGGGCTCTCATGAAATTGTCTTTTCCGAGACCAAGGTTCTCTGCAAACCTCCTGGCTACCATCAAAGGTTTGTACACGAAGCCATACAAATATACAAACACAGACATAATTTCAACCGTGATGATGGGTACAAACTCAGTAATCATTGGAAAGATGTTATTAACCACGCAAAAAAGACTTAATTACACTTTTTTGGACCATCTTATCTGACAGGCACTATTTTAATTTACTTCACCGAGTGTTAACATCCCCACGTGCAGTCTTTGATCACCGCTCACCCTCCGTCCCGACACGTTTCCATTCATTGTGTTGAGCACTGCGTGATGTCTTTGATCATCGCTCACCCTCCGTCCCGACACGTCTCCATTCATTGTGTTGAGCGCTGCGTGCAGTCTTTGATCGCCGCTCACCCTCCGTCCCGACACGTTTCCATTCATTGTGTTGAGCACTGCGTGCAGTCTTTGATCGCCGCTCCTCCTCCCTCCCGATACGTTTCCATTCATTGTGTTGAGCACTGCGTGCAGTCTTTGATCACCGCTCCTCCTCCCTCCCGATACGTTTCCATTAATTGGCTACCACAGTCTGATAAGCTCTCCACCCCCCCTCTCCACCTCCCTTCAACTTGCTTATAAGGGATTACATCTTGAATCATTGCTTCACTTGATGCAGCTAATTCGGCTGTGACGGTCCCACCTGATGACGGAGACTTGTGTTGCCTCCGAAACGTCGTGATTTTTTATTTTATTTTTTATTTTGATGTTTTACTTACGTGACTTAACCGAAAAAACCTAAGAATATAGCTTTAAATAACATCTGTTTAGAGTTCGGTGAGGACACAGCAGCAAATGTGAGTGTGAAATGCAAAGCTAACCTGATTTCTATGGTCTCTATGGTCAAGGGCGAATTTTCACATAAGTGTAATGCAAGCAAGGATTGAGGGGGGTGGAGTCTGGGTCACGTGAGGAGAGGGAGGAGTTAGGGTCACGTGGGGGAGAGGATTTAGGGAGAGAACCGGAAGGGGATCGGGGAGTTGAGACAGAGTGAAACGGGAGGAGGCCACGCTGGGCAGTACGGGGAGAGTGGCGCGATCGCCACGCGTCGGGAGATGTCGGCACCGTCAGCCATCGGTGTCAAGACGCAGAGGGCTAGCGGGCTGTGGAAGGCTAGCTGAAGAGCGGAGCAGCAGTGAGGCTGCAGAGCGGAGCAGCAGTGTGGCTGCAGGGCGGAGCAGCAGTGAGGCTGCAGAATGGAGCAGCAGAGTGGCTGTGGAGTGATCGTCGGAGGAGACGCGGGCCTGAGCGAGGACGCCGTGTGAGCGAGATTCTACGAACCCAAATAAAGGACAACGGAGATCGACACTGAGAAAGAGTCCTTTATTACATAAGCACAAAGGAGCAGGCTGCGGGGAGTCTTGCAAAGGAACAGGCTGCGGGGCTTGGCCTCAACATTAGCAATGGGTGTGGTCTCTCGCAGAGAGAAGGGACAATGTGTTGTTAAGAGCTGAGTTCGGCATGGGCCGACAGAGTATCGCTGCAAGTTTTATTCTACATTTATCCTGATGTGTTGAGTCGCTTGCAAAGTCAAGGATTGCGATAAGTTGTATTGTACTAAGCTGTCACAGTCGTTTAAGAGGTGTGCGAATACAATTACAAGTTTTGAGAGTGAATGCCAGCGGATGAGCAGCTGCAGCTCGAGTTGAACTGACGAGCAACAACAAGCAATCAACCTGGAGAAAGGGCGGAAAGCGCCAAGCATCGACCAAACGAGCATCGCGAGCACAGGACCAGCAGCAAAGGACATGCTGCAAGCGCAATCGTGCATCGCCAGAGATCACGGAGCAAGAGAGAGAGCGCACAACCAGCGCCACCAAGCAAGAGTGTCGACACCGGCAACCAGCGGACAAGCGACGAGAGCCATCATGCATCACCAGAGAGCACGGAGCCGGAGAGAGCGCGCAGCAACGCCAGCCGCGCCATCGAGCAAGGGTGTCACGAGCAAGGGTGTCACGAGCACCTTCAAAGATAAGCGTCGTGCCAACTCAGCTCATCCAGCAGGGAAAAAGAGCCTGACCAGCCGCCCGTGAGCAAGAGTGTCAGCGCCAGCGAGAGTGCCGTGGGCTCGACCACACACACCGACCAGCACCAGCTGGGAACCAAGACAAGAGTGAGGACTGGCGACCCAGCAAACGAGCTGCGCGCGCGCTATCTGATGACGGAATCATCGTGCACCGCCGACGGCGAGCGTCGTGCCGACTCGTCATCCAGCAGCGGACAAGCAACATTGCTGCTGCTGCCGCTGAGCGAGAGAGAGAGCAACAAGCTGTTTGTATGCCCCTCCCCCACCTTAATTTATCATGGAGACAATCCACGACACAAATGAAACAAACCCGAGTCAATAGTAAGAAGAAGAATTACACTGGTTAACAAAAAAATATTCTGGCCTGGACTTTTGCAGCTGTTTTAGACTAATTTCAGGGTGCTGATTCCAAATCTGATCTCAGATCTCACATCTCATTTTTATGCTATCGGCATACTACATTTTCATTGATTTTACCCGCAATTAACTCTATCACTTATGATTGCAAGTTGTTGCGAGTCAGTGACTGCTTTAGTGTTAAAATATGGTGCTGTATTTTTAGGATAGTGTGTTTATAATATAATTTTATGTAGATATCCACATTTATTTAATATTTTTCTTCTGCAGGGCGTGATCTAACAATGGCTACAACATCCGAAAGAAGGAAATGCAGTAATGACCCAGATATCTTCTGCTACATCTGTGGCAGCTTCACTTTGCAGAATCAAAGGCGCAACATCAATACTTTGTCAAGAAGGTTTATCTTGCCTACTTTAAAGTACGACTTGGAGACCAAGATAAAAATTAGGCTCCTCACAAAGTGTGTAAAACCTGTGTTGGAACTTTGTGATCATGGTCTAAAGGAAAGAATGCTGAGCTGAAGTTTGGTGTGCCAATGGTTTGGAGAGAACCTACAAACCATTTGGATAACTGCTACTTCTGCCTTGTCAATGTAAAAGGTTTCAATAATAAAACAAACAACACTTACAATACCCAGATATCCCATCTGCCAGACGACCAGTTGAGCACTGTGAGGAAATACCTGTGCCTGTATTTACTGAGCTACCAGAGATTGATGTTGAATCCCTCAGTTTACCTGCTTCTACAGATGATGATGATGCTCAGATCGAATATACGCCATCTGATGCAGATTATGATAAAATGTCTCTGTTTAGTCAGCCTGAATTGAATGATCTTGTAAGAGATTGTATTTGCCAAAGCAGTCTGCTGAATTGTTGGCTTCCAGGCTGCAAGAGAACGGACTACTCAGACCTGGCATTAGTGTCTCCTTTTATCGTAACAGAGAAGCAGCACTGCGAAAGTACTTACATTCAGATGGTCAACTTGTTTATTGCAATGATGTTGAAGGGCTTCTTCTCAATATGGGACTGCCCGCATATGATTTAAGTGCATGGAGACTTTTTATTGACAGTAGTAAAAGGAGTTTGAAATGTGTGTTACTTCAAAACAGAAATATATATGGTTCAATCCCAATAGGACACTCTGTAAAAATGAATGAAGAGTATGACACCATCAAGATTGTTCTGGATAAATTGGAATACCATGTTCATGGATGGCTAATATGTGTTGATTTGAAAATGGTTAATTTTCTGCTGGGTCAGCAAGTAGGTCACACCAAATACCCTTGTTTCCTGTGCTACTGGGACAGTAGGGCTACATTATAACACTGGGTTAAAAAGAACTGGCCACCAAGAATCAGTTTGACACCTGGTGACAAGAACATCAAGAATGAGCCTCTGGTTGATAGGAATAAAATTGTATTTCCCCCACTGCACATAAACTTGGGTTAATGAAGCAATTCGTCAAGGCTCTTGATCACACTGGAGACTGCTTCAGCTATACATGTTCAACCTTTTCAAGTCTCAGTGCAGAGAAGAAAAAGGCAGGAATATTTGATGGCCCTCAAATAAGAACACTCATCAGGGATCCACACTTTGTTACAACAATGACTGCGGCAGAGGCTAGAGCTTGGAATGCATTATCTGATGTGGTGCGGAATTTCCTTGGGAACAGGAAAGCGGGCAACTATCGAGAGATTGTGGAGGAGCTGCTCTTGAGTTTCCAAGCACTTGGATGTTCACTACTTACATAGTCACTTGGCCCAGTTTCCAGAGAACATGGGTTACGTGAGCGAAGAGCAAGGTGAACGCTTTCATCAAGACATTAAAGTTATGGAAGAACGTTACCAAGGCCGATGGGACTCAAACATGATGGCAGATTACTGCTGGTCCTTGAAGAGAAACATTCCACAAGTTGTACATCGGAGATCGTCAAAGAAGAGGTCGTTTATGCAGATGTAACATCACTATTGTGAATGACCTTTTTGTACGTATTTTTCTTATCTTCACAATTCAATTCTTACATGGTAATATGCAGTCACTCTCACAACTTTGTGCTACGGCTCATTAAATGTTTGTTCCATTATTATTGTATATTGTATCTTATCTTATTATTGTAAGGATGTCTGTTTAGCTATTCGTATATGAGCATAAATTTGCTGTTTTGATTGAAAATGCAATATTTGATATCTCAAAAACTGATGTCAGATTTGGAATCAGCACCCCAAAATTACCTTAAAACCGTTGGAATACCTTATGCCAGAAAAAGTGTGTTGACCAGTGTTATAAGAGTGCATGGACCATTAGCTGATCGTGAAGACATTTGTGCTCATTGAGTGATATGAATAATTGTATTATCCCGATTGATAATACGACCCTAGACAACAAAGCTACGCATACTTATCATAACTGCATACATTAGTATAATCGCATACATTAGAATAAAGTAATACGATTACATCCCCAATTAGCATAATTAACATACATAATTGAATAAATTAGCATAATTTCTGATACTTACGTATTTTTTTCAATCTTCATTCAATTTTTATTATTTTTATTTTTCAAGACCCGACATATACAACATAATGGGGTTGGCTCGTCCGGGATCTCTCGCAGACAGTTATGCATGAATTAAGGAATGAATCACTGTTTTTTTGCTAATTTTGGTCACTTGACCAGGAAGTCACGGTGTTAGATTTTTAGTGAACCACGCGGGCTTCGGCCATCTTACTCATAATTCAAGATGGCGGCACGCATCGCATCTCAGTGAGACCACAGCCGCACTTGGCAATGCTGTTGTAATGTTGGAATGACCGTTATAGTGATGTAAATGCCTTTATGGTGCCGTTAAGTTGTTGTAGTAAATACGAGGCCTAGTTAGTAACGAAGCCTGTGACTTTCCTTATTGTGGATGTTACTTGTGATTTAGTAGGTCGAGTCAGACTTGTGCCTATGTTGCGATCCTGAGAGTAAAGATGACGAAGTATCTCATCCACAGTTTAGTGTTATGTGTAATGCTGTACATTTGGGGTGCAGTGGGATGAATACACAATGTGCCTGTATGCAACGCACAGGCTTGTGCTTTGATCTAGTTGTTCACTGGTAATGTGGGGGCCTAGTCCGTCCAGGATCTATTGTTATCTAAGACAATGTTCTGATGCTGTGGTGTTCATTGTGTTGGTGTTTCCGGATTATAACAGATGCTGTATCTGTGTTTTCTCACCAGTTTTACCTTGTTACAATCAATAAATGACGATTGGAGTTGGACGTTCATCCTGGCTCCGAGGGTTTATTGAACGCAAGCTTATCTACTCGACTAGCGGTGCAACGCAGCGCACAGTGAGGCCGAGATAACTGTTGTGTTAAACGGGCGTAAAAAAAAGAAAAACACGCACTCTGAGGCGAAATTCCAGAGTAGCAGGGTTAGAACAAAAACAGTTGGATTAAAATTATTTTCTCGAGTCAAACTGACCGCATCCTGTGATACAATTGTTTTTATATGCACTCTGAAGTGGAATACCAGAGTAGCTTATGCCATACATGAGATGCTAGTGTAATAAACCTTCTTGAGACGGATTCCGGAATCAGTCCGTTTTTATTTTCCACTTCCACAGTTACACTTTACTCACACACTCTCCGTTGCTGGCAGACAACGGAGAGAGGGCAGACTTCCCACCAAGTCCCGACCGCGCACGTGGCACCCAGAGCCCCCGTACGCGCGTGACTCCTGCTCTTGTCGTTCCCAAGTCTGCTCTCGATCGCTCTCTCTCTCTCTTAATCCCTTCGTCACGTGGTACCCCCCAGCCAATCCTCCATAGACAGCGTTGACCGTTCCCGATGGTTCCCTGTCAATCCCGGGACCACGCCTCTGATCCGGCTCCCCATTAGCTGGGGCCCCGAATGGCCAGGCCAATCACCCCTGCTAACATGCCGTGATCACGCCGAGGCCATGCTCCCTGGCTCATCCCTTATTGGCTACAAAGCAGGACCGGCAAGTCAATCCCCACGTGAACCCTCTATGGCTGTTATTACATCACCCCCCCCCCCCCCCCCCCCCCGTTGATAAAAAATTAGCCGTCTCGGCTGGGAAAAGGGTGCTCAACCAATTCCGTAAAACATCTTATTAGGGCACCAAGGTGCATTTAACAATAGAGGGTGAAACGGCGTCCCCGCGCCTATCAACACTTAAAAACAGTCACCCATGAAAAAACCCGACATACATTAGGGCGCCCCTGCAGCGCAGTAACGACAGGGAGAATAGCTAAACGATCAAACGTTAACGAAATGGGAAAGATTTCGATCGCGTACGCGACGCGGGACCCTCTCCGCTTCCAGCGCATGGTCGCTTTGCGTCCGGATGGACAGGAGGTAGTAGGCTCGAAGAAGAAGTAGGTTGTTGGTGCTTGGTCATGTCCAGGGCAGGCCCTGTTGGAGGGGGGGCAGCGAGGGCTTCCTCAGCCCTCAGAACCTGTTCATCTGTAGGAGGCACAACACAGTCCCCCTTGGGATCAACGGGTGTGGCAATCGGCGTAGTCGGCTCGGCAGAACCCGGCAGGTCAGCTAGTGGGGATGAAGGACCGACACACGCGTCAACATAGGGTTTAAGTCGCGAGGAATGAACATACCACCGACGTTTTCCGTACTGAACGCGGATACTTTGCGAGTTCCGAACATCTACCAGCGTCACGGGCCCCCGCCACGGCCTGTGCAGTTTAGGGGATGTGCCCGCCGGTACCTGGGGGCAGTGGAGCCACGCCAGGTCTCCCACTGACCAAGGCATGCGAGTATGCGATCGACGCGCATACCGTTCATTCCTTGCCTGGGCACGGGCCGTCGCACACCGGGCAGCCTCTCGCGCCTCCGTAACTCGTTCAAGCGAGTCCCGCACGTGGTCAGGCAAGGAGTGGGACGGTCGTTTACTCGGCTTACCCAGTTGCACATCGATGGGTGGAACATTCTCACGGCCATACATCAGAAAAAATGGTGAGTATCCCGTGGGCGTGTGTGGAACCATGCAGTATGCCGCTAAGACGCCTGGTATGTGCAGATCCCAATCGGTTTGCTTTTCACTGACCGTGTGACAAAGCATAGCCGAGAGAGTACGGTTGAATCGCTCCACCATACCATCTGTTTGTGGATGGTATGGGGAAGTGCGAATTTTCTTTGTACCCAGCGCGTCACAAACTTCCTTAAGCAATTTAGAAGAGAAATTCTGCCCTTGATCTGTGAGCAGCCTCTCAGGCGCCCCCTTGTCCATGACATACCCGTTCAAGAAAGCGTCGGTGATGGACGCTGCCGTTTGGTCAGGTAGAGGCCAGGCCATCGGCCATCGAGAAAAATATTCCACCCCGACCAGAAGGTATTTATTGCCCCTAGCCGACGGGGGAAACGGGCCCAGAATGTCGAGAGCAACTAATTCGTTGATGCGGGATACCTCAATGGAACGTAACGGCGGTACATAGTGGTTCCGATGCGGCTTCCTCTTCGCACAATCATGGCATGAGCGGACAAAGTCATTGACGTCTGCCGTCATACCGGCCCAAAAAAAATCCTTTTGCATCGCGGCCAACGTCTTTTGGACGCCGAGGTGCATCAACTTATCAGCGTGCAGAGCACGAAGCAGGTTGTAGCGAAGCGAAGTAGGCACGACCAAGCGTGGTCGGTCAGACACCCCATCGGTGCACATTAACAACCCCGACTTGCCTCGGAACATCTGCCACTGCCATCCCACCAATTGAGATTTTTGTTTCCCTACCAATTTCCGTAGCGGAGACAGCGAGGCATCGGCCTCCTGCTCACGTAACCAGACCGCGTGCGGCAGCCGTAAGGTATCATCGGTGTCCACCGACACCTGCTGGTCGTCCTCCTTCGTTTCCGCTCTTGCATCATCCTCATTCGCTATCGCCCCCATAACCAGGCAGGGTGAGGTAAGCGGTGCCGCACAGCAGTGCGTGCCCATCAGGCAAGTGCACGGAGGAACGGGCGGCAGCCTTGAGAGCGCGTCAGCGTTCGCGTGACGGGCCCCCTTACGATATGTAATATCGAAGGAAAATTCCTGTAACGATTCCAACCACCGAGCCAATTGGCCTGACGGCTGATCCAATTTCAAGGAGTATTGCAAAGCCGCATGATCAGTGCGAACCAGGAATTTCCTTCCATACAGGTACGGCCGGTACAATCGAACAAAATGCACAATTGCCAAAAGTTCCCGCCTTGTCACGCAATATCGCGTTTCCGCAGGGGATAGAACCCTGCTGCCATACGCCACCACTCGCTCAACCCCGTCCTTACGTTGCGACAAAACGGCCCCAAAGCCGATATCACTAGCATCCGTATCAAGGATGAACGGCTGTGAGAAGTCTGGGTAATCAAGCGTAGGCGCTGTGGCGAGGTGGTCCCGAAGTGCTCTAAAAGAACTTTCTTCCTCCGCTCCCCATATAAACCTTTGATTTTTGCCAGTTAGAACGTGTAATGGTTTCGCCAACGTCGCAAAGTTCTTAACGAAGCGGCGATAGTAGGAAGCGAATCCAATAAACCGCCGAACATCACCCACTGAAGTGGGTGTGGGCCACTCTCGTACACATTTGGTTTTCAGAGGGTCAGTGGACACGCCGTCTGAACTGATAATATGACCCAAGTAACGGACGGAGTGTTGCAGAAGGTGGCATTTCTTAGGTTTAAACTTAAGGTCAGCCGCGCGCATTCTTTGAAAAACCGTCTCTAGGCGTTGGAGGTGTTCCTCGAACGTGCGGCTGAAGACAATTATATCGTCTAGATATATGAGGCACGTTTCCCACTGTAGTCCAGCCAACACCAATTCCATGAGCCGTTGAAACGTCGCCGGAGCCGCATTCAAGCCCATAGGCAACCGATTAAATTCAAAGAGACCTTGCGGCGTGCGAAATGCCGTTTTGGCTTTCGACTCATCATCGAGGGGAAACTGCCAAAAGCCCGAGGACAGATCAAGGGTGGAAAAGAATTTAGCACCCGATAAAGCATCCAATGAGTCATCCATCTCGATTTAAAGCTTTCGTGACTGCAGGGATTCATCTTCTTGGTTCTTTCGGTAAAGTCACGTAGAAGGGAAGTAATAAAATAATAAAAATAAAACATAATAAAACATAATAAAACAATTCTCACGACGTTTCGGCCACCAGGTCCGTCGAGGCGACAGACTCTGTCGCCTCGACGGACCTGGTTTTTCACCTGAGGACGGCTGCTTGCATTGTGGCCGAAACGTTGTGAGAATTGTTTTATTATGTTTTATTTTTATTATTTTATTACTTCCCTTCTACGTTACTTTACCGAAAGAACCAAGAAGATGAGTCATCCATCCTCGGTAAGGGGTACGCGTCCGCCACCGAAATTTTGTTCAACCGGCGGAAATCAACGCAAAACCTTGTACCACCATCTTTTTTCTTAACCAGAACGATGGGCGCGCCCCAAGGGCTGTTGGACGGCGAAATAATATCCGCCGCCAGCAATTCATCTACTGCCCTGCGCACGTGTTCCCTTTCTGCTGGGCTCATGCGATGAGGGTGCATACAAATGGGAGGTGTCGTACCGGTGTCAATATGGTGCGACAAAAGCGACGTGCGGCTGAGGTCCAATTCATTTCTGCTGAAAACATCAGCGTACCGTAGCAATAGTGAACGCAGGGCGTTCCTTTGTTCATTCGACAAGGAAGAATTTTCTCTGCATAAATCTGCGATCCAGCGTCCTTGCGAACGATCGTGCGGAGGCCCACCCGCGGGCATCCGGGCGCGCGGCGTCCCGTCACAAGAGGCGAAATCGGTAGTGGCGTGAGCCAGCACCGATCCCTCCGGAACAACAACGCGGTCAGGTCCCCCATTCAACACCTGTATGAAAGGTGCCTGACCTGGTCGCACGATCGTTTGTGCCGCCACCAAAGAAAAATATTTAGATACCGAATTCTATGGGGATAATAGCACGCCCTTCGCATCCCTTCCCATTTGAAGGGGTTTTCGGTAACGCAGCGGAATGAGCATTTGCGCTCCCGACGGAACCTCCACCGTAGCAGCGACTACGGCAGTAACTGCGTTACCTGTAGGCGCACTGGCCAGCAGGGAAGGCAGGAACGCCATCCTACGACCCCCCGGCATTTCCAAACAATCCTGGTCGACCCGTATCCTCAGTGGCATCCGGCGCAGGAAATCAGTACCAAGCAAGCATGGAACAGCTAGCGGACGAGAGATTAACACAGGTCCTGCGGCGGTAATATTTCCGATAGCGATGCTCACATCTACCTGACCACAGATACCCATGCTTCCCCCATTTGCGGCAACACACGCATCATTAACCCTGCGTATCCGCGACGTAGGAATGGACAACAAATGAAAAATAACATCTGAAATGATGGTAGCAGACGCGCCAGTGTCCACCAAGATATGGACGTCAACGCTGTCGATGGTACCCCGTACCGTCGATGAGCCCGACGCTGCAGCCACAACCCTGCGAGCCAATTTCTTCCACTGTGTAGCAGAGCGTATAAATGGAGCAGGAGAAGTAAAATTATCCTTAGGAGTGTAAGAATGAGTGCGAGTGGATGAGTGATGTGACAAGACCTGCCGGGTGTCCGATTTGTGCCGACTCGCCCGAGGTTGTTGCAGCTCCGCAGCAGGTGGAGAAGATGGAGGTCCCCTTGGCGGAAGAGGCGATAGCAGAGGTCGGCAGCGGCAGTCACGGGTGAAATGGCCCCGTCTACCGCACTTGAAACACACGGCCGTCGTCAGCCGGCGGTCGGATGACCCAGCCCTTGCACGTGGACGGGCCGTGTAGTCGCCACGCTGGTCGCGCAGCCGCCGTCCCGGAATCCTATGCGGAACAGCAGCAGCCAGCATGTCGTCGTCGCCCGAGTCGTCGGAGCAGTGGACAACCAGTCGCAGAGACCACCCCAAAGGTGGCCCGTCGATTTCGGGTTTCCCCGTCCACGCCGCCATCTGGTCCCAATGCCTGATATTAAACTTAGCGTCCAGGCAGCGCGCCACCCATCGCGATGTAAGCGGTTCGTGGCCGCACACTGGTAGAGAAATGTTGAGCTCCTGAGACAACTCCAGCATACGGGAAAGGATGAGAGGATCCAAATGATCGGCCGTCGCGTCGGGGTAGGCAGCCATGGCCAGCGCCATCAACGCCACCCGATAAGCCAAAGGCGACTCCTCCGATGCTCGGCGATGCGACATAAATTTTCTGATGGCTGACGTCGGTGGGTCATAAAATTCCGCCATCTCTGCAAACGCATCTCGCAGTGTCTTCTTCTTGGACGCCGGGATGGAGCGGAAGACCCCCAGAGAAACATCATCAAGCAGTGTAGGTAGCGCTCCCAGCGCTTCATCCTCTGTCCAGTTCACGGATCTAAAAGCTGACTCGAAGTGCCACGTAAAAGCACTCCAATCGCCCCCGGCGATAAATTCTTTAATCTGTGGAAGGCGATGTCCGCGGTGGCAAGCGCGTGCAGCGGACGTCTCCGACTGCCGTTCCAGCGTTCCAACCGTTGCAGGCAAAATGGCGTCCGGTGGCCGCGTGGCGGTAGGCGCGCCCAAAATGGCGGCCGACGGCTCCGGCGCAGCCGCCCCACCCAAAACGACGGCGTCCTCCCGCGTGGCAGGAGCAATGGCGGACTCAGATTCCTTTGCAGGACCCCTTCCCGCGGCGTCCAGCTGATCGGCGATCTGGCGACCCACGGCTGGTGAGGAGAGGACGCCACCGTGGTCACCAGGCTTAGCAGAATGGCGCGTAATGACTCGATCTGCTCCGCCATCAGCCGCCATTCGTCTTTTGTTCCTGCGGTGGTCACATCTTCTCCCGGTCGACGCTGAGAGGCGTCGAGGAGAGCATTATCAGCAGGCGGCATAGGGGCTGTAGCTCCCAATAGCTCATCTTCATCCGTCTCGACCTCTTCCTCCGATGGAGGCACGGGCAGGTTCTTTTTTCTGAGGTGCTTGGACATCTTGACGATCGTCCAAACGGTCGCAGAAGAACTTCTGACACCAATGTAATAAACCTTCTTGAGACGGCTTCTGGAATCAGTCCTTTTTATTTTCCACTTCCACAGTTACACTTTACTCACACAGTCTCCGTTGCTGGCAGACAACGGAGAGAGGGCAGACTTCCCACTGTTGTATCCTAACCCTTCTTCCATAATTGAGAGTAATAATATTTGATGATTTTTATATATTATCTTTTTACTTTTTTTAATGAGTGAAACACACCAAAGCGCACCAAACTGCAAAACACCAGGTGTTGTTAAGTAATGAACGAGAGGAGGGCTAGGATGACAGAATTTGCAACCTTGCTTCAAGGCAAAGGCAGTGAAAGGAAGCAGAGGCGCCTTTGTCTAAGTCACAACCACAGAAAGCCAGGAATCATCACTGATTGTGTGTTTAGGGATTCCGAGCTAATTAGAACACGTGCACACAGAAAGGGAGGTAGAAGCACGCCTTGTTCTCCTGCAGCTGAGGAAACAAAGATAAACCCAAAGAGGCCTTGGACCTGAAATTAAGAATAACATTCCCAGAGCAGAAGGTTGGAGGGACAGGGGAGAGCTGATTTAAAAAAATGTTGTATATCTCTCAAGGCGGGCAGACCCAGCTGAATAACACGGCTGCGGGGGTCACCAGAAGTTCACATTCGCCTAGTTAAGACAAAAAGCTCAATTATTCTGTATTGCTATTAAAGTAACGTTAAAGTCGGAATTTAACAACAGAGTAGGCTAAAGTTATTGATATTCACACCCACTCCAATTAAACCAGGCCACAAGTTACGCCTACTGAACCATCACCATCATTAAGTCAATATGAAATGTTATTTCCATACTTTAATACTTTCTATACAACTCGACCCGAAGCATATGACAATCAGAACCTTCCTAAGTCAAAATTGAATCGCACCCAGACAGGAGCGAATATATCATATATAAGGTTGAAGAGGGAAGGAAATTAAGAGCACGGCGGCAGACAAAAACCAGAACTGACTCCAAGGTTCAACCGCCCTCACCTCAGGAGTGACGGAAATTAATGAGGCCTTGAACAACGGCCAGCTGGACGGGCAACAACAACGGCGAGCAGAGATAGGGTGGGGCAAAGACTGCGGGGCTATGAAATGCAACTTCGTGTCAGTAAAGCTCTGACAAACAAGTTAAGTTAAAGACATCACAATACATAATATCGGACATAACATCAATGTTAACGCTATTCACCGTAAACTAAAGTAAAACTTATGAAAAGCCAGGATAACGGGATGAATCACCACCAGGTCGAATATAATACATAATAAAAACGATGTTAAACCCAGGGTCGGAGAGAAAGGGAGATCCCGACCGTCTTTGTATCCCCGCAGTGCGGGATAGGAGTGTGTATACGCTCGGGGAAACACCTCCACTTGAGTCAAGCACCACGATGGGAAACGACAGACCTTAGGTTACATACAGAATCATAACTGTGAAATAGTAAGGGACAAATGTTAACTTAAAACTTTTTAACCATTTCTTTGTGCGCCGGGTCGGAGAGAGCGTTGCCCCTCCCTCCAGGTGGTGCAACGCGAACAAAGACGCCTATGAGACATTTGTAACGTCTGTGTTTTGGGTTTATGAAGAAGGCCAAACAAGAGATAATATTGCACCCAGGCAGAGAGACGGCCTCGAGGCAATTTGTAACATCTGATTGGTTGCTCGTGGGTTTATGGAGGGAGTGTGACAACGGAATATACCGTGGGTGATGCACACAAGGACATACGGACGTATGGACACACACATGGACACACCTGCCTACGGACAGATCCTGACACAAAAAAAATCGAAAGAAGTCCCGCCTTGTGGGCGGGATCCAGGGGGATTTTTCGGCATAAAGTAAAGGATCCTGAGCATTGGAAACCAGTGCGACGAGAGGGTCCACTCAGGAGTGCGACGGGAGGGTCGACTCAGGAACGAGTGCGACCAGTGGGTCCACTCAGGAGTGCGACCAGTGGGTCCACTCAGGAGTGCGACCAGCGGGTCGACTCAGGAGCGCGACCAGCGGGTCGACCCAGGAGCGAGCTCGACCGGGAGGGTCGACTCAGGAGCGAGCTGCGACCAGCGGGTCGGCTCGACTCATCTTCAGCTCGTCAATCTCTGCTGCCGCCGGAGGTCTCCGCTGCCGCCGGTGGTGAGCGTCGCGGTTTGGCGACGATCCAGAGCTGCACGCTACGAGCGAGTTGTGGGCGCCACCTACCGACCGGGTTCCGAACTGCGACAGCGTATCAACAGCCATCCGACAGGGGAGCGACTGCTACGTATGACGCGCACCGCCCCCTCACCACACGACCACCAGGCGTCTGTTTGACGTAAAGAATCGACTCCGAACTCTGACTATTCAAGACAACTCTTACCACTCAAACACACTCGAACCCATAAGCCATCCGTGGCTGGGAAGGCATCACAACGAGACCGAGTGATGGCCATCCGTCGTTCCGTCGTTTATAAGAGTATTCGTAATTTTTATCTTTAATATTTAGTGGGCTGTACTCTTAATCGCATAAATTCCCAACAGATCCATCAATACGAACTGATTCTTGGCACCTCCTTCCGCCGAGCCACGCTCACGTGGGGAGTGGTGGCCCACCGGATCCCTATCAGGTGATCTGGTCCCCAATTAGTAAACTTGGTATAAGATAACGATCTTCGGAAAAGGAGCACCGTCGCAGGCCCTTACTCCGAGCCGTTCTGTGGTCAGATAACCTGCCGATGTATCTGTTGAGATTGGTGCCTTTAAGAATAGTAACTGTTTTGATTGTGTTTTTTTTTCGCCGTATAATCTTTCAAGTATCTTTCAGTCATAATCGCCGCACGTACTCGCATCCTCTACAGAATATTCAACTGTCCCGTGACCCAAGGTGTTAACAACGTGATAAGGGTTGCGTATGATCAATAAGGAGTGCGGTACTGCGTGAACAATATTGAGTATAATCATTCATTAACGTTAAGGTTTTCTTAGCATAGTATTTGCATATTTTAACGACTCTCTCTCACTAACAACCATCGCGTTATGAACAATATTGAGTATAATCATTCATTAACGTTAAGGTTTTCTTAGCATAGTATTTGCATGTTTTAACGACTCTCTCTCTCACTAACAACCATCGCGTTATGCGGGATCCATGTGCCGTTGTCAAAGTGAAATCAGACAATCGTTGATGATACTGTATTGATGCCGTGTTGACGTTCCGGGATTGAGAGTTCGCATATTATATCATAGTTAAGGTTGAATTAGTAATAAATTGATCAATACAGAAGTGGTTGTGTGATTCTTTCCTGAAATCTATGCATAAGATCTGCTTCCGCGTTGAGATCTGAACTTGGTGACCTTAATAAACACACTAATACCTACTCAGTAAATGTTAAAGCGATAACGGGGTGAACCGGGGACCTAAAAATAACCACGAATACCCACTCTGGGAATGTTAAAGCGAGAATGAGACGAACCTAGACAACGATGCCGAGTTAATCTAAGTTAATCTTGCATACTTACACCACACCTGCATAACTGCATACGATTAATTGCCTTATTCCGATCGATAACCCACCCTCGTCACCGAGGCGGGGTCTGGTTATCATAACGACTTGCATTATCATAATTACACCCACTCGCATAATTAATACGATTACCTCTCGAATTGGCATAATTAAAATGTGCGTAATTACATAATTAACATATTTCCGGATAATTACATATTTGGCCAAATTGCATTTAATAATTATTATTTTCACTGAATATTCATAACCCACATATACAACATAATAATTTCACCCACGCACGCATACAACATAACAAATTTCATAACCCAACAAATACAACATAATGGGGGCTCGTCCGGGATCTCCCGCAGACAGTTTATGCATGAATTCAGGAACGAATCACTGATGTGTTAATCAAAGTGTTGTGAACTAACGTTGCCTTGTGATTATAAACGGGGGTATACAAACAAAACGCGCTCTGAAGGGAAATACCAGAGTAGCAGAGTATAACAAAGACAGCTGGGCTGAGATTATTTGCTCGAGTTGAACTGACGCATCCTGTGATACAATTGTTTATATGTGCTCTGAAGGGGAATTCTAGAGTAACTCACGACGCACATGAGATGTTAGAATTAAGATACATTCTTAAGTCTATTAACCACACTACATAATAGAGATGGCACAGGATCCACAACATTCTGAGTTTGACACACCAACGCATAACACTGATACAGAGTGGACCTCTGAGGAGGAGATGGAATCTATGGAAAAACAATATCGGGAATTTGTGTTAAAACGTACTGGACGGACTGCTAGCCAGCAGACGGAGCAGAGAGATATATGGGAGGGGAGCCATACAGAAGATGTTAAGGCCCATAGAAGGAAACTACTTAAGGACGTGATGAAATGTGGCAAAGCCAAACGTGACGTAAAAATTGCAGAAATAGTGAGGGTAGACTCGTATCTCCTCGCACAGACAGACAGAGAAAGATTATGGAATGAGGAAAAATTTGAAAGGGAGAGACAAGAGAAACTGTCCTTAATGGTGCAGGTACAGCGTCTGCACGCCCTCGTGAGAGAGAAAGAATCCGCACTAAATGCACCAGTGAAACACCCAGACGTTGACACACAGAACACATACGGGAGTAACAATTCACCACACTCCGAGCCACGTGGACGTAGCCCAGGGCCAGATCCCACAATGAGTATGGCTACTATGCAAAGCAATTTTGACAAAGTAACACCCTCGCAAATCGAGGAGAGAGAAGAGGAAATAATAATACAAACGGGAAAACATGAGGCCGACCACCCCAACGTTAGAGAGAGACAAATAATTAACCCTAAGTCATCAGGATACACTGTAATGATAGAGCGGAAAAGGGCGGAGCTGGTGCAAGACGGGAAACATGACATAAACAGCACACCAGGCAGACGCACGCTACGCAAGTATGACCGACATGATGCAGATGACAGAGACAGCTCACCAGAGAAACGCACCTCGCACAAACACGACCAACACGACACGGGTAACAGGAGCTCACCAGAGAGACGCACATCACACAAGCATGAGCCATGGGATAAGCAGAAATCACCGAGCCAAGTTGACCCACGTAACAGGTGCAAAAGGCACTACAAAAGTTATGTTAAGCAGAGCCACCGTGATGGTGACGGCTCATCTGACACTGACTCCTCTGACGATGACCAACACGACATGGGTAACAGAGAGAGCTCACCAGAGAGACGCACATCACACAAGCATGAGGCATGGGATAAGCAGAAATCACCGAGCCAAGTTGACCCACGTAACAGGTGCAAAAGGCACTACAAAAGTTATGTTAAGCAGGGCCACCGTGATGGTGACGGCTCATCTGACACTGACTCCTCTGACGATGACCAACACGACATGGGGAACAGAGGAGAGGGACGCATGACATGTAAATATCACCCATGCAAAACCACCCGCACCACAGATGACAGAGACAGGAATCCCGATAACCATGAAGCACGAGACAAACATAAATACGACACCTCACCTAGCAGGCACCACACACGTAGTAGGCAGCATGAAGGTCAAGGACAAAAACACTCACCACATAGACACCGCTCAAGGAGATCACGCACACCAACCCACAAGCACGAATCACAAGACCCACATAAGGAAACCAAGAGACACAAGCAACGGGACAGATACGAATCCTCGGACAGAGGGAGATCACGACACAGACACGGGACACATGACAACAGTGATAGTGGAGACAAGGGTAGCTCAAGGGAGCACTCCTCAGGAACCGACACCACTGATGACGAACAACACACTTTTAACAGTAAGACACTAAAACTAATGGACAAAGCACTCGTGAGAATTCCCTATTTCGATCCACATAACAAAAACAGGGATATCCACACTCACATAACTACAGTAGAACAGGAGGCTAAGATCCGGGGTCTGGGTAAATCAGCAGAAAAGGCATGTTTATTATCAAGGAGCCTACATGAACCCGCCAGACCATGGATAGCCTCCCTGCCAAATAGGGTGAAGAGTGACTTTAAACAATTGAGCCGAGCAGTAGTTAAGAGATTTGGGGAATACTCCACACTATCCGAAGGATTGAACGCGGCAAAGTTGATGACCCAGCGTGTAGACGAAGACCCACGAGATTATCTCCTACGCCTTAAGAAAGCATATTACGCAGGGGACGTGGACAATGCCCAGGGAGATAAGACAGTCTTAAAAGTGATGTTCTTCCAATCATTGAGACCTGAAATAGTGAGAATAGTAGGAATGATGTTGGACCCCGAGACTGCCTCCCTACGCCAGATTGAAAGCAAGGCCCACACGGCCTGGGTGAACGGACGGAAAACCACTGGCATAGCCAAAACCCACATCGTCACCAGAGATAAAGAATGCCTCGATCTGGAGGGAAGCGAATCTCCAAGGAATAATATTAGCGCCACACGGGGTGGACATGAATTCCCCCAGGAGAGGGCGCCTAACCCAATAGAATCAACACCCGTCCACAACACGCTGAATAACGTTCCACATGGGGGGAGGAACGAGGCCAGGGGAACCTGGCACCCACAGCCGCCACCACCATGGAATGCAGAAGAGGGCGGAGGCTGGAATTATGGAGGAGGAAGAGCGAGTGACGGGCCATACCTACCCCGCGGAGGCCGACGCCCACCAAACCAGTCACCATATCGTCCCCCACTGCCGCCTCCACTAGCAATAGGGCATAGACCACCGTTAGCTAACAGGAATCGATATGCTCACCACATTAGGATGGAAAATAAGCTCCTAGGGAGTATGAAGACTCCCATGCAAGTAGCGAAGGGAAGAATACCAACTATACCCACACAGGAGGAGGACACACCCAGAGCAAAGGTAGCCCAAGTGAACGTAGGGAAGACAAGAAGCCTCGAAGCAATCACCGAAGTGGTACCAGAGGGAAAAGGGTACCATCTGGGGGAATTGATTCCCGTAGGACCAGTCGGACGAGTCCACGTGGAAGTAATACTGCAAGACACCCTGACCAGCCAAGGCCTTTGTGATACTGGAGCAGAAATATCCATGATATCCAGAGAATTATTTGACGAACTCCAGACTGCCCTCCAGAGGAAGAATGAAGAACTACAAATGATGCCAAGTAAACTTACCTACTCAGGATGTGAAGGGACCCACATGCGACCATTGGGCAAAGTTATGACGAAATTGACGTTCAACAAAATCAACATGAACCATCCACTATATGTCGTACAATACCCAGGAAAAGAACTGATTATTGGGATCGAACTACTGAATCGCCTGAAACCCATTATGAACCTTGAATCCCGGCGAATTTGGGCACAGTCAATGCCGGAGCAACAAAGGGACTCAGAAGATGAAGACGTTATGAGAGACTCCACGGGAATCCAAGTGATAACACAAGAGCTCGACGACCTATCAACGACAATCAGGAACGAAGACGAGCTCCCCGCAGGAATTCGAATCACTCAGCTAATGACTAACAGACTGAGAGAAGACCGAATGGAAGCCGACTTAGAGTCAGTATCACCAAGTGACCGTCCCCTCATGGAGTATATACCGCCCCCTGGAGGCCAAACCGACGAACTGCAAACTGATGAAGGAGAACACAAGGGCAAGAGCGTATTACCCTCGGATGAAGCCAAGGCAACTCAACCGATAGTAACGCAAAAGGAACTTTCAATTGAGCCGCCCGAAACCACGAAGGCCCTAGATCCAAACCAAGAGAAAAGAGTCCTTACAATAGAAGAACAAATAGAACAACAAATTGAAGCAGCAGACGCCCTAGAGAGCGACACTCAACGAGACGAGCTACGACAACTGCTCCAAAAATACAACTCCCTGTTCTCCAAAGACTCCTATGATTGTGGCAAAACCGACCTACATGTGGTATCCATTCCCACACTGGAGGGAGCACCAGCGGTATACGTGAAACAGTACAAGATTCCACTGGCCGCCTATGAATCGATCCAAGAAACCCTAGAGAACCTACTCAAGAAGAATATAATTCGAGAATGCAACTCGACCTACAACTCACCGATTTGGCCTGTACTAAAACCCACGGGAAAGTGGCGACTCACCATCGACTATAGGCAACTCAACAAAACAGTTCCCCTATCTCGATGGCCAATGGCAGAAATCGACCACGGTCTCGACCAAATAAAAGGCGCAAAGGTACTCACCACAATGGACCTAGCAAATGGCTTCTGGACCATGCCAGTAAAAGAAACCGATCAATACAAGTTGGCCTTCACCTTCGACGGAATACAGTATACTTGGAATCGCTGCCCGTTCGGATACTCGAACTCACCTGCAGACTTCAACATATTCCTCCACAAGGCGATGGGCGACGCAAAAGAGCGAGGCACCATCGTCTACGTCGACGACATACTAGTCAAGGACTCCTCATGGGAAGAACACCTCGAGAGCCTCCAGCATACCCTCGAGCAGTTAAAGGAAGCAGGCGCAAAGATTTCAATACAAAAAGGACAGTGGGCACGCAAAAGGGTGGACTACCTCGGGCTCCAGGTCGGCACTGAGGGAATGTTACCCCAAACCAAAAGACTTGAAGCCCTCCTCGCACTCAAATCGCCCACCACAGTCACGACCCTTCGGAGCTTCTTAGGGATTTGCAACTACCTTCGACAGTTCGTGGACGACTACACAGGAATCGTTCGACCCTTAGTTAAACTACTGCAAAAAGACGAACCATGGGAGTGGGGACAGGAACAGGAAGCCGCAGAAAAAGAATTAAAACGACAGATCACAGAGGCATCCTGCCTAGCATACCCAGAGAAAGGGAAAGAATATTACCTGGAGACCGCATACTCAGATCATAGTATCAGCTCGGTACTGTACCAGAGACAGGAAGCAGAGAAACGAGTTATTGCCTATGCCAGCAAAGCCCTCCGGGGAGTGGAGATGAAGTTCTCCGAGTGTGAGAAGGCGATATTTGGAAACATCTGGGCCATACAACATTTTCGGAACTTGTTGAACGGAGAGAGGATCATCCTGGAAACGAATCATGAATCCTTGGCATACCTCAACAGTAAGAAGATTCGAGAGGGCCGCGTAACCAGCAGCCGAATAGCCAGCTGGGCACTGACACTCCAAGGCCTACCAATCACAGTGAAATACGCAAAGAACAAGAAAAGTCCAATGGCCCAAGGTCTTGCCGATTTACATGATTGTACCTTTGACAGCATAGAAGCAGAGGACGAAAAGATACCTCCGGAGGACAACAGGTACCTGCCCTTCAGGAAGGAGACATGTGCCGACCTACCAGTGGTATACATCGATGGATGCTCCAAGATGAAGGAGAACAAGCTTCACGCTGGGTCAGGAGTCTTTTGGGAAACTGGCCCACTCGCAGGGATTCAAGAGGGATTTCAGCTGGGACCAAAGTCAAACCAGTATGCAGAGTTGGTCGGGGTATCACATTGCTGTCCAGATGGCTTCCGATAACCAAATACGGACCATGGTGGTGTGCACTGATTCCAACTACGTACAGCACAGCTTCCTGCACCACCTACCCATATGGAAAAAAAAACGAGATGAAGAACTATAGGAATAAACCAATTCACCATCGAGAACTATTCGAGGCCATAGATAAGATGGTTCAGAACAAGGATATGAAGATATTTTGGAAGAAAGTCAAAGGGCACTCCAAGATACCTGGTCAAGAGAAAACTGGGAACGACCAAGCAGATGCCATAGCAAAAGTGGGAAGCCTGGAAGGCACCCCGTGGAAGCTAGAAGACCAAACCGACAGAGACGGACAACAAGAGTCGACGAACCAAGACATCGCCGTGATAAGACTGGTCACAAGAAGTGGGAAGAACCCGGCAGAAGCTGGAACCAGAGCCCAATTGAACAGTGCCCAGCCATCCGAAGACCTGATCAGAATGCAACAAGAGGACGAAACACTAAAGACACTCGCCGATCATATCCAAGATCCAGCAGAAATAATGTGTGGTCTGTCAAACCTAAGCTCCAAGGAAACTTGCAAGTTTAAGCTAAGTAAACCCAAGGAAAGAACCGGAACAGTGGCCATGATAGCTAATGCCCAGTGGTTGATTAGCACCCCTCTAGACACGGCAATTGTTTCCACCGATCAACACTCCATAACCATGGAAGTTCCGATTCCAAGCCACGTCGCACTGGTCACAATACCAAGAGGAACATTCGTACGCATAGGGGACAAGGTATTATATAACCTAGACAAAAGCCTACACCAAGCGGAGGTAGAAATAGTAGACACATTCCGAGGCCACAAGGTTGAGATAAGCAGCACTCTGCCCAACTTGTTGAACAGTAAAGAATTCCATATGGTGAAATTATCCCTCAGCGAATCAGAGATTAACATAACAGATCTTACTTGGGCGACCGAAGAGGCTGGATATCAGCGAAATCAACAGATGGGGATGGGAATCACAGGGGCAACAGGGATGATCATACTAGTCCTGGCTATTCTAACCTTAACATACCATGTGGCCAAAATGAATGCCGAACTTAAAAGACTAATCGCAGGCACAAGCCACCTACCATTCGAGCCCAGGAACAGGGATAGAGCCAAGGCCTGATGATGCCACCCAAGAGTAACCGTAGAAACTATCTTTTTAACGATATCTCCTATAACACGTAGTCAATAGAATAATTTTTCCCTCCCTTATCGTTTTACCTTCCTTTAGAATTTTTTTTTCTCTCTCTTGTCACATATAACCGTGTTAAGTTGTGACACGTACGCGCGCGTTGTAAGGTATAGCAGCAAAACTTGAGGACAATCGATGGTTCATGATGGAAGAAGGGTATACATTTTTTAAAAATAACCCGTGGCCATTTGACCACTGGTCATTTTTAAAAGGGCGGAATGTTGTATCCTAACCCTTCTTCCATAATTGAGAGTAATAATATTTGATGATTTTTATATATTATCTTTTTACTTTTTTTAATGAGTGAAACACACCAAAGCGCACCAAACTGCAAAACACCAGGTGTTGTTAAGTAATGAACGAGAGGAGGGCTAGGATGACAGAATTTGCAACCTTGCTTCAAGGCAAAGGCAGTGAAAGGAAGCAGAGGCGCCTTTGTCTAAGTCACAACCACAGAAAGCCAGGAATCATCACTGATTGTGTGTTTAGGGATTCCGAGCTAATTAGAA
This sequence comes from Lethenteron reissneri, assembly GCF_015708825.2. Taxonomy (NCBI): domain Eukaryota; kingdom Metazoa; phylum Chordata; class Hyperoartia; order Petromyzontiformes; family Petromyzontidae; genus Lethenteron; species Lethenteron reissneri. The sequence continues at coordinate 14,094,071 of NC_083787.1, read as the reverse complement.
CACGTGCACACAGAAAGGGAGGTAGAAGCACGCCTTGTTCTCCTGCAGCTGAGGAAACAAAGATAAACCCAAAGAGGCCTTGGACCTGACATTAAGAATAACATTCCCAGAGCAGAAGGTTGGAGGGACAGGGGAGAGCTGATTTAAAAAAATGTTGTATATCTCTCAAGGCGGGCAGACCCAGCTGAACAACACGGCTGCGGGGGTCACCAGAAGTTCGCATTCGCCTAGTTAAGACAAAAAGCTCAATTATTCTGTATTGCTATTAAAGTAACGTTAAAGTCGGAATTTAACAACAGAGTAGGCTAAAGTTATTGATATTCACACCCACTCCAATTAAACCAGGCCACAAGTTACGCCTACTGAACCATCACCATCATTAAGTCAATATGAAATGTTATTTCCATACTTTAATACTTTCTATACAACTCGACCCGAAGCATATGACAATCAGAACCTTCCTAAGTAAAAATTGAATCGCACCCAAACAGGAGCGAATATATCATATATAAGGTTGAAGAGGGAAGGAAATTAAGAGCACGGCGGCAGACAAAAACCAGAACTGACTCCAAGGTTCAACCGCCCTCACCTCAGGAGTGACGGAAATTAATGAGGCCTTGAACAACGGCCAGCTGGATGGGCAACAACAACGGCGAGCAGAGATAGGGTGGGGCAAAGACTGCGGGCTATGAAATGCAACTTCGTGTCAGTAAAGCTCTGACAAACAAGTTAAGTTAAAGACATCACAATACATAATATCGGACATAACATCAATGTTAACGCTATTCACCGTAAACTAAAGTAAAACTTATGAAAAGCCAGGATAACGGGATGAATCACCACCAGGTCGAATATAATACATAATAAAAACGATGTTAAACCCAGGGTCGGAGAGAAAGGGAGATCCCGACCGTCTTTGTATCCCCGCAGTGCGGGATAGGAGTGTGTATACGCTCGGGGAAACACCTCCACTTGAGCCAAGCACCACGATGGGAAACGACAGACCTTAGGTTACATACAGAATCATAACTGTGAAATAGTAAGGGACAAATGTTAACTTAAAACTTTTTAACCATTTCTTTGTGCGCCGGGTCGGAGAGAGCGTTGCCCCTCCCTCCAGGTGGTGCAACGCGAACAAAGACGCCTATGAGACATTTGTAACGTCTGTGTTTTGGGTTTATGAAGAAGGCCAAACAAGAGATAATATTGCACCCAGGCAGAGAGACGGCCTCGAGGCAATTTGTAACATCTGATTGGTTGCTCGTGGGTTTATGGAGGGAGTGTGACAACGGAATATACCGTGGGTGATGCACACAAGGACATACGGACGTACGGACACACACATGGACACACCTGCCTACGGACAGATCCTGACACAAAAAAAATCGAAAGAAGTCCCGCCTTGTGGGCGGGATCCAGGGGGATTTTTCGGCATAAAGTAAAGGATCCTGAGCATTGGAAACCAGTGCGACGAGAGGGTCCACTCAGGAGTGCGACGGGAGGGTCGACTCAGGAACGAGTGCGACCAGTGGGTCCACTCAGGAGTGCGACCAGTGGGTCCACTCAGGAGTGCGACCAGCGGGTCGACTCAGGAGCGCGACCAGCGGGTCGACCCAGGAGCGAGCTCGACCGGGAGGGTCGACTCAGGAGCGAGCTGCGACCAGCGGGTCGGCTCGACTCATCTTCAGCTCGTCAATCTCTGCTGCCGCCGGAGGTCTCCGCTGCCACCGGTGGTGAGCGTCGCGGTTTGGCGACGATCCAGAGCTGCACGCTACGAGCGAGTTGTGGGCGCCACCTACCGACCGGGTTCCGAACTGCGACAGCGTATCAACAGCCATCCGACAGGGGAGCGACTGCTACGTATGACGCGCACCGCCCCCTCACCACACGACCACCAGGCGTCTGTTTGACATAAAGAATCGACTCCGAACTCTGACTATTCAAGACAACTCTTACCACTCAAACACACTCGAACCCATAAGCCATCCGTGGCTGGGAAGGCATCACAACGAGACCGAGTGATGGCCATCCGTCGTTCCGTCGTTTATAAGAGTATTCGTAATTTTTATCTTTAATATTTAGTGGGCTGTACTCTTAATCGCATAAATTCCCAACAGATCCATCAATACAAACTGATTCTTGGCACCTCCTTCCGCCGAGCCACGCTCACGTGGGGAGTGGTGGCCCACCGGATCCCTATCAGGTGATCTGGTCCCCAATTAGTAAACTTGGTATAAGATAATGATCTTCGGAAAAGGAGCACCGTCGCAGGCCCTTACTCCGAGCCGTTCTGTGGTCAGATAACCTGCCGATGTATCTGTTGAGATTGGTGCCTTTAAGAATAGTAACTGTTTTGATTGTGTTTTTTTTTCGCCGTATAATCTTTCAAGTATCTTTCAGTCATAATCGCCGCACGTACTCGCATCCTCTACAGAATATTCAACTGTCCCGTGACCCAAGGTGTTAACAACGTGATAAGGGTTGCGTATGATCAATAAGGAGTGCGGTACTGCGTGAACAATATTGAGTATAATCATTCATTAACGTTAAGGTTTTCTTAGCATAGTATTTGCATATTTTAACGACTCTCTCTCACTAACAACCATCGCGTTATGAACAATATTGAGTATAATCATTCATTAACGTTAAGGTTTTCTTAGCATAGTATTTGCATGTTTTAACGACTCTCTCTCTCACTAACAACCATCGCGTTATGCGGGATCCATGTGCCGTTGTCAAAGTGAAATCAGACAATCGTTGATGATACTGTATTGATGCCGTGTTGACGTTCCGGGATTGAGAGTTCGCATATTATATCATAGTTAAGGTTGAATTAGTAATAAATTGATCAATACAGAAGTGGTTGTGTGATTCTTTCCTGAAATCTATGCATAAGATCTGCTTCCGTGTTGAGATCTGAACTTGGTGACCTTAATAAACACACTAATACCTACTCAGTAAATGTTAAAGCGATAACGGGGTGAACCGGGGACCTAAAAATAACCACGAATACCCACTCTGGGAATGTTAAAGCGAGAATGAGACGAACCTAGACAACGATGCCGAGTTAATCTAAGTTAATCTTGCATACTTATGTAGGGCTGTTACAGAGGGCCTGTTTGTGTAGGGCTGTTTGCATAGGGGCTAACGGATAACAAACACAGTGGGCGGGGACTCCGTGAGCACACGGGGTGGTGCCCGCAACGACGTCCGCACTGGACGGCGTGAGGGGGGTTTCGATCCTCTAGGGGGGTATAAAAAGGGATGAGCCAGAGAGCTCGGGGCTCAGTCTTAGTGTAGTTAAGGGAAGAGAGAAGGCCGGCCAGATAGGCCCTGGACTCCCCCTGGGACGCCGCCCTTGTAAGGGCAGTGCAGGCTGGAGCCAGTGGCGTGGTCCCGGAACCAGAGTCAGACCTCTGGGATTCCGGGTACCGTAGCCCGACTGACCAGTGTCGGGCCAGACAGCCTCCCCTAGCCCGTTAGCGGAGGACTCGGCTAGGAAGGCTAGCTAGGGGTGAATTCCCAGTTGTACGGGTGAGGGGGCCGATACATCCCTCCAGTGCTGTAAAGACATTGTGCAAATAAATACGTGTGCCTTACCCCGTTGTCCACGCGTCTTCAAGAGTACTTCATCTGGCGTCAGAAGAACCAAGAACATGGACACGCGCCAATCAGCTCGAGCCAGGGAACAGCAAACGGAAGACGCCGCCGAAATTGTCGAGCCCGAGATGGCTCAACAAGACGACGTGCAGCCGGGGCCGGACGCGTTCTTACCGGAGCGTCGCCATGAAGAGGAGCAGCGGACAGACGACCTGAGGCTGGCTCACGAGAGGCTGGCGGAACTGCTCTACGCCGCTGCCGCTACGCTGGAGAACATCACACGGCTGGGGGCTGGTGGTCCACCGCGGGGCGAGGGGAACCGGCGTCCGGAGCGCCTTCCCGCCATTTCTGAAGATTCAAATTTTGAATTTCCCGCCATCGACGCGGCGACCGCTAGGGGCGTGGCCAACCTCAACCTGGGGTCCGACATCGGCCGCGCTGGGGCTGCCGCATCAACGACGGAGGAGGGCGCGTCATCAAAGCTGCGACAGGTGATACCATCTGCCGTTCGCGCCGAGACACAGCCGAGTCGGGGAGACAGCAGCCCACGGGACTCCACGGCAACCGCTGCGCTGCATCAAAGGCTGCCCCCGCTTAAAGAATTCGTGGGCGCAGAGGGCGACTGGAGCGGCTTCCAAAGACGCTTCCTCGCCCACCAAGAAATGGCCAAATGGACAGACGCTGAAGCTCTCAGCGCCCTGCCGGCGCTCCTGGACGGCGACGCGCTTGCCGCCCTAACATCGGCACCGAAGGAAAGGCGCTCTACGTTACCAATGGCGCTGCAGCTGCTGGGAGGGGTCTACGGACCATCGGCGGAATGCAGACAGGAGTTCTACGACCGCAAGCGGGGTGAAAAGGAGTCGCCCCTGGCGTACCGAACGAGCCTCCTGGCGATGGCCAAGTCGGCCTTCCCCCGTATGGATGACGACGGCATCGACGCTATGGTGACGGAGAAAATACTCCTCCTGGCTGACGACCTTGACATCGCTGTCGTCGCACAGGAGGACGCGGAAATGACATCGCTCCAGGCGGCGCGGCTCCTCCACGCAAACCTCCTGTCGCTCCGGCGGAAAGCCAGCAGGGCATCGGCGGGGCGTGCGGTGGCTGCAGCCACCCTTCCGACGGAGGAACTCTACGCCGTCGACCACCGACGGCAACAGGCGACGAGTGCACGGCCGGGCCAGGACGGGTCGGGCCGTTCCGACCATTCGTCACCTCCGACGTCGCTCCCACGGTGTTTTAACTGCGGCGTCCGGGGCCACGTCGCCTCGGGGTGCCGCTCTCCTCGTCAGCGCGGGACGACACCTCACCGGGACGACGGGCCTCATCCCAAGCTCCACCATCAAAAACCGGCGAGTCGCGGCACCCCACACGTTTGGCCCACACACACACCCGTCACGCACTCAAACACCGCGACGAGAGGGGGGCCGGTATCACGCACCATCGCACCATCACGCACCACTCCGGGTACCCATATCGAACCCGGCCAGTGGTCCGTGCTGGCCGATCGTGTGGTTGCCGCATCGTCGGGGTCGTCGGCCGTTGTGGGGTATATCGACGGGGTTGAAGTGCGCATCCTGGTCGATACGGGAGCATCGGCGACTATTATTTCGGAATTAATTTATAATATTCTCCCTGTCCGGAGTCGTCCCTTGATGCCAGTTAACATACCATTCTATGCGGCTAACGGGGGCTCACTTGGCATCATCGGACAAATTCGTGCCCAAATTTGTATCGGGGAAATAAAATTGTCTGGGCCGATTTTTGTTTCTTCCTCGCTGGCGGTTCCGTGCCTGCTGGGGACGGACTTCCTGGCCAAAATGCCGATTGTAATTTTGATCGACCAGGGTTGCATAGAGCTTCCATCGGGCAGACGCATGGCGTTTCTGCCATCACCGGTTGCGACTCGGACGGCGTTCGCGACGGTGCCGGCGTTCGTGGAGAGAACGGTACGCGTTCCTCCGGGGACGCAAATGTTGGTACCCTTGAAACTTCGGCGGCCCCTCATTAAGGGTGCTGGGGCACAAGGGGTACTGTTGGGACCGTCTAGGGCCGGGGTTAGTGGACCTGACTTACTACCGGCCCAGACCATAGTGAGAGGGGATGGTGAACCCTTCATCGCGGTCCTAAATGTGGGCTCGCGGACGGTGGTGGTCCCACAGGGGACCGTGCTTGCTCACGCAACGCCGGTGCCGTGTGAGGAACCCGCCGTAAATTGCGTCAACACTGTCCCTGCGTCGCGACCGCATTCGGACAGCGATGAAGGGTGGCTCGAGGCGCTTTGTGCGGGATCGACGGACCTGTCCGATTCAGAGCGTCAATGACTTAAAACACTACTGCGAGAATTTTCCGACGTTTTTAGTCGAAATAAATATGATTTGGGTTGCACTCACTTGCTGCGTCACCATATTGACACGGGTGACAGCGCGCCAATTCGCCAAAATCCGTTTCGGTTGAGTCCCGCCGAAAAGGACCATGTCAAATCGGCTGTTGATGACATGTTGGCCGCAGACATCATTTCTCCTTCCACCAGCCCTTGGGGAGCGCCGATCGTCCTGGTTAAAAAGCAGGACGGTTCGTTGCGGTTTTGCGTTGACTTCCGGCATCTTAATAAAATTTCGGTTGCCGACGCATACCCGCTCCCTCGGATGGATGAATCGCTTGACGCCTTGGCGGGAGCGCGATTCTTTTCCACACTCGATTTACTTTCGGGATTCTGGCAGCTTCCTCTGGATGATGAGTCAAAGCCTAAAACTGCTTTTCGTACACCGCACGGCTTGTTTCAATTCAACCGGTTGCCGATGGGCTTACACTCAGCGCCGGCAACTTTCCAGCGTTTAATGGAATTGGTTTTGGCTGGACTGCAATGGGAGTCGTGCCTCATTTATTTGGATGACGTTATCGTCTTTGGTAAAACTTTTGATGAACATCTCCAGAGGTTGCGGGCGGTTTTCCTAAAGATGCGGGCTGCTAATTTGAAATTCAAGCCCCAAAAATGCCATTTGTTGCGTGATTCGGTGCGTTATTTGGGGCACATCGTGGGACGCTCAGGTATTGCTACCGATCCCGCCAAAACGCAGTGTGTCAGCTCCTGGCCGACTCCCACCTCGGTGGGAGAGGTCAAGAGTTTCATTGGGTTCGCGTCGTATTATCGACGGTTTGTTGCTGATTTTGCAACAATTGCTAAACCCCTGCACGCTTTAACATCTAAAGGGGTTCGGTTCCACTGTGGTCAAGAGGAGGAGGCTGCGTTCCGCTCCCTTCGGGACGCCCTGGTGAAAGCCCCTCCCTTGATTTACCCTGATTTTTCGAAGCCCTTTTTGCTCGACACCGATGCGAGCAACACGGGTATTGGGGGTGTGCTTTCCCAGGTGGTTGATGGCGTTGAACGGGTGGTCGCGTACGGTAGTCGGGTGTTGTCTCCTGCGGAGCAGAGATATTGTGTCACCCGTAGAGAACTGTTGGCAATTGTTTTTTTCATCCAACAGTATCGCCCATATCTGTACGGTCGGCATTTCACCGTCCGCACAGATCATGCGGCACTACAGTATGCCCTGCGGGTTCAACAACCATCGGGACAGTTGTCTCGATGGTTGGAGGTTCTCCAGGATTTTGATTTTGAGACCACTTACCGTAAGGGCGTTCGCCATACCAACGCGGACGCTCTGTCACGCATGCCAACCACCTCGGAATGTGCATGCCTCCTGGGGTCGGGGCGTTGCAGACCTTCAGGGGACGCATCGGTTCCGATCCTGGCAGCCACCGACGACGACGAACCACTGCCTGATAATTCGATCGAACAACAGGGAAGGGATTCCCTGTTGGGGTTGCCCGTCACTGAGTGGGGGCGCCTCCAAATGGAGGATACCTCCCTCCTCGGGTGGCGTCGTCGCGTCGGGGGTGCTGGCCGGGTGAAAGGTGATTCGGGTGCATGGGAAATGGTACAGGGTCTGCTCATGCATTGGGACGCAAAATCACAGCGACATCGGCTGGTCGTCCCTTCTGAGTTGCGAGGCAAAGTGGTGTGGGCCGCGCATGAGCGCCTGTTACATCTGGGGACTCTAAAGACCCTTGCACTGATACAACTAGATTTTTTTTGGCCTGGTATGACAAAGGATGTTGGGGATCTTTTGAGTTCATGCCCGCGGTGTGCGCAACGGAAACCGCCGGCACGGGAGTCTAACCCGCCTTTACAATCAATCAAGGTGTCCAGAATAAATGAGCTTGTCGCGCTGGACATCTTGGGCCCATTTCCCGCCACCCCCAGGGGCAATAGGTATTTGCTGACAGGAGTCGAGTATTTTACGCGCTGGCCCATGGCCTGGCCCCTTGCCAACCAGTCGGCAGCAGCCATCGTGGACGCCTTTGTTCAGGGATACGTCCTGGACAAAGGTGCTCCGGAACGGCTGCTGACCGACCAGGGTAAAAATTTTTCAAGCAAATTACTTAAACAAGTCTGTGACCTCTTAGGCACAAAGAAAATTCGGACCTCCCCGTATCACCCACAGACCGACGGAATGGTCGAGCGCCTGCATCGCACCATTTCGTCAATGATGGCACAGCAGGTCTCAGATTCTCAGACTGATTGGGACCTGCATATTCAGGGGGTCTTGGCGGCATACCGGATGGCACCCCATGCAGCTACGGGATTTTCCCCCTTTTACCTTATGTACGGTCGCGAACCCGACCCGCCTGTTCGCGCCCAGCTGCAGATCCCCGACCCGCAAGGAAAAACTAAATTGGCTGACCACGTCAAATTTAATCTGGCTAAATTAACAGAGGCGCGGGATGCTGCGAGGTTGAACTCGGACCTCCGTCAAAAGGCGAACGAGCGCCTCAGGCTGGGTCGGGCGCATGTAATACAGTGGAAACCGGGGGACAGGGCATGGTTGCACTGTCCCCAAGTACCCCTGGCTACCTCCCCTAAGCTGGCGCGGCCGTGGCGGGGCCCTGTGGAAGTGGTCGAGGTCTTGCGACCACAGTGCGTGCGCATTCGTTGGGGGAAGCGGCGATGGTTCGTGCACCCCTCTCGGTTGAAACCTTTCGTCGCGGTACACATACCCACTTCACACATGCGTGGCCAGACGTGTGGGGGGTCGACCGACTCACTAGGTCCATCTCCACCGCGCTCACCTAATGCCTTGCCGGCCGTGCCACCTCCAGGTGCATCGAGACTGACGGGCTCACGCCCGACCACCCCTTCTGGGGATACCAACAGTCACGCGGCATCAGAGGAGGCCTCACTCCGGGACGGACGATTACCACCTGACGGTCCGCCACCCGGGGTTTCCCCGTGTGAGGGGCCCGCCGCAAGGACACGCGCAAAAATGCGCAGACTGTTGTGAAACCGCAAGATGTGTATATATGTTGTGTTCATTGTGTGTTGTGTGGGGGGGTGTGTTCCCTGCCCATTGAATTTACATACGTTGTGCTCACCTGCTGTTGTGTGTATGGTGGCTTCGCTGCAAATTGTATATAGCTTGTTCTTACGGTATTCGTATTTATTCAGGGGGGGTGCGTCGGATTGTTCCCTTTCGGGGTTGAGGGTTTTGTTGTTGTCATTGTTGTTGTTGTTGTCGTTGTTGCTGTTGTTTCCTTCATGTTAGCGTTAAAAACGTTTTTTTAAGGCACACGCGGGGGTCCAGGGGTTAAATAACCTTTATTAAAAGTTGTTGCAGCCGGGACGGCTGCGAGCTGTACAGGGGGGGGTGATGTAGGGCTGTTACAGAGGGCCTGTTTGTGTAGGGCTGTTTGCATAGGGGCTAACGGATAACAAACACAGTGGGCGGGGACTCCGTGAGCACACGGGGTGGTGCCCGCAACGACGTCCGCACTGGACGGCGTGAGGGGGGTTTCGATCCTCTAGGGGGGTATAAAAAGGGATGAGCCAGAGAGCTCGGGGCTCAGTCTTAGTGTAGTTAAGGGAAGAGAGAAGGCCGGCCAGATAGGCCCTGGACTCCCCCTGGGACGCCGCCCTTGTAAGGGCAGTGCAGGCTGGAGCCAGTGGCGTGGTCCCGGAACCAGAGTCAGACCTCTGGGATTCCGGGTACCGTAGCCCGACTGACCAGTGTCGGGCCAGACAGCCTCCCCTAGCCCGTTAGCGGAGGACTCGGCTAGGAAGGCTAGCTAGGGGTGAATTCCCAGTTGTACGGGTGAGGGGGCCGATACATCCCTCCAGTGCTGTAAAGACATTGTGCAAATAAATACGTGTGCCTTACCCCGTTGTCCACGCGTCTTCAAGAGTACTTCACTTACACCACACCTGCATAACTGCATACGATTAATTGCCTTATTCCGATCGATAACCCACCCTCGTCACCGAGGCGGGGTCTGGTTATCATAACGACTTGCATTATCATAATTACACCCACTCGCATAATTAATACGATTACCTCTCGAATTGGCATAATTAAAATGTGCGTAATTACATAATTAACATATTTCCGGATAATTACATATTTGGCCAAATTGCATTTAATAATTATTATTTTCACTGAATATTCATAACCCACATATACAACATAATAATTTCACCCACGCACGCATACAACATAACAAATTTCATAACCCAACAAATACAACACCACCAAGTCCCCACCGCGCACGTGGCACCCAGAGCCCCCGTACGCGCGTGACTCCTGCTCTTGTCGTTCCCAAGTCTGCTCTCGATCGCTCTCTCTCTCTCTCTCTTAATCCCTTCGTCACGTGGTACCCCCCAGCCAATCCTCCATAGACAGCGTTGACCATTCCTGATGGTTCCCTGTCAATCCCGGGACCACGCCTCTGATCCGGCTCCCCATTAGCTGGGGCCCCGAATGGCCAGGCCAATCACCCCTGCTAACATTCCGTGATCACGCCGAGGCCATGCTCCCTGGCTCATCCCTTATTGGCTACAAAGCAGGACCGGCAAGCCAATCCCCACGTGAACCCTCTATGGCTGTTATTACACTAGGATTAAGATACATTTTTGATTGGATTGCGTAATATTGGGAACTCGTATTAAAACGTACAGGCCGGTCTGCTACAGAGCAGACAAGGCAGAGAGACACATGGGAGGGGAGCTGTATCGATGACACTACGACATATCGAGATAAACTACTTAAGGACTTGATCAAATGTGACAAAGGCGAACACGATGTAAAAACTGCAGAAATAGCAAGACAGGACTCATACCTTCTCACACAGACAGACAGACAGAGATTATGGAATGAGAAAAAATTCGAAAAGGAAACAAGCGAGAAACTCTCCCTGATAGATGAGGTAATGTCTTCACATCCTCGTAATGGAGAAGGAATCGGTGCTAGCGGCACCAGCGAAACTCACACACGTTGATTCACAGAACAAATATGAAGGTAGCAGTACACCACATTCTTGGGTATGTGACCCTAGTCCAGGAACAGACTACACAAAAAGTATGGTTATCGATCAAAGTATATTTGACAAAGAATCCCCCTCGTAACGCGAGAGAAGGGATGGAGAAATACAGATGCAGCAGGCAACAAGTGGGACTGACAACCCCGAAGTAAGAGGGAGACAAAATCTTAAAACTAAGTTGCCAGAATATGCTGTACTGATAGCGCCAGAAAGGACGGAAACTTGGCAACACGAGCAGGACAGCAGAGACAGCTCACTAGAAAGACGCACACCACTCAAACACGACCGACACAGCACAGATAGCAGGGACAGCCCTCCAGAGAGACGCATGCTATGCAAAAACCACCAACATAAAACAATCCACACCACAGGTGACAGACACAGACATCACGACAGGCATGAGACAAATATAAATCAGGCATCAAACAAGGACCTCGGAACGCAAGCGCCACACCTAGCAGACACCATACACACAGTGTGCGACAGAAAAGCCGAGCTCAAAAACACTCACCACATAAGCACAGACCAAAGGGACAACGCACACCAACCCATAAACAAGGATCACAAGACCAACATAGGAAACATAAGGGACACAAGCCACGAGACAAGCAGGAATTGCCGAGCAAAGTTGACCCACGTTACAGGCGCAAAATACACGACAGAAGTTATGTTGAGCAGCGCCACAGTTGGAGTGATAGCTCATCTGACACTGACTCCTCTGACGACGACCAATTTTCCGAATACTCATTCAGTAGTAAGACTCTGAAATTGATGGACAAAACTCTCGTCAAAATTCCCTATTTTGACCCACACAATAGGAACAGAGATATACACACTCATATCGCAACAGTAGAAGCGGAGGCAATGATCAGAGGTCTGAGGAAAAAGGACAAGAAAGCAAGTTTGCTGAAAAGAAGTTTACATGAACATTCTATACCATGGGTAAAGTCATTACCATGCAAGGTTAGGAATGATTTCAAACAACTGAGCCTGGCAGTGATTCGGAAGTTTGGAGAATATTCAACACTGTCTGAGGAGTTTAATTCTGCCAAATCCATGACCCAATGCGTAGACGAGGATCCCCGAGGTTACCTCCTCCGATTTAAAAGAGCGTACTACGCAGGCGATGTGGATCAGTATCACGAAGGTGACAAAATGTTCAAGATTATGTTTTTTGAATCCTTGAGTCCAGAGATTACAGAAATTGTGGGAATGGTTGTGGACCCAGAGACGGCCTCCTTACACCGCATAGAAAATAGGGCTTACATGGCATGGCTATATAGAACTAGGAGCCATAATTCGGATCCAGCCCACAGAGAGATGGATAATAAACCCAGCGTTTCAGAGGGAAATAAAAATCACGTGAGCAGCTACAGCACCCCACATGTGAGGCATTCAATGCACCAAGCCCCACAATGCAGAGAGGAGCAAGCACCCACACACAGATGGCAAGATAACAATCGAGCGAGAGAGTGGCACACAAATTGGAGGCAACCACAGCGCACAAAGCCAAGTATTTACGAGAATCGCAGGATGTGGAGGTCAAGAGCAGAATCATATCAGTACCCAATGCGACGGCACACGGAAGGTCAAACACAATCTGCCCATTTCTGACCGATACCCCCACCGGCTATATCAGGAGGGAGTAGAGAAACAGGAAATAAGGAAAAACAAATGGGCTCAACTGAGATACAAAAAGTGGCACAAACACGTGATGAATCACCCACATTAATTGAGAATGAGCTGTCAGTGAGAGCACTACCCGCTGAATTAAAGCAAGATCACAGCCCCGTTGAAAAATACAAGCAGGCTGCTAGTGGAAAGGCACACCAGAAGGATAACAATGATCGGGAAACTCTAAATGCGTCGAGTACCAATTCTGATAATGTGGTAGAGAACGCAAGCATCGCTCCCGTAACTGACACACCTATAGAACGTAAAAACATAACTGCTTAGAGGTGTGATCCGACAGGAGATAACAAACCGCAGGGAAGCGAAGAAAACCCTGATCGCCAGGTAAGGGGAAAAGCTGGCCATTGTGTCGCGAATTTGCGTGATTGTACTACGGAGGGTGCAGAGAAATGTACTCCAGGGACATGCCCTAAGGAATGCAGGCACCAGCCTTTGGATGAAAAATTGTGCATTGACACATCGAAGATGGATGTAGATCGGAGTACTGAAATGGAGGAGATAAAGATCCATGACGTATCAGGAATTGTGTTGAAATCCAGCACACTCACAAGCACAAAAAGGGAGACACAACGGAGCATGGAATCGACTCACCGAGATAAAAAAATTAAAATTAATAAAAGTAAAATAAAATAAAAATCACGACGTTTCGGAGGCAACACAAGCTTCCGTCTTCAGGTGGAACCGTCACAGCCCGACAGCTGTATCAAGTAAATGAGAGATTACAGGAGTTACCACTCCGTATATATAATGGTTGAGGGGGGGGGGGGGAAGGGCCAGGAATGGCCCACTTTTTATTATTATGGTAAGGTGCGGTTTGAGACTATGAATAGACTGCATAACAAAAGTGTGAAAAAGAAAGCTAAACCTGGTAGAAAGCTAAACATGTGTAGTACCGTTGAGGACGCTTGGACACTCGGGGTTGAGGCACACGTATTTATTCCGCACAGTGGTTACAACCGCGGGCATACAATACTAGAGGTGGTATCGGCCCCCTCACCCGGCTAGCTGGGAATACACTGCTAGCTATCTCTAACCTACCTCCTAGTCCTCCGCTAAGAGCTAGGGGAGGCTATCTGGCCCGACACTGGTGAGTCGGGCTACGGTACCCGGAGTCCCAGAGCACTAACTCTGGTTCTCGGGACCACGCCGCTGGCTCGGTCCTGCGCGGCCCTGACAAGGGCGGCGTTCCAGGGGAGTCCAGGGCTCTAGCTAGATGATCTTGGGTCTTCACGCCTTTAGCTGTAACATTCTGCCTCGAGCCCTCCGGCTCATCCCCTTTTATCTCCAACCCCCCGCTGAGGGGTGGGGCCCCCCGGGGGATCACACTCCGGGGCAGCCCCCCAGGCTGCCTGGTGCGGACGTCGTTGCGAGCGCGTCCCCGTGTGCTCACGGAGCCCCGCCCACTGTGTTTGTTTCCCGTGTGATCCCATGTATACTGGCCCTCCGTAACACCCCTACACATGGTAAAACAAAACTGGCTGTCTATCAGTAACCTGTAATAGTTTTCTGTCAAATAAGATGGTCCAAATAAGTGTAGTTAAATCTTTTTTGCATGGTTAATCACATCTTTCCAATGATTAAAGGTGCGGCTTGAGACTATGAATAGACTGCATAACAAAAGACTTAGCCTTTATTATGGAGAGGTTCGGTTTGTGACTACGCCTGGCCTACATAACAAAAGTGTGAAAAAAGAAAGCTAAACCTGGTAGAAAGCTAAACATGGTAAAACAAAACTGGCTGTCTATCAGTAACCTGTAATAGTGGTAATAACAATGCTAAAACACAAATCTTGAATAAACACAAACCAAATAATAATTATGAAGTATTGGACCGAGGGTCGTCCAGAAGAATAAATGGCGAAATAAGTCAATCATACATAACCAAGATAAAATGTATTCCATAGATAATCCTCCCAGCCGCCTTTGTCTTCCAGCAGCATGTGATAGTGTGGGGGCCGTTGGCCCCCGGGGTCCCTCCCGCCTGCATCCCCTATTCCGTTTACGTTACCCCACCTCCCTATTACCCGCTACGGTTTCGCCGGCATTCGAACGCGACACCCCTACTATTACAGCCTCGCGCCGCGCTCCCACGCTGCGAGCATACATGCGCACATCATCATCAATAAAACGCCGTGCTCGCAGTATAGCCCTGTGCGGCACGTTACCAATGCGCATCCGTATCCGACACGTAACGAACGTATGCGCACTCCCACACACAGCTCTGCGCGGCACTCCCTCAACACTGACCACTCGCGTTAGGATCGCGCACCTGTATTATACACGTCGTGAACGTGCGTGCACACACATACAGCTCCACACGCGATACCCACTCTTGCGCCGCTCTGCGCCGCACTGGCCGCTCACGTTATGATCGCGCACCTGGGGTACGCCGATTATGCACGCCGAGAGCTTACGCATACACCGTACCACACGCGTTCACACTTATAACACGAGATCACACGAGGCCACGATCAGCTATTAATGATTTATTATCCGCTACCTGGAACTAGATGTTAAATCAGTGAGTCGACGAGGCTGGCCTACGCTGATACCTCTATACCTATTCCCGATTTATCTGCTATGATTCTAATTCACCTTCTTACTCACTGTTAAGTGTCCACGGCGGTCCGCTGATCCTTGTGCTAACCGCGTGCCTCGGTGCGTCGCACGGACGTCCGGGTCGCTGGCTGGAGCTGCGTTTGGTCGCCTGGCGCTGGAGTAAGAGAGCGATTTCCCCTTTGCGCTCCCCATTTATCCTGATTCCCGGGCCCCTACCCCCTTCCCACGCACCGTGCGCCTTCGCTATGCTAATTAATCCTTTGTCCGCGCGGCGTGAACTCCAAACAATGGCACGCGCCCCCCTCGCCCGGGCCAGGCAGCTCCGCGGTGCCTTTGTTCCGCTAATCAATGAGCGACCTGCACGGCGCAAATTCCAATCAATCCTTTTCTCACGCAGGCCCCCATCATCGAGGTTCATGCGGCGGTGTCCATCACAAAGGCCCGTCGTGGGAAGCTGTGCATGGCTCCCCGCGCGCCTCCCCTCTCCCGATTATTTATACTAATAGCCTTATCCTTTAACTCCCCTAACAATGGTGCCTGCGTACCCGAGCGTAATTATGCCGTCCCTCCGCTGCCGGTGCGGGGGTGCCTGATTATGCAGTTCAGATGTGCTGCGTGTTTTCTAATGATGCTCCTCCATCACAATGCTTATTCCCTCTGCCTGCCCCGTCGATACTGGCGTGTGTGGGGGGAAATGCGCCTCAACCGCGGTGGCCGAATGCCCCACGCCGCGACCACACCATATTAAGGCCGGTCGCAGCGCCGCGGCACAACGTAGCACGGGGGAGGTCATCCAATTCCCTGATCGCCGGAAACCGTGAGAGTTGATCCCGATAAGGGTTTCTCGGATAAAAACCGGTCGGCCAGGCGACCTCCCCTCGGAGCTCTATGGGGGGGGGAAATGAGTGCGGGTGTGTTCATGTGAGGTGAGGTGAGGGAGACAAGGGGTCGGCTCCGTTGCTTGGTGGTGGCGAGGTCGGGGATTTGGCGCCTGCCGAACGGCTTCACGGCGGCGGCATCACATAGCCCCCCGAGGTGCCAGTCCCCGTCCCGGGTTGACTGGAGCACCTCGCTTGGGCCGCGCCCACGAGGAAACGTTGCGGGGTCCGGGGGATCCGTCCAGGACCTGGTGGCTGGCCTCGGGGCGGGTGGTTCCGTCCTCTGTAGCTCCTGTGGCGGTCTCCTCCTCCACTCCAGCAGCTCTCCCCGTCCTCCGGCACCTGTGGGCTGGGGCACAAACTCAGCAGCGGAAGGGTTTAGCGGCCGTCGTCCGCGCCGTCTCCGGACTGGATCGGGGCGTCTCGGGGGCCCGGCAGGGCCCATGTAGTGTGCGAGGCCCCCCAACACGAGGGGTGCGGGTACTCCGGGATTTCGGGGCCTTCGGGTGACGGGGTTCTCTCTCGCCGGGGCCGCTTTCCATGGTTTTAAGCGGCAGACATTGACCACCGTCTCACGACCCCTCTCCCCGCCATCAATTAGTACCGTCCAGGGGGAGATCTGTCGCACCACGGTCCAGGGTCCCCGCCAGTAGGTCGTCAGTTTCCCCACCTGCCCGGCCCCGACGCGAGGGGTGTGTAGCCACACCTTAGCGCCTGTCAGGAATAAGGGGGGTTCCATGCGGGGTCGGGTGCCCTGTTCCTGCCGCCGGTGCGCGGCTTCCCCTTGCGGGTATGCTCGGCCTCGGGCTTCTCGTAGGGTCTCCAACAGGTGTTCCACGGGGCGGCTTCCCTCCTCCGGCTGGGGGGAAGGGACGCCGAATAGCAGATCTGCGGGTAAACGAGACTCACGGCCGAACATCATTAAAAACGGGGTTTGTCCCATCGACGTGTGTACGGTGGTGGCGTAGGCGAAAAGGGCGTAGGGGAGGTGTTCATCCCAATCCCGTTGATTTGCGGCCGCCATACGTTTGAGTTTCCCCGCTAAGGTCTGATTCATGCGCTCCACCATACCGTTCGCCTGGGGGTGGTACGCTGTGGTTCGGTCCTTCTGGATTCCGAACTCTCGGCACAGTGCCTGGAACAACTCGGCCTCGAACTCGCTACCCTGGTCGGTGAGGACTCGTTCTGGGATCCCGTGCTTAAGTACGTAGTGTTCCACAAATGCCCGGGCCACCACCAAGGCCGTTTTATCAGGGATGGCCACTGCCACGGGGTAGCGGGTGAAATACTCTACTGCGACTAGGATATATCGGTTGCCTCGATGGGATCGCGGGAATGGCCCCTGTAGGTCGATCCCGACCAGCTGATTCGTGCGGCTGACGCGGAACGGCCTTAGGGGTACCTGGTATCGTGCCGGTTTCGGCCCGCACTGCTGACAGGCGCGGCAGCCCTGTACCCAGGCCGCCACGTCTTGTGCCAATTTGGGCCAGAGATACTGGCGACGCAGGGTCTCTCGAGTACGTCGTTCCCCATCGTGGCCCCCGAGTGGGTGGTCATGCACCAGCCGTAGCAGCTGGGGTCGCACCTGGGCAGGAACACAGATGCACCCCGGCTGGCCGGCCTCGGTTAACTCCCGTACCACTCCGTTCTGCACACACAACCGGGCATACAAACCGCTCCAGGGTCCTGGTAGGGCGCTCTTTTCCTCCCGCAGTGCCGCCTCCACTGCCGCCAGATCCGGATCTCGCTGCTGGGTCTGTCTCAGCTGCTAGTCGTTTAGGCCCGGGAAGGCGCAGCCGACGTCCTCCTGGATCCGTCCGATCGGGTCCCGAGCCGCGGGTCCCGCGCTTGCCGGGCGGTCGACGGGATCCTCAGTGCCACCTGTGAGGGTCTCTGTGGCGCACACTGCACTCTCTCTCGCTGGGGGGGGGGTCAGTGGCCGCGGCCTCTCAGGGGTCCGTTGCCTGCCGGCCCCCCGTGAAACACGGGCAGGCCTCCTCCGCCCTCGTCTCGGCGTACACCGTGGGTCGCCTCGACAAGGCGTCCGCGTTTGCATGCGTCCGGCCAGCCCGATACTCGATTTGCAGGTTGTACTCCTGCAACTGCGCCAACCACCAGGCCATCTGCCCCCGCGACTCCTTGAATGTAAGAAGAAACTGCAGAGCATAATGGTCAGTGCGTACGCGACATCTCCTGCCGTACAAATACGGCCGGAACTGTTTGCATGCGAAAATCACGGCGTACAACTCTTGGCGGGTCACGCAATAGTTCAGCTCGGCCCCACTCAAGGTCCGGCTGGCGTACGCGATGACTCGTTCCGTCCCATCCTGTACCTGTGACAACACCGCGCCCAGCCCGCTGCTGCAGGCGTCGGTGTCCAAAATAAAATCGGTGGTAAAATCGGGGAAAGCGAGGGTGGGGGCGTGGGTGAGGTGATCTTTGAGAGTGGTGAAGGCCGTCTGGCAGGCCCCCGTCCACTGGTAGGGGTGCTTAGGGGAGGTGAGTTGGGTGAGAGGGCGTGCAATCTCGCTGAATCTCTTTACAAATCGACGATAATAGGTGGCGAGCCCCAAAAATGATCTGATCTCCGTCAGATTCCTTGGCCGTGGCCACTCCACTACGGCGCGTACCTTCTCCGGATTGGTGTGCACGCCTGCCTCGCTGACGCGATGCCCGAGGTACCCCACCTCGCGTTGTGCGATGTAACACTTACGTGGCTTGAGCTTGAGATGAGCCGCTCGCAGTCGCTGGAACACCTCTCGAAGCCTGGACCAATGCTCAGACAAAGATCTACTGAACACTATCACATCGTCCAAGTAAATCAGGCACTGTTCCCATTGCAAGCCCCACATCACCAACTCCATCAGCCGCTGGAACGTCGCAGGCGCATTGGTGAGTCCAAACGGGAGTACTCGAAACTCGAATAGCCCCATCGGGGTGGTGAATGCGGTTTTCGGCCGATCCTCCTCCGCCATCTCCACCTGCCAGTACCCGGACGCGAGATCGAGGGTGGAAAAATATCGCGCTCCGGCGAGGCTGTCGAAGGTGTCGTCGATGCGGGGTATGGGGAAGGCATCGCCGAGCGTGACTGCATTTAGTTTACGGTAATCGACGCAGAACCGGGTTGACCCATCCTTTTTCGTTACTAGTACCACTGGGGCTGACCAGGGGCTCGCCGAGGGCTGAATTATGTTATCGCGAAGCATGTCCCCAACCGCCTCTTTGATCTGGGTGCGTTCGGGTGCGCCCACTCGGTACGCAGGGAGTTTGATGGGTCGGGCTGCACCGGTGTCAATTTGGTGCTTAACAAGGTCGGTCCGACCCACGTCCGAGTCGTGTTCGCTGAACACGTCGGCATACTCCCGCAGTAACTCGCGCAGCCGATCGGCCTCTCCCTTAGGTAAGTCCGCCCATGGTACATGTAACGCGTCGAGCAGGGGAACGACCTCGGCTCAGGGAGTCGGGCCGACTCGCCAGGCCAGGTCCTGCTCACCCTCAGGACGACCGGGGTCCTCAGCCCAGAGTGCGAACACCGAGTCGTTAGAGTGGCGTGCGTGCAGGGGGTGTACTGTGGCTATCGGGGTGCGCCGTCGCAGTATCGCTGGGGTATTGTGGGGGTTAAACATCCGCATAAACAATCGGTCCCCATCTGCGTTTACCAACGTGGCGGATCCCACAACCCCATACCGTTTTGCCAACTCCGGGTGAGAAGTTAGCATTACCTCCCCTGATGGTCGGAGTGCGGGGTCGGTGGGGGATGTTGCCACCGGCACCAGCATCTCGGTGAGCGGGCCGATGGTGACTGCCGTCGCCAGGATAGCGGCCACAGGTGCAAAGCGGCGGCGCGTTGGTTCTCGTCCCAGGAACGGTATCCGCTCGCCGTTGCTCTCCATGGTGGCGCATCGCTGGCGGGGTTGCACGTTGAGTCCCAACCGTTCTAGGAGGTCGGTGCCTGCGATACACTCGTGACACAACGCACTCGACACGTAGAACTCCTGCGTGCACACCTGGCTGCCTATGCGGACCTCTAGGGTGGCTCTCCCCAGCAGCCCCATTCCGGCTCCGCTCGCAGTGTGCAGCGCGCGGTCCGGGGCCTGCAGGTGACGCACGTCAACCCCGATCGCGCTGCAGTGCGCTGCGCTCACGAGCGAGGCCACCGCCCCCGTGTCCAGCAGGATTCGGGTACGCACTCCGTTTACCTCCCCTTCCACCAGCGACGTGGCCCCCGTGATCCCCGCCACCAGCTCCCGCAGCCAGTCGCCAGGAGTCACCGTTTCTGTGAGCGTTGTTGCTGGAACCTGTGTGGAGATCACTCGCTCGCCATTATTCTCACAGCTTGTTTGTGTCGGGGCTACGTCGATTTCACCCCCCGGTGGTCCCCTCTCTAGGGGGGCCTTAGTGTTTGACCTTAGCTCTTGTCTAGCTCGGGCGACCTGAGGACAGTCCCTCACTAGATGCCCTCGGCGATCGCACATATAACATGCCCGGGGAGGGGTGGCGGCTCCGTAGTGGGCTCTCTGCCCACTCCCTCCTCCCCCAGTGCCTCACGGCTCTTCGAACCTCCGAGCGAAGGCTGCGGTAAGCCTCCTCATTCTCTGATGTGGGATAATGTAGACGATGAGAGTGTTCCTGTCGCTTTTTCTCAGCCAGCCTAAACACCTCCTCTGTCAGCTAGGGTCTCTGAGGTCTGGACCGTGTACCCAAAGCAGCCATTGCAGCTGCATGAGCCACAGTCCTAAACATCGCACATTTCCCCTCAACATGAGGAGTGGGGGACAATGCCATCTCCAGCCGCAAGCCATGATGAAATTCTCGCTTGCAACTTTCATCAGCTAGCTGAGACCATGCCACGATGGGTTTGAATGGGGTCCTGGGTGTACACCCACCATCGGAGTAGAAGAATGGTAGGCACATCTTACAGGTGACAAGTCGATGGTCAGTGGGCAGATCAGCTCCACGGTCGGTCCTGGTATCGAGGACATGGGCCCACATCCGTTGTTCCGTCACTATGTAGTCCAGCAGATGTTCTTCCTTGGACCCAGCATGCATCCATGATGTTGTGGATGCGCCGATGCCTGAACAGTGTTGGTAATTACAAGTCCATGGGCTGCACAAAAATCTAGCAGCGTCCTACTGTTGTTATTGAGCTGATCTGTCCCATGTCTTCCAAACTTGATTTGACGCTTTCGTGACTGCAGGAATTACTCTTTGGTTCTTTCGGTAAAGTCACATAGAAAGACAAAAGAATAAATTAAATAATAGCATACGTTTCGATTGCAACACAAGCAATCATCATGTGTTGTATTGCATTATATTTCTAAGTTTACTAGGTTTTGTTTTCTCTTTCATTTGTACCTGATGATGATTGCTTGTGTTGTAATCGCTGCAACCCTCAAAAACGCTAAGATGCCAGATAGCAACCTCAGCAAACATGAGTGTTTTGAATTATCTCAATTAAAAATGAGGGATGATATTGACATCCTCTCAGCCGACAAGGGCAATGCCACTGTCATCATGGATAAAATAGAATATAACAACAAAATTCAAGAACTACTCGACGATGGCAGCTATACAAAAATAAAAAGAGACCCCACCAACAGCCTCGTCATACAAACCAACAAAATCATTTCTGATTCAAGCGCATTAATTGTTCAAACCAAACAGGTCTCGTTGAAATCTTCTGCTGCCAGGCCACCAAGATTATATGGCTTACCAAAGATACATAAAGAAGATACACCCCTTCGTCCCACCGTCTCTACTATCAACTCCCCCACCTACAAACTGGCTAGTTTTATGTCTGAAATCCTGCGGCCTTTCACTGGAAAAACCACCTCTGCGGTACTGAACTCTACTCATCTGGTATAGACAATCAAGGGTATTTCCCTGTCCCCAGACGACCTGCTTGTCAGTTTTGATGTGGTTTCCTTATTCACCAAAGTTCCTGTACCTGACACCATCGCAATCATTGAATACTTGGTTCATCAAGGACTGAACACTGAGGTACCCCCCCCCCCTGATGAGACACTGCTTAACCGATACATACTTCACCTGGAATGGAACTTTCTACAAACAAACTGAGGGCACCCCAATGGGCCCCCCCTATCTCTGGTTGTAGCCAACTTTTCATGGAGAAATTTGAGACTGACGCCATCCAGACTGCCACTCTACGCCCAACCTTATGGAAGAGGTACGTGGATGACACTTTTGTCATCTGGCCACATGGCCGGCCTGCTCTCGACCAATTCCTTGACCACATCAATTCCATACACCCAGCCGTCAGATTTACCATGGAAGTCGAAAAAGATGGCAAGCTACCTTTTTTGGATGTCCTAATAAAAAAAGAGACCTGATGGTTCAATGAGCCACTCTGTCTACAGGAAAGCTACCCATACGGATGCTTACCTAAAACCGGATTCCCACCACCATCCATCCCAGAAGAATTCCCTCATCAAGACTCTACACCATAGAGCTCAATGCATCTCTGACCAGGAACACATTGCCAGTGAACTCAAGCACGTACACCAAGCTTTTAAGGCTAATGGTTACTCTGACTCTATAATCCGGACATACAGTACCCTGGCGTCTACAAACTAAGTTGTCTCTGTGGTAGCAGTTACATTGGAGAAACCAAACAACATGCCTCGGACCGCATCCGTGAACACAAAGCAGACCTAAAACACGGTAGGACCAACACCTCGGCCGTGGCAGACCACGATTATAATTCAGTGGGCTCACATGACATTGACTTCTCCAAGCCATCTGGCTACCATGAGAGATTCGTTCATGAGGTTATTCACATATACAAACACAGAGACAATTTCAACCGAGAAGATGAATTCTGGCTTAGCAATCATCATTGAAAGGATTTGATCAACCATTTCGGGTCTTAATTGATTGTGTTCACGCTAACGGTGACTTTCAGACCGAATTCCATTCTCTTCCGCTCCCCCCTCCTCCGTTCCGAGCATAGATGGACTCGTCCACCGCCAGTTGCTGTCCGTGGTGCTAACGTTAAACAACCGCCACTTTTTTCAAATTTTCTTGCCGTGGTTTTCACACCTGATGATGATTGCTTGTGCTGCAATCGAAACATCGTGATAATTTTATTGTTTTATTTTTTATTATTTTATTGTTTTCCCTTCTACGTGACTTTACCGAAAGAACCAAGAATATGAATCCCTGCAGTCACGAAAGCTTTAAATCGAAATTTAACCGCAGGGGTTGTTCGAGTTTAACCGGCTCCTGATGGGGCTGCAATCCGCGCCGGCCACTTTCAGAGGTTGATGGAATTGGTATTGGCAGGTCTCCAGTGGGATTCGTGCCTCATCTACTTGGATGACGTCATCATTTTCGGCCGCACATTCGATGAGCATTTGGATCGCATGCGGGCTGTTTTCGTTAAGATGCGTGCGGTCGCCTTGAAATTCAAGCCCCAAAAATGTCATCTGCTCCAAAAATCTGTTCGATACTTGGGCCATAAAGTCAGTGAATTGGGAATCACGACGGACCCCAAGAAAAGTGCTTGCGTTCGGACATGGCCAACCCCCACCTCGGCTAGCGAGGTGCGCAGTTTCATCGGCTTTGCCTCTTATTATCGCCGATTTGTCGCGGGGCTCGCGTCTATAGCTAAACCTCTCCACGTCCTGACAGCAAAGGGCCAAAAATTTAATTGGGGGGAGGAGGAGGCTGCGTTCCGCTCTATTCGTGATGAGACTTTTCGTTGCCGTTCATTTTGGACATGGACGCCAGTAATACCAGCATTGGTGCGGTGTTATCCCAAGTCGTAAATGGCGTGGAGCACGTGGTTACGTATGGCAGCAAGATGCTGTCTCCGGCTGAGCAGCGGTACTGCGTAACGCGCCGGGAACTGTTGGCCATTGTGGTTTTTGTGCAACAATATCGGCCATACTTGTACGGGCGACACTTCGAGGTGCGCTCCGATCACGCGGCGCTCCAATATGCGCTGCGTGTGGACCAGCCCTCCGGTCGATTGTCACGCTGGCTCGAAATCCTGCAGGATTTTTCATTCAATGTTAAATATCGTAACGGTTCTCGCCATACTAACGCCGATGCCCTATTGCGATTGCCAGCACCCGGAGAGTGCGCTTGTTTTTCTGGTTCGGGTCGTTGTCGACCGACCAGCTCGACCTCCCCCTCCCCTCTCGTTGCGTCTGCCACGGACGTGATGGGG
The DNA here is from genome assembly GCF_015708825.2 of Lethenteron reissneri. NCBI lineage: Eukaryota > Metazoa > Chordata > Hyperoartia > Petromyzontiformes > Petromyzontidae > Lethenteron > Lethenteron reissneri. Next base: position 14,069,778 of record NC_083787.1, on the reverse strand, counting down.
GGGACGGGCAACGTCCTTGTTGCACGGGATGCAACTTTGGAGCTGGACCTTAAGTTGCACCAGCATGTCAGGGAGACCGCCGATGGTACGGCTCCGCGGGGTGTTAACTCATTTGTGCTGAGGGGAGGGTTGCTCGTACTGAGACGGAGGATTGCGCCGTTATGCTATTGTTGTCCCTACCGCCCTGCGTGCATAAACGGCTGTTGCACCTCGGAGTGCAGAAGACGCTGGCTGCTCTTAAATTGTATTTTTATTGGCCAGCCATGGCCTCCGACGTTGAGGATCTACTGAAAGGCTGCGTGTAATGTGCCTGGCGGAAGCCGCTGGCGAGATCCTATTGTCCTCCGCTGCAATCCATCCAGGTGTCACGGGTAAATGAAATTGTTGCCCTCGATATTCTCGGGTCGTTTCCCGCTTCTGCGCGTGGAAACAAATACTTACTCGTGAGCGTTGAGTATTTCTCATGCTGGCTTATGGCTTGGTCGCAGCCCAAATCAATTGGCTGTGGCTATTACCGAGGCGTTCCTTAACGGCTATGTTCTGGATAAAGGTGCCCCTGAGCGCCTCTTGACGGATCAGGGCAAAAAAATTCCTCCAAGCTGCTGTGTGAGGTTTGCGATCTGCTGGGAACGAAAAAGGTATGCACGTTGCCGTACCACCCGCAAATGGATGGCATGGTCGATCGCCTACACTGGACTCTGACCTCCATGTTCAGTCACTTGGTCAGCGAGTCACAGGTCGATTGAGATTTGCATATTCCTGCGGTTCTTGCCGCTTATAGGATGACCCCTCACACGTCCACTGGCTACTCTCCCTTCTTTTTGATGTATGGGAGAGAGGATGATCCTCCCATCGATGTCCAATTATAGGCCGCGCCTGCCCCGAAGGTGTCCAAAATTTCTGACTCGATTCGGTTCACGATCGGAAAACTTTCCGAGGCGCGGGAAGCCGCCAGTGTTAACTCTCGGGCCAGGCAGCTGGCTCAGTCCTTTGTTATGTAGACTAGCCGTAGTGTCAAGCCGCACCTTACCATAATAAAGGCTCAGTCCTTTGTTATGGAGACTAGCCATAGTCTCAAGCCACACCTTACCATAATAATAAAAGTGGGCCGGTCCTGGCCCATCCCCCTCCCTTAAACCAGTATATATACGGGGTAGTATCCCTTGGAATCTCTCATTTACTTGATTACAGCAAGCGCGCTGTGACGGTTCCACCTGAAGACGGAAGCCTGTTGCCTCCGAAACGTCGTGATTTTAATATTATTTTAATTTTACTTTTATTATCTTCTTGGTTCTTTCGGTAAAGTTACGCGACTTTACCGAAAGAACCAAGAAGATGAATCCCTGCAGTCACGAAAGCTTTAAATCGAAATTTACTTTTATTTAGATTTTTACCTACGTGACTTTACCGAAAAAACCTAAGAATAGAAGAACCTTTATAATACTGTTATAATGTTAGGACCTTTATAATGCTGTGAATTTTTTATGATGAATGCGGGGCCTAGTTGTCAATAAAGCCTGCAGCTTGCCTTGTTGTGACTGTTACCCTTAATCGAGTAAGTGGATTCAAACTTGCAATAATAAAATGTCTCATTCATAAGACAATGTTATGATGCTGTGGTGTTTATTCATTGTTGGTGTTTCTGTGTATTAACAGATGCTGTATCCGTGCTGTTTTCTTACCAGTTTTACCTCTCGTTCAATTTCAATAAATGACGTTCGGAGTCAGATGTTCACCCTGGCTCTGAGGGTTTATAGGAGACGCGAGGTTATCTACTCAGCTAGCTCTGCAACGCAGCGCACAGCGAGGCTGAGATAGTCTGCGACTCAGTTGGACTCACTACACATACACAGACACACATACAGACAACTCCCATTTGCCAAAAAGTGGTGGTGGCGTCACCACGGCGCTTTTGCCAGGCTATGTAAACTTTAAGGACACGTGGAGTGTTAAACGCCCGCTGGGAGGTCACGGGATAGATACAGGTACCATGGGTTAACTGAGATGACTGGCAGATGCACCATCTGTGTCCCCTACTGTGCCAACTTGCTGGATTTTAGCCGCCTGGCGATCCGCTCATTGTTGCGAGCATCGCTCCTTTGCCCTCCATTGTTGTTGGACAGCGATTGCCTCCAACTCTTCTCCAGTCTGTGTTCTGCCCGTTTAGCCCGCTCTGTTTGGTCAAACAGAATCTGTTTGTGCATGCGGTGGCTGGGCATGCGGGCTACATGACCAATCCAATGCAGCCTTGCCTGCTGGAGCAGTATCGAAACCTTACAAATCAGTCTTGCAACGGGAGACTCTTGAGTGGTAGTCAAAATCAGCCGTAAGTTTTAGCTTCGCAGAGGCAAAGGCTCCGAGTCACTAAGAGTTGAAGTCTTGCAAAGGCAAGTTCCAGGTTAGCACTCGTGACCAGCTAAGAGTTTTATTTCCTGCTAAGGCAGACTCTAAGTGTCCCTGGAAGCAGCCACGTTTTATTTTATATATTCCTTTACATTGAGTCTCTCACAGAGTCAATGACTTCGCAAAGTTGTGTTGTGATAAGTTACATGATTGAGGAAAATGGTTGATAAGCGTCTTGGCCAAGGTGGAGAGTTTGGAATCTGATTGATTGCTTCTGTGAACAGGTGTCTTTTATCAGGTAACAAGCTGAGATTAGGAGTACTCCCTTTAAGAGTGTGCTCCTAATCTCAGCTCGTTACCTGTATAAAAGACACCTGGGAGCCAGAAATCTTTCTGATTGAGAGGGGGTCAAATACTTATTTCCCTCATTAAAATGCCAATCAATTTATAACATTTTTGACATGCGTTTTTCTGGATTTTGTTGTTGTTATTCTGTCTCTCACTGTTCAAATAAACCTATCATTACAATTATAGACTGATCATTTCTTTGCCAGTGGGCAAACGTACAAAATCAGTAGGGGATCAAATACTTTTTTTCCCTCACTGTATGTATGAGCGCAAATCCACCACTGGATGAGGTCCTCCCCACACACCATACAAACCACTACCAGCACTGTCACCAACTCCAGAAGCTTAGCTTTGCTCACAAAACCCACCATTACAAACGAGTCTTAAAAAGTAGTTTAATAGAGTGATATTATACAGAGGGGAAATAGCAGTTAATCCACTGCCTTTATTGAAGGCCTCCCCATGCCATGTCTGGGTATATTTGAACATATTTCTTCACAAGAAGAGCTTGAACAGGTTGGCGAAAGAGGAGACCCCAGCACTGGTTAAGATATAATTCTCCACTCATTAGCTGTGGCCAGGAATCAAACTCGTGAAGCTGGGTTCATAGCGCAGTGTGGTAACAAATGTGCCCCTGCCGTACCCCAAAAAAAAAATTGAGCCAATCAATAAACCCAATTCTGTACATTTTCTAAACAAATAACGTCAACAATACAAACTATGTCACTGTCACCCTCTTGAGGGTTTCACACCACTCACCGATGGCAATCTATCGTAATTGCATGATGTTATCTTTCTCGCCTGGTATACAGGTTATCGGTTCAATCCCTACCCTGACACGTGTATATTTGGAGTTTGCATGTTTTCCCTGTAGCCGCATGAATTTTTTCTCAGGGTCCTCTGGTTTTTCCCTCTACATTTAGAAACATGCGTTAAGATTATGTAGCTGCTATAAATTTCGACAAGGCACTTTCGTTGGGCTCTCATTTGTGGCCTGCTCATGTCTGAAAAATAACTAATAGCTCAGTGGGCTTTATCTGGTAAAATAAAAATGGGTTTAGTTTATTTCTGGTGATTTGCTTACCTTTCCTATACTTTGCACTCATATAGGTGTTTTTGTAACTTTCTGACCCGCCCAGGATTTCTCCAGGATAAATATTCTGATTGCTATGGCTCCAACAGCCTACCTGTCTGTAGTGACAGGGCTGTCGGGAAAGAATGGGCAAGGCCAGTTGTTTGTTAGGTTATTTAGGATGCTACTTGACTCTGCATTGTCATTTTTCATTTCCTGATGTGACAAGCTGTTTTGCAATGGGATAAGTTGACTCCACATATTTCACACACTTGCATGAATAACTATTTTTCATGTCATATTTCCAGCAAATGCATGTTGACTTAATTTCTTAAAATTTCCGTTATTCACTGCATAGCTTGCATGGATGATTTAAGTAAATCAAAAAGAGCATGTTTGCATAATGGTAACATTTTACCACAAAAAACGTATTATCACTGCCATTTGTATTAATACTACTTAACTAAAATAGCAATTAAATCTTAATTGTATGTGCTCCCTGCTCCTGGGTCCCTCTTGAGTGATAGACAGGAAAGGGTGCCAGACACGTTGGTTTCCCTTTGTGTTAGTTTTGGCGAAGAGGACGTGAGCGAAAAAGATGATGATGGGGTCAGGAATAAAATTTGAGTACATGGGTTTGTAGCGGGACGGCACGTCACTGTGGAGTGTTCTCCACGGAATTTCCTGTTGTGCTGACCATGAATGAGTTTGCCCCTTGCCTCTCCATGACCTTGAAGAAGTTGCGGCCACGTTGAGGCACCATGGTGAGTAATCCAGGCAGGGGAGCAGCTGCCAAGCCTGTGATGAAAGAGCCACATGTCAGATTCATCAACTAAAACTGCTATTTCACTATTAGCATTGCTTCATGTCTCACTGAACATTTCCTGAATTGCTGGGAGAATGGAGTAGGTGGAACAGACGAGCAGTCACCACCATGGCGATGTGTAACAGGTGCGGAAATATATGTTGGGTTGCTAACTATTAGATTTCTGGAGGAAATTGTCATTCAAGCAAATTGTCTCAAACATAAAAAGGTACATATTATATTGTCTGGAAAAGGCTCAATGAGTATCATGAGTCTTTTTAGAGATAGTCCTGTATGGGAATGTTTCTTAAGTTCTAATTAAATACAATGTTTTGCTACAGGAGGCAAACTGAACATACCTGAAAAACCATTCAGGTGATAACTAAAAGATCCACATAGGCTGCGCTCACAACCTGTTTGCTGTACTGCTACCTACTGGACATCTCGCAGGTCATCAAGTTATGCAGTTTCACACGCAACAATATATATGTTTCAGCATGTAATATTTTTTTCTAAAGACATCTGTTATTAAGACTGTTCTGTTCTGTTAGGAGGCAGTGTTAAAGATGAGTGTGGCCAGATTATTTGAATTGTGCTTGGGAACCATTGCCTATGCAGATGTGTTTGCTGTAATTGTTAAGGTCCTGATAATTGGTTTTTTACCCTTCTATCTGGCAACAAAACTGACACCTTTTTTTACAAGGAGTCATGTTTACATAGACCACAATACCTGCAGTCATAATGCAAACAAAAAACATAACTCTGATAATGTGCACTGTCCTTGAAGTTGATTGGTCCACACCCGAGACAGCTTTCCTTAGAGCCTAGTCTCACATGGGTTGGACCAGATGACGCCAAAAGGCGCACAACTCAAAGACAATGCACCATCAGAGTATGAGAGCTCGAGGTAAGCATTTACACCATTGGAACCTCATTTGCCAGTAAAAATACGATAATTGGTTGTTTACCCTTCTATCTGGCAACAAAACTGACACCTTTTTTACAAGGAGTCATGTTTACATAGACCACAATACCTGCAGTCATAATGCAAACAAAAAACATAACTCTGATAATGTGCACTGTCCTTGAAGTTGATTGGTCCACACCCGAGACAGCTTTCCTTAGAGCCTAGTCTCACATGGGTTGGACCAGATGACGCCAAAAGGCGCACAACTCAAAGACAATGCACCATCAGAGTATGAGAGCTCGGGGTAAGCATTTACACCATTGGAACCTCAGTTGCCAGTAAAAATATGATAATTTTGTTGCCAGATAGAAGGGTAAAAAAAACAATTATCATATTTTTACTGGCAAATGAGGTTCCAATGGTGTAAATGCTTACCCCGAGCTCTCATACTCTGATGGTGCATTGTCTTTGAGTTGTGCGCCTTTTGGCGTCATCTGGTCCAACCCATGTGAGACTAGGCTCTAAGGAAAGCTGTCTCGGGTGTGGACCAATCAACTTCAAGGACAGTGCACATTATCAGAGTTATGTTTTTTGTTTGCATTATGACTGCAGGTATTGTGGTCTATGTAAACATGACTCCTTGTAAAAAAGGTGTCAGTTTTGTTGCCAGATAGAAGGGTAAACAACCAATTATCGTATTTTTACTGGCAAATGAGGTTCCAATGGTGTAAATGCTTACCTCGAGCTCTCATACTCTGATGGTGCATTGTCTTTGAGTTGTGCGCCTTTTGGCGTCATCTGGTCCAACCCATGTGAGATAAGGCTCTAAGGAAAGTTGTCTCGGGTGTGGACCAATCAACTTCAAGGACAGTGCACATTATCAGAGTTATGTTTTTTGTTTGCATTATGACTGCAGGTATTGTGGTCTATGTAAATATGACTCCTTGTAAAAAAGGTGTCAGTTTTGTTGCCAGATAGAAGGGTAAAAAAACAATTATCATATTTTTACTGGCAAATGAGGTTCCAATGGTGTTAAGGTCCTGTTGGCCGAGTGCTACGTAATACCGAGAGGGGCCAGAGACTTGACAGCCTCGAGTACGTTCTTGCTCTCCAGTTTGACCTTCATGCGGAAGTGCTCAGTGTGCCCCTCCATCTGCGGCACCACCTTGTATCCACGGAAGCGCGTGTCCATCTGCAGAAGTCAACACATTATTTGGCGATGCTGCACTGGCAGTGGTGCACAAGCACAATTAACAACATAAACACATTGATCAAAAATAGTGTGGCCTTAAACGAAAAGATATATAATAGGTGCCGTTTCAGGCAATGGCCCTGCTATGCTATGAAGAAGCATCACTGCCCGAAACGTTGCCTATTTTGTAACCTGCCTTTTAAGGCAGTGTTATTCACAAATTATTGCATTTTTTTGTTAAATATACATCTAAAGAAGGGTTATTCAGTGGCCAAGGTAATGTCCTGTTTCTGCTAAATACACTGCAGTGCTTGCACAACTTCTGAAAAGGCTGCCTTTAAAGGTGTAATACTGTTCCAGGAGACTTGGACGCCGGGGTTGGAGGCACACGTATTTATTCCGTGTCGGATACAGCACAACACCGGACGTACAACACTGGAGGGGGTATCGCCCCCTCACCCGTCTATCTGGGAATACACACTCTAGCTACGCCTAGCCTACCTCTTGGTCCTCCACTAACGGGCTAGGGGAGGCTAACTAGCCCGACCCTGGCAAGTCGGGCTTACGGCACCCGGAGTCCCAGACCAGCTCTTACAAGAGCACCGGCCCTGGCTCTCGGGGCCACGCCACTGGCTCGATCCTGTCCGGTCCTGACAAGGGCGGTGATCCAGGGGAGTCCAGGGCTCTATCTAGGCGATCTTCTGTCTTCACTGGTTAGCTTCAACATCTCTCCTCGAGCCCTCCGGCTCATCCCCTTATATACCGAAACCCAGGCTGCCCGGTGCGGACGTCGCTGGGAGCACCTCCCCGTGCACCGACATAGCCACGCCCACTGTGTTTCTTTCCCGTGTGATCCCATGTATAACAGCCCCTCCGTAAAACCCCTACATGACCCCCCCCTGTACAGCTCGCAGCCGTCCCGGCTGCAACAAAACGGCAATAAAGGTGTATTTTCCCCTTGAACCCGCGTGTGCCTCACAATGTTTTTTAACAACAATAACAACAAGAACAGTAACAACATGAAGAGAAAAACAACCCGACGCACCCCCCTCCGAATAAATACGAATTCCGTAAAAGCACCATATATACAATTTGCAGAAAACACACCACACACACAACACACAGTGAACACAACATATATACAATCCTCCGGGCATCACAAAAGTCTGCGCATTTTCGCGCGCGTTCTTGCAGCAGGCCCGTCACACGGGGCAACCCCGGTTGGCGCACTGTTGGGCGGCAACCGTCCGTGTCCGAGTGAGTGACTTCCTGTTGTCGAGTGACCCCGGCATCCCCAGGAGGGGTTGGCGGGCGTGAGCCCGTCACTCCCGGTGCACCTGGGGGCGGGACAGCCGGCAGCACGTTAGGTGAGAGCAGCGGAGGCGGACCCTGGGAGTCGGCGGACCCCCCACATGTTTGGCCACGCGTGTGTGAAGTGGGAACTCGGACCGCAACGAACGGTTTCAATCTGGAGGGGTGCACAAACCACCGCCGCTTCCCCCATTTGATACGTACACACTGAGGCCGCAAAACCTGAACCACCTCCACAGGACCCCGCCACGGCCGCACCAGTTTAGAGGAGGTTGCAAGTGGTACTTGGGGACAGTGCAACCATGCCCTGTCACCTGGTTTCCACTGCAGAACGTGCGCCCGACCCAGCCTGAGCCTCTCGTTAGCCTTCTGGCGGAGGTCCGAATTCTGCATAGCAGCCTCCCGTGCCTCTGTTAATTTAGCAATATTGAATTTTACATGGTCGGCCAATTTAGATTTACCCCGCGGCGTGGAGATCTGCAGCTGGGTCTGAACAGGTGGGTTAGGTTCGCGGCCGTACATCAGGAAAAAGGGGGAAAATCCCGTCGCCGCATGGGGAGCCATCCTATATGCTGCCAACACCCCTTGAATTTGAAGGTCCCAATCGGTCTGTGAGTCCGAGACCTGTTGGGACAGCATTGACGTGATGGTTCGATGCAGACGCTCCACCATCCCGTCAGTTTGCGGATGATATGGGGAGGTACGAATTTTTTTCGTTCCCAGGAGCTCACAGACCTCTTGGAGAAGTTTACCCGAAAAATTTTTGCCCTGGTCGGTCAGCAGCCGCTCCGGAGCACCTTTGTCCAGGACGTATCCCTGGACAAATGCCTCCGCGATGGCTGCTGCCGACTGGTTGGCAAGGGGCCAGGCCATAGGCCAGCGCATAAAATATTCCACCCCGGTCAACAGGTATCTGTTGCCCCTGGGCGTAGCGGGGAATGGGCCCAGAATATCAAACGCGACAAGCTCGTTGACCCTGGAAACTCTGATGGATTGCAAAGGCGGGTTAGACTCCCGTGCTGGTGGTTTACGTTGCGCACACCGAGGACATGACCCCAACAGATCCCCGACATCCCTTGTCATGCCCGGCCAAAAAAAATCTAGCTGCAGCATGGCGAGGGTCTTTTGAGTCCCCAGGTGGAGGAGACGCTCATGCGCGGCCCACACCACCTTACCCCGCAAAACAGAAGGGACCACCAGCCGGTGTCGATGGGATCTCCCGTCCCAATGCATTAACAGACCCTGGACCATCTCCCATGAGTCGACATCAACCCTCCCCCGCCCAGCACTTCCGACGCGACGACGCAACGCGAGGAGGGAGGTGTCTTCCATCTGGAGGCGCCCCCATTCAGCAACAGGCAACCCCAGTAAGGAATCTGTTCCCTGTTGTGTAATCGAACCCGTCATCGACGTTGCGTCAGCGGCAGCCGCCAGGACCGGAACGGACATCGGAGGCCTGCAACGCCCCGACCCAAGGAGGCATGCGCATTCGGAGGTGGTTGGCAGCCGTGACAGAGCGTCCGCATTTGTGTGGCGAACGCCCTTACGATACGTAGTTTCGAAATCGAAGTCCTGGAGAATCTCCAACCATCGAGACAATTGTCCCGATGGTTGTTGAACTCGCAGGGCGTACTGTAGTGCCGCATGATCTGTGCGGACGGTGAAATGCCGACCGTACAGATATGGGCGATACTGTTGGATAAAGTTAACAATTGCCAACAGTTCCCGACGGGTGACAATATCTTTGCTCCGCCGGAGACAACACCCGACTACCGTACGCTACTACCCGTTCCACGCCGTTTACCACCTGCGAAAGCACGCCCCCAATTCCCGTGTTGCTCGCGTCCGTGTCGAGCAAAAAGGGTTTGGAAAAATCAGGGTAAACCAAAGGAGGAGCCTTTACCAGAGCGTCCCGGAGGGATCGAAAAGCAGCCTCCTCCTCGTGTCCCCAGTGAAACCAGACCCCCTTCGATGTCAAAGCATGTAATGGCTTTGCAATCGTTGCAAAATCCGCGACAAACCGTCGGTAGTACGACACGAATCCAACGAAACTCCTGACCTCTCCCACAGAGGTGGGAGTCGGCCAGGAGCTGACACACTGCGTTTTGGCGGGATCGGTAGCAATACCTGAGCGTCCGACGATATGTCCCAAATAACACACAGATTCGCGTAACAAATGACATTTCTGGGGTTTAAATTTCAAATTAGCAGCCCCCATTTTTGAGGAAAACCGCCCGCAACCTCTGGAGATGTTCGTCGAATGTTTTGCTAAAGACGATAACGTCATCCAAATAAATCAAGCACGAGTCCCATTGTAACCCAGCCAAGACCAATTCCATCAATCGCTGGAAAGTTGCCGGCGCTGAGTGGAGTCCCATTGGCAACCGGTTGAATTGGAACAGGCCGTGCGGTGTACGGAATGCAGTTTTGGGTTTCGAATCATCGTCCAGAGGAAGCTGCCAGAATCCCGAAAGTAAATCCAATGTGGAGAAGAATCGCGCCCCCGCCAAGGCGTCAAACGATTCGTCCATCCGTGGGAGCGGGTATGCGTCGGCAACAGAAATTTAGTTCAGGCGACGAAAATCGACGCAAAACCGCAACGAGCCGTCATGTTTTTTAACTAAGACAATCGGCGCTCCCCAAGGGCTGATAGAAGGAGAAATGATGTCGGCGGCTAACATGTCATCAACGGCCGATTTGACATGGTCCTTTTCGGCGGGACTTAACCGAAAAGGATTCTGGCGTATTGGCGTGCTGTCACCCGTGTCAATATGGTGTCGCAGCAGATGAGTACAGCCCAGATCGTATTTGTTTTAACTGACGACGTCGGAAAATTCACGCAGCAGTGTTCTAAGCTTTTGACGCTGTAAGTCGGACAGGTCCGTCGATCCCGCACAAAGCGCCTCGAGCCACCCTTCATCACTGTCCGTATGTGGTCGCGGCAGAGGAGCAGTGCTCACGTGATTAACGACGGGCTCCTCACAGGGCACGGGCGTTGCATGTGCAAGCACGGTCCCCTGTGGAACCACCTCCGTCCGCGATCCCACATTGAGGACCGCGATGAAAGGGTCCCCGTCCCGTTTAACGATGGTCTGGGCCGGAATTAGGTGAGGTCCGCTAACCCCGACCCTAGACGGTCCCAGCAGAACCCCCTGGTCCCCAATCCCCTTAGCGAAAGGCCGACGTAGTTTAAGAGGCACAAGCATCTGGGCCCCCGGCGGTACGCGTACCGTTCTATCGACGAGCGCCGGTACCGTCGCGAACGCCGTCCGACCCGCAGAGGGAGACGGCAGAAATGACATACGTCGGCCCGACGGGAGCTCAATACAGCCCTGGTCGACTAAGATACGGATTGGCATTTTGGCCAGGAATTCCGTCTCCAGCAGGCACGGAACCGCCAGCGAGGAGGAGACAAAAATTGGGCCAGAAAATTTAATATCCCCGATACAAATTTGCGCTCGAATTTGTCCAATGATGCCAAGTGAGCCCCCAATAGCAGCATAGAACGGAACATCAACGGGCAGCAAAGGACGGCTATGAACAGGAAGAATGTTATAAATTAATTCCGAAATAAGTGTCGCCGATGCTCCCGTATCGACCAGGATGCGCACCTCAACCCCATCAATGTGCCCCACAACGACTGACGACCCCGACGACGCGGCCACAACGCGATGGGCCAACACGGACCACTGGCTGGGTTGGATATTAGTCCCCACAGTGGTACGTGTTGGCGCGACGGTGTGCAATTTCAGACCCCCGTTCGTTGCGGTGCGTGAGTGTGTGATGGGTGTGTGCGTAGGCCAACCATGTGGGGTGCCGCGACTCGCCGGGTTATGTTGGAGCTTGGGAAGAGGCGCGGCGTCCTGTTGAGGCGTCGCCCCGCGCTGCCGAGGAGACCGGCATCCCGAGGCCACATGACCCCGGAGGCCGCAATTGTAGCAGCGCGGAAGCGCTCCCGATGACTTTGGCTGGTCCAGGCGGCTCGGTCCGTCCCGAGCCGGCCGTCCTCCCGCTCTCCACTCCAGCGGACGGTCGACGGCACAAATTTCCTCCGCCGGGAGGGTGGCTGCAGCCATGGCACGGCCGGTCGTCGCCTTGCTGGCCTTTCGTCGCTGAGAGAGTAAGTTGGCGTGGATGTGTCGTGCTGCCCGGAGGGAACACATCTCAGCGTCGTCCTGCGCCACGACGATAATGTCCAAATCGTCAGCCAGCAAGAGGATCTTCTCCGTCACCATGGCGTCCACTCTTTCTTCATCCATTCGCGGGAAAGCCGTTCTTGCCAGTGCCAGGAGAGCTGTGCGATACGCCAGGGGTGACTCCGTGGCACCCCGCTGATGATCGTAGAATAGCTGTCTGCAGTCAGAAGGTGGTCCGTAGACTGCAGCCAGAAGCTGAAGCGCCATCTGCAGCGTGGCGCGCTTGGCTTTCGGCGCCGAGGTGAGAGTGGCGAGGGCATCGCTGTCAAGCATCGCCGGCAGCGCGCGGAGAGCCTCGGTGTCCGTCCACTGCGCCATCTCCTGGTGGGCGAAGAAGCGCCTCTGGAAGCCGCCCCAGTCACCGTCTTCGCCCACGAACTCCTTGAGGGGAGGTAAACGCTGGTGCAACGCAGCGGCCGCAGTCGAAGGTCGCCCCCCGTCGCTCCCGTCACTCGGCTCGGCTTCGGCGTGAACGACGAGTGGCATCGCCGGTCGCACCACTGGTGACGCGCTGGCCGCTCCTGATGTACGCCCGACGTCGGACGCGAGGCTCAGCCCGGCCACGCCCTCAGCAGTCACTGCGGCGATGGTGGGAAATTCAAAATCCGTCTCCGTAGAAATGGCGGGAACCGGTGCTGCCCGTCGGCTGTCGTCGCTCCGTGGTGGTCCACCAGCCCCCAGCCGCATAATTTCGTCAAGTGTGGCGGCAGCAGCGTAAAGTAGCTCCGCTAGTCGCGCGTGAGCCTGCCGCAGTCCATCAACTGACGGCTCCCATCCATCCAGACGCTGCGGTGTGGATGGACCCGGCCCCGGCTGCTCGGCGTCGCCTTCAGCCATCTCGGGCTCAACTTCGGCAGCGGTGTCCTCCGCCCCCGGTTCCCTGGCACGAGTCGTCCGTCGCGTGTCCATGTTCGTAGCAGATCACTTCTGACACCAGATGTAATACTGTTCCAGGAGACTTGGACGCCGGGGTTGGAGGCACACGTATTTATTCCGTGTCGGATACAGCACAACACTGGACGTACAACACTGGAGGGGGTATCGACCCCCTCACCCGTCTATCTGGGAATACACACTCTAGCTACGCCTAGCCTACCTCTTGGTCCTCCACTAACGGGCTAGGGGAGGCTAACTAGCCCGACCCTGGCAAGTCGGGCTTATGGCACCCGGAGTCCCAGACCAGCTCTTACAAGAGCACCGGCTCTGGATCTAGGGGCCACGCCACTGGCTCGATCCTGTCCGGCCCTGACAAGGGCGGTGATCCAGGGGAGTCCAAGGCTCTATCTAGACGATCTTCTGTCTTCACTGGTTAGCTTCAACATCTCTCCTCGAGCCCTCCGGCTCATCCCCTTATATACCGAAACCCCCGCTGAGGGGTGGGGCCCCGGGGGATCCCAGCTCCGAGTCAGCCCCCCAGGCTGCCCGGTGCGGACGTCGCTGGGAGCACCTCCCCGTGCACCGACATAGCCACGCCCACTGTGTTTCTTTCCCGTGTGATCCCATGTATAACAGCCCCTCCGTAACACCCCTACAAAGGCCCTGCAGAAAGGTCTATTCCCAAAATGTTAGCGTGGTGAATGTTTCCATAATATGGCAGTGGTAATGATGTGACAAGTTATTTTAATTTGTTCTTGTTCCCCACTGCCAGTCAGAAAAATGACTAGCTTTTCTACCCGTTTCGCCCGAGACTTGGATTCTTGTCTTGGATTAATACACGGCCTACGCGGAGGGTGGGTGGGGGATGCGTGACGTCAGCACAAATGTGACGTCACCGCTCACTTGCCGTGCAATATATTATATCCATTATTGCGCCCCCCCAAATACAAAAGTCTATTGTTAGACTTTTAGCATTGTGTACAGCCTGGATGCGACCCACATGCCAAATTTCAAGTTTGTAGCATGTTGGGAAGTATACTAAACGATTTAGGCAACTCGGGAAGGGAATGACGCGAGAGCTGAAAATTGTCATGTTCCCTTAGAAATTCCAGACAGCATAAGCTGTGCAAATTTCATGACGTCAGACCTCAGAGTTTTTGCTGCTTCACACAAACAGATGTATTATCTGCTTTATATTTAAGAGCGAGCTGAAAATAGTCGCGTTGACTTAAAAAATCGAGACAGCTATGTCGCGCATTTGTGCGGGATACACGGTCTACGTGGAGGGTTGGGGGGGGATGCGTGACGTCAGCAGGCAAACTGCGTAACACTGCCGCATGCGGGTGTCATCACAGATGTGACGTCACCGCTCACTTGCCATGCAAAATATATCCATTATCGCGCCCTCCCACCCCCCAAAATACAAAAGTTTAATGTTAGACTTTTAGCATTGTGTACAGTCTGGAAGCTACCCACATGCCAAATTTCAAGTTTGTTGCATGTTGGGAAGTATGCTAAACATTTCAAACAGACACACATTCACAAATTTCCCTTTTATATATATTAAGGTTATAAAATCAATGTCCAGGTCAACACAGCCAATACCACTGATATAACCTTTTACCATTATTCCTTTAAGTTCTGCAGCTTTTGCAAGATCTGATTTTTCTGTCCCACCATTTGGCGTTAGGTTTTCTCCTTGGACGTTGGGCCCTCTGTACTTCCACTCAGTACTTGATAGCAATATTTGCTAGAAACATTGCAAGGAGTTAAATTTTCTCGTTTTAAAAATGTGTGCGGTCTTCGTGGTGAAGCGTGTCGCCGATACCGCGTAGGAGAGGCTTTCCAGCATGGGCTGTGGGGCATCCCCGAAGGCCTGGCGTGTCAGGGCCATCGTCCGCTGCTTCTCTCTCAGGTTCTCGTCGCAAGAGCGAGGGTCCAGCGGCACCACTGCCTCACACCAT
This sequence comes from Lethenteron reissneri, assembly GCF_015708825.2. Lineage (NCBI taxonomy): Eukaryota > Metazoa > Chordata > Hyperoartia > Petromyzontiformes > Petromyzontidae > Lethenteron > Lethenteron reissneri. The sequence goes on along the minus strand of NC_083787.1, from coordinate 14,054,764 downwards.
CAGCACAACCAAGTCAGGTATAGCCAGGGCTACATTTCTAGGCACATGACAAAAGTTATACCAAACGTGGTTTTGCTGGGCACATATATTTCAGGGTCGCCAACTCAGGCAGGCAAGAATTTACATCAGGGGTGGGGAAACGTTTCCTTACCAAGGGCCGAAAAGGACTTTAAAATACAGTGGTACCCCAGAGATCAAACTTAATTCGTTCCAGAAAGCCATTCGAACACCGATTTATTCGAACACTGAATTAATTTCCCCATAAGAATTCATGTAAATGACATGAATTGGTTCCAGACACAAGCAATCTCTCATTATAAAGCATTTTTACACGAAGTTTACAGTAATTACATACATAAAATCACACAAAAAAACAAGAAACACAATAAATGGAATAAATATATGGAATAAATGAAATAAATGAACATTGAACTTCACTTTACCTGTAGAAACGAGAGTTGATGGCTTGAGTGGAAGGTGGTAAGGAGGAGGTGGTGGTGTTATTGTTTGGAAGGGGAGTCTCCTTCCATAATAACGTAGGTTAACTGCCCTTCTGGGGTTATTTCTCTTTTGTGCCTCTTTTCTGCCACTGTGAGTCACTTGAGCTCTTTCTGACTAAAAACTTATCTAAAGAGCCTCTCATACGGTAAAACCTTTGTTTGGACAAGCGTCATGCACGCTGGCCATACGGGTCTCAGCCGTACAGGTTCTTTCAAGTCGCGATTGCCCGTTCGACCTCCGAATTTCGTTCGGTTTCCGGGGCAAGAAATGTTCGGAAATATAATTCGACCACCGATTTCTTCGAGTTCTGGTGCGTTCGATCTCCGAGATTCTACTATACCTTTGGCCAGCAATCGTACATTAGTTGACAGCAGAGGTGGGACAAAGTCATTGTTATGCAAGTCCAAGTCGAGTCTGAAGTCATCAAATTCATGACTCGAGTCTGACTCGAGTCCAAGTCACATGACTCAGGTCCACACCTCAGAGGTGGGACAAAGTCATTGTTATGCAAGTCCAAGTCGAGTCTGAAGTCATCAAATTCATGACTCGAGTCTGACTCGAGTCCAAGTCACATGACTCGAGTCCACACCTCTGGTTGACAGTAAACTTTGATCACACAAATGTAGGTATTGACTGCTCAGATCTACTCCCCTCTAATAATAATACCCGATTAAAGTGGCTAAGATGCTCAGTGATAGTTAGTGGACCAGTCTTGATTTGAAGCTTTCGTGACTGCAGTAATCCATACTCTTGTAGTGACATAAGAAGGGAGGGGCTGCTGGGGGCTCTGGGATCCCAGGCGAGTCCAGACGCTTAAGCCTCTGGGCGCCAGGCGCTGGGTTCCCAGGGGGTCCAGATGCTTAAGCCTCTGGGCGCCAGGCTTTGGGTTCCCAGGCGCTTATGCCTTTTTGGCGCCGCCAACGGGGGGGGGCTGTGTGTGCTCTGTGGGATGTCTGGTGGCGAACACGGCCCGACCCCTCGTTGGACCAGGCATAAAAGGAGAGCTCCCTGGACGATCAGGGCCCAGTTGTAACTCAAGACCCAAGACCCACGACCAGCCATCTGAAGATCCTGGGATGCTGTGAGAGCCAGTGGTGAGACTCTGGAACTCCCGACTCTACGACCTTGTGAGGGCGAGTTCCAGAGCGTAGCCAGAGTAGAGTATCTAGGCTGTGTAGCTAGGCTGTGTACCTAGGTTGTAACAGAGTATCAGGACTGTTGGAGTACTGTTGGAGTGTTGTATTGTAATAAAGACGTTACCTCTACAAGTGTCTCCGGAACCCGTTACACTCTGATTCTTTCGTTAAAGTCATGTAGATAGAAAATAATAATAAAAGCAACACGACGTTTCCGTTGCAACACAAGCATCAGTCATCACCTGTTGCAACACAAGCATCCGTCATCACCTGATCAACGTGACTTTACCGAAAGAACCAGAGAGTATAGTTAGTGGACCGTTTTGAAATGGTAGGCTTCATGTGGCCACGGGCCACATGAAATGAGATCGTGGGCCATATTCACCCTCTGGGCCATAGATTCCCCACCCCAGCATTAGAAAAACTAACCACACCATTGCATAATGTGGACAACTGCATTTGCAAACACATGTTCTTAATTTGTATTGAAAAAATCCTGTTTGTAGAGTTTCACCTTTTTCTTGGACACTTGTCTCTTGTGCCAGCTTGTTGGGCCTGTAACCCTAAAAAATAAAATGGTGCTTTTTAAAAAATTGCAGTTCATTGAAAATATGGGCATTTTTTTAATTTGACAGTGCCTCAAGTTCAGGCAGCCAAAAGCATTTAAACTCGGTCATTTTAATCAATACCTCGTTAGTCCTCCTGAGAATGATCTGTGCAAGAGATTCAAGGTTGCGGCCTTTCAGCGGCACCACTTGAACTTCACTATAGTTCAACGTGGCCTGAAGTGCCTGGGACAAAAAAACATTGGTGAAATTTATAGTATGAAATTTATAGGTTAGGATTTCAAGTAATAATGGCTCACATTTAAAATAATGCTATGACATTGGTAGAGTGCACACATGACTTCAACTCGATCACAAGTAGACTTCTGATCTCCATTTGTTTTTACCTGGTTATAAGCATCATGTGTCTATACAGTCTGACATTTTAGCTGGATTTTGGTGGATTATCGATACAATTTCAAAATATAAACAGAAGTAACACTATCCCCTTTAACGTTCACATCCTTTATAATTTACAGTATCATTTCCTACATTAAACACATTGCAGTTTTCATTAACAATTTAAAAGTGGTCAACAAGCTTATGAACCTGCAATTATTTTGTTTTATAATCCTTTCCAAAAATAATATTGAGGCATCAACTCATGATTGAGGTGTTTCAATTACATGTCAGCATCTATTAAAAGTCTGCAAATTTAGTGGTGACATTTTTAGTCAGATTTATGCAATAATGTCCAGTTAGTCCTTAAGTCTGAGAGCTTTCCCAATTTCCATACTGAAAAAGGAAGGTGACTTCATCAAATGTAAAAACTAAATTAATCATTGGGTAATCGAATAATGGAAAATTTAGAAGCCAAACAATAACATGAGCAAGCTGGTTTTAGAAATATACTGTGTATTGTCACTAACTGCAACGTTACACCAGGCTTGTATTTTTTTATTGGTATTCTGGAACTCAATATGGACCCTCAACATCTACTGTGTTGTACAATGCGCAAAAGTGTTGAGTCCCAAAACCCAATTACCTGGATGATGTAATCATTATAGGAGGCCTTCAGGTCGGCAATGAACATGTGGTGGCACTGCGGGTAAAACACGATGTTGGCCATCTGGCCCATGGAGACAGTACTCCGTGCACCCTCCATCAGTATCACTTGTATCCACACGGCATCCTCCCGAACGATCACTGCCACCACCTGGTAATCCGCATGCATGCAACACCGCGTGTTACAGCTCTCAATGTCAAAAAGCAGTGATTTCCTGCTCAAATTTGCATTATCTATCCAGAGGAAAACTCTGCTGTTGACTTTGCCACAACATGGTACTTATTTAATCCACCCCAGAGGGATAATGGGCAAAGAAAACTCCCAACCAGGATTTGAACTTGCAATAGTGAGCAGCTCGCTCTTCTTCTAAGCCACTTAACCAATAAATCAATACAGACACATTGTTATTGACAACATTCCGAACGAGGTCTTAATTTTTAATTTCATATTTTCTGGGTAGCTGGTAGACTGGAGTAAGTGGCACATGGACTATTAGAAACTAAAAGCAAGAGGTATACTGGATGTTGGTGTGCTGGTTGCTGAAATATTTTCAGAGTTTCTGACCCAGACAGACCAAGGTAAAATTAAGCCAAGCCAAATTTTTTTTTTTACCGGATAGCACAGGAAGGGCTTACGTTTTCAAAATATGCGGAGATGTTTTCTTGCAGCTCGTACTCTAAATCTCCAGCATCAAAACACTTGTCTGCTTCTGTGAGAGAAAAGCACCACCTACAGGTGACCAATTTATATACACATTATCAATTACTATGGGATGTGTAATTTGGATACTTATTTCTAATTAATATTTAAATGACATACGGGCAGTCCCCGACTTACAAATATCTGATGTACGAACATCAGCACTTATGAACACCGATAAGATATTATTTTTAAATCCTTAATATTAAGTTCACTTGCTTGCTTGCTTGCGCGCTTACGACCGTGCAAATCTTTCGGTCGTTTTTTAACCCACTTCCCGTGATCCAATCGAGCTGACATTTTGCACACAGACTCATTGTGCGTGACAAGTTATTTTCGTGAAATTTTTTTTACAAAATGTTACACTTTTTAGGAAAAAATAAATTATATTTAATTACCAATTGCTTAATGGTGGCAGGCAATCATCTGACCCATAGGTGGCATCCATCTCAAGCCAGAGGACGAGAGGACTCTAACCGCCACGCATATAAAGGATTTATAGTGAAAAACTTTGTTTTTACGGGTTAATTTTTTAACCATCCAATTTGCGAACGTTTGCTCGTACTTGCAAAACCGAACCACGGAACTATTTTATCCGGCGAAGCGATACTCCACGAGATGTAATGAGTCCCAGCATCAAGCATAATGCACGGCAGTGAACTGGTCGCAACTTGTTTCGTGCATAACATCGTATGCTGTTTGTACTATTGCTTAAGTTTTGATATCATTGTAACCCTCATCATGTCTGAGAAACGAAAGACTGATTGATGCAAGTGATGTTGCTGCAGCGAGGAACTGCCGCACCATTGATTTGGAGGTGAAACTGGACACAATAAAGCGGTCTGAGAAATGTGAAACTCCTACGAACATCGGATGTGCATTAGGCCTGAACCAGTCGACGGGAGGAACAATAGAAGGCAAAGCTCGAATTATTGAACACGTCAAGGGCTCAGTGTCTATGAAGTCGACTATAATTCCAAAGCAAAGGGAGTGGTGTAATCAGTGAAATGGAAAAAAATGTATGCATCTCTCCTGTTACACAAGCAAGCCAGCATCAGGATTCATGTTACTTTACCTTTTATTTACTGTACAGTATTTATTACAGTATTACATGCAAATGTACAATATTTATTCTTATTTGAGTTTAACTTTTTGTTGAACCATAGCAGATTTTATAACACTGACCATATGTAAAATTAAAAACATTAGATTAGTGAGTTCCAAGATACAAACCATTCGACTTAAGAACAGGTCTTAGGAACGAAACCCCTTCGTAAGTCGGAAACTACCCATATTTATATAACATCTAGTTTAAGATTATGCCTATCTCTATTCTTTTTTTACTATTTACACTGGAGTTTTGTTCTCACCTCGTCCAACTGGACAGCAGTGCAAGTGTGATATTTACCCTGGGGGTTTAGAAGCTGGAAGACTGTCCACTGTTTCTTATTGGGGGTTTTCTGCAGAGCTGCCAAAGCAACAAAACGTGACAGATAGAAGTGTTGATCATTGAAAAACATCGCAAGTCTAAACTGAAAACAAAATAAAATAAAACTAAATTAAATCACGACGTTTCGGAAGCAACACAAGCATCCGTCATCAGGGGTGACTGCTCCAGCAAAATTACTGTAGCGTATGAAGAGAGCTATTTAGAGACACGTGTTTATATAGGGTACTAGGGGGGGAAGGAGCCAAGGGGTGGGGGGGGGGCATGTGGCAAGTCGTGTGGCGTCGCAGGAGGTTGGGCAGGGGATTAGCATAAGTTAAGCCGATAGATAACCATCTTTTTTCTTTGTGATGCCAGGGAAGGGTGAGTGTGAGTATGGTGCCTGTATGACGAATGTGGCGGTGGGGGAATGGGGGAGGCAGGGGAGAGTGGGATGGGGGGGAACAATTTTTGCGCTATTGCAACACTGTTGTACATCAAAATTTCTTAGTGATGGTGGTGTATCAGGCTGGGAGTAAAATACTGGAAATATGGATATGGCTGTAAAATTATAGGGCAGAGTTAAGCCGATAGATAACCATCTTTTTTTCTGACAGATGCCTGTGAGCAGTAGCCATGTGTTGATTTCACCCCATCTCCCCACAATTCATTTTGATGTGGTTGTGATTCAAGTAAAAAATTGAGCATTATGCCTTATCTGTTCCATGCCACATGTTGTATCTGTATTGATTTTTCTCTCATGGTCTTGTTTATTGTCTGTTTGTTACTTTTGAAAAAAATCACGTGTAGTTTATCTCGATTGTTTGTTCTCATCTATAACATTAGTTCTGTCTCTATACTATCTCATTCGATCAAACCTTTAGCATATAAGAATATAATCGGTTCTTACGCACACCATTTGATGCCTGTATGGCGAGTGTAAGAATCTACTTTAAGCCAAACATTTTGACATGTCCAGTGTTGTGAGCAGTTGACACGAGCCTTACAGAGAAGGCTGAGCTCAGCCACCTTCTTCAGCTCCACATTTTTCTCCTGCAAGATGGAAACAAACAACATCAGATAATCAGATAATTCCATTCAGGTGTTATCTCAGCCCATCACATTTCTGAGATGCATAAAATTAGTGGGACATAATTTGGGGGATCTTTAGTTGCAGTCCTATGGATATATTTCCCACCACTATAAGAATGTGGAATTTTCACCACTGGCTTGGGGCTATTAGCAAAGATGAGCATCACCCCAATATAATTTGGGAGTGGGAAAAACTAACAACTTTATTTTGAACAAGGTTTCAGCTGTTAAGGACACAGACCAGGACGTTGGCCTGGGAAGAGGTGATTCTAAGTGTGTGAACCAGGACATGAAGGACGGTGAAGTGGATGTGTGGAGGTAACGGCCAACGACAGGAACGAGTGGAGGAGGACCGAAAACAAGACCCCACATGGAAGATGTTTGGGCTGTTAATATGTTAGGGGCTTAGACATTTGTGATGATGTGTCACGAGGGGGGGGGGGGGGGTTGAGAAATATGACGTCACATGAAAATGCGAAACTTTAAATAAACATAGACTACACGTTCTACTTAATTAAATAGACTTTTAAATGTTTTCTCTTACAACATCAGAGTGCAGCGCCACATTAAATACGCACTACAATGACAATAATTTGAAGCGTGTTTTATTTTCAAAATGGAAATATTATTGGGGGGGGGGGCAGAGCTTTGTGACGTCATATTTGAGGGGAGGTATGACTTTTTGTGACGCCGTGTGACGAGGGGGGGGGGTCAAAAACCGTCCAAAATCACGTGACGTAATTTATGGACGGCCCCTTATCTCTTGACTTGGTCCAAAGCCAGAACGTGCACATTGCGTGACGCCCTAGCCATGGCCTCAACAGACATTCCAGCTGTGCCCATAACCTTTCCGCTAACCCTACTCAGATCTAGCACACGTGTATCCCTCTCACCTTGCCTAACATAAATATTTTCTAACATAAATCTTGCTCAATCCAGACTCTACCCAGGACTGCCACTCACCCTAAACCAAACCTCTACTCTCACACCAACACTCACCCTTAAACACTAACCCTCTCTGCCTAACCCAGACATTGCACCTCATATGTGTGTATATGCAGCAGAGGTGTGGACTCGAGTCATGTGACTTGGACTCGAGTCAGACTCGAGTCATGAATTTGATGACTTCAGACTCGACTTGGACTTGCATAACAATGACTTTGTCCCACCTCTGAGGTGTGGACTCGAGTCATGTGACTTGGACTCGAGTCAGACTCGAGTCATGAATTTGATGACTTCAGACTCGACTTGGACTTGCATAACAATGACTTTGTCCCACCTCTGATATGCAGCACCTTTGTCAATCAACTACTAGATGACAATCCGGAGGGAGGATAAATATTTGAACATACGTTACATTTTGTCAATGCTTGTTGGTGCAGGCGGGGGGGGGGGGGGGTACAGATGCACCTTGCAGAAGCGCACGGCCGCCGAGATGAAGTTCCCCTTGCCGCCGCGCGTCACCCGGCCCAGCGCCTGCATCTGCGACCCGGAGAAGACGCCCCAGGCCTCCAGGACAGACAGGCACTCCGCCTGCCTCAAGCGGTACATAGCGTGGCGCAGAAGCACCCACGGCTCCATTGCCGGCGTGGAAGAGTTGGCCAGCACACCAAGTGCCGCGGCTGCTAAACTGCGGGACGCGAGCGCACAGACCCCTTTCGCCGGCCTTGGCGTGAGCGACCAACCGACTTGCAGACTTCACACCTTTATTTTACCTTTTTGATTACACACAACTGCCTTATCTTCAACCGTAATCGTTGTCGATCGCCGCTGTGTCAATAATGAGGAGTTATTCGTCGTGTGTCTCACGGCGGCGCTTATAAAGCGTTGCGAGTCACTCGCGCTGCTCGTCATAGAAGCAGCCAGAGCGTTGCCGCCATCTCGTTTGTATGTGGAGTGGGGAGGAAGAGGGGGTTCAGGGGGGGGGTCAATTTAAGCGTCTCAGCCAATCAGGGACAAGACTGCGCGCCTGAGCTCGCCTCGGATTGACGGAGACGGTCGAGGGGGCGTCGCCGGGGAGCGAAGCGCGCGGGACGTGACGTGGGCGGGGAGCGGTGGCGCAGCGGTGAGCGACTCCGCGAAGTCGGCGACTTCACAACCGCGATCTTCAATGCTGGCAAGGAATCCGATGAGCTGCAAAGTTATTTTACACAAATCTCCGGTTTAGTTGCAACGACAAACAATCCCCAAAGAAAAAAAAACCCGATAGGAGTGCAAAGTATATAAAAGGTAAGCAAGTCACTCAAATAAAGTACTGTATTTCAGTAAAAATTGCATAAAGACATGCGTTCGATTCCCACTCACGACTAACACCAGTGACGATTATCTGAACCGGTCCTGGACCTCCCCTAGGTCGACTCGGCCTCAAATAAGTATTTTGTGCGGTGTGTAAACATCGCCACTGGGGAGACGAAGACGGTAAGGCGTGGTGCTGGCCACCAACCCCCTCGTGTGCCGTGCTGGCCTTCAGATGTGCTCGCTAACAGCACTTGCCCCTGCAGTCTGTCAAAGGATCATACCGGGGCATCTCTGGCGCTGGGCTTGTGGAAGGGGCCTTGTGAAAGGCAGAGGAGCGATGCTCGCATCAATGAGCAGAGCGTCAGGCAGCTAAAACACAGGAAGTTGGCAGAGTATGGGGCACAGATGGTGCATCTCCATGTCATCTGACTCAGTCAACCCGTGTCACCTGGGTCTGTGTACCTGTGACCTCCTGTCAGCGAGCCTTCGACACTTTACGTCGCCGCCTCAAAGTGCGCCTCGCACGAGCGCCGTGGTGGCGCTGGGATTGTTGGCGGTGAGTGGTGGTTAAGTTTCAAGTTTAGAGACGAGGGTGTCGCGGGTGCAGTGGTGGGTGTATGAATGAACGAGTGACTGAAGGGGTGAGTCAAAGAGCGGGTAAGTTTACGCTGCAATGTTATTGTTGCTTAACCAGGTGAGAACTCGAGAGACCAGGAGAGTCTTAATTCGAAATAGTGACCAAGGTTACCAAACTGATGAGCGAAACATGTAAAGACAAAAAGAAATCGGGCCGAGTGGGAAAGTAGTTTCCTTGCCTACATGAAGGGCCTGTAAAGACCTGGGATGTATTTTGGCCCTGGTTTAAAACGATCCTGGGTTCTTCCTCGACTCGTGATACGAGTCAAGGGCGGGGCCGATTGACAAGCGGACGTTATTGTCTTGCTCCTTGAGTGGCAGACATTGTCTCCTTCATATGTACGTCCATATAAAATATATACGTGTATATAAAAGTACACTTCCCGTCAACAACACAACCTCCTGGGAGTGCATAACGTCGGCAGCCTTGCTTCATGAAATACGTGCGAAAGCTGGACCGGTTCGGATTTCCACTGTCATGAGCAGTCCAGATTTGTTTGGATTCACTGCTGTTTTAATGAGTCCTAGGCAAGGTAAGGTAAACGTTAAAAGGTACCTTTTACCTTACCACAATACAATCACTCTACCCCACCTTTTACCCTTTAGCAGGTAAGGTAAAAAGCAACGAGCCTACCTTTACCCTACCGTTTACCCTTAGCCCATACAAATTACCCGATTACAGGGTAATTACTAGGGAACTACTACACATGAACAAGGTTTATAACGGTAAATGCTGGGTAGAGCACTTTATTCATATACAATACTCTCGATTATTCCAATTTTACACGCTTGTTGTCGTTGTTGTCATTGTTGTCGTTGTCGTATCTTCATATCTTGTAACTCAATTTTAACCCACTTCCCAATGTAGTATCGACTGCAAACTTGGTATACTTATGTCATACTGATGACAATATATTCTATCATAAAAATATATATATTTTTAAACATTCTTTTTTATATATTATGTTTCGGCTTGGGTCTAATTGTCCACGCTCAACTGATGTTGGCTGTAATTGGCCACGGTCCCTTACGTTATGGCAAGCTTCGGGGCCACTTCCTGGAGTCGTGGAGTTCTGCCATTACTAGTACATTTGTAGGACTCGTACAAGGGTCGTCTTTCTCTCTTTATTTTCCTCTTAGAGTCCACCTTCGCCGCGCCACCGCTCCGCGTCTCGGCGCGGCCTCGCTCCGCTCTGCGTCTCTCTGTTGCGCCACCGCTCCGCGTCTCTCCGTGCCCTCACTCTGCTCCGCGTCGCTCCGCGCCTCTCGTTACGCTTGTCGTCTCTACGGTTTCCCCTACTCTGCATCCTTCCGATGCATGGCTACCCTGTCTGCTCATTGCGTTCTCGCTACCACTGTCTCTCCACGCTTTACTCTACTGACACTGTCTCTCTACGCTTTACTCTACTAACACTGTCTATCTACGCTTTACTCTACTATCACTTGCTCTGCGACTCCCTGGGCACCGTTGCTGCAGCTCCATCCACAACGCCAACTCGTACAGGACTCCCTTCTCTCCATTGCGCTCTGGCTCATATCCCCACACCAATTAATCTCCCTAATTATCTCTACCCCCCGCTTATCGCTCGACCCCTGGCCCCCCCCCCCCCCGTGTCACGTGGCCTTGTTTTCGCCGCCGGAGCGACGCCAGCTAATGCCCAATTACCTTTCCAGCCAATCACTGGCCTGTGTCCTCCCGGCTACCCCGACACCTGTTTCAACCCTTAACGACCCACTTCGCCTAAAGTCACAACAACAACCATTACCTCACATCACCCCACTGTACTGTGCTTGCTCGCATAGCAACAGAGGCGGAGGATGCGTGGCGCGCTATACTAAAGCCCTACATCACCCCCCCCCCCCGTGAAAAAAACTAGCCGTCCCGGCTAAAACAACGCGAAACCCACAGTACACGAAAAGTTCAACAGATGCACAATATATATACAACCCCGAGTCCCAGGAATTTAAGTAAAAGTTAATCGTCGTGAACGTGTTCCCGCGGCCGGTCCGTCTCCCCGACTCAATGGAACAGGGGCTAGGGCATCCCCGTCTGTGACCACAGGGCAGCGTTCTGCCCGAACCGTGCGTCCATTTCCATCCCCCTGTCCATCTCTCGACGAGAGCCACCCACGGCCTTGTGCGTCCCGGCGTGTCCGTCGCTTCAAAGATGGTGTTCCTGCAGGCACACAGGGGGTAAACCGCTGAGGTGCATCTTCCCATCGCCCCCCAGGACACTCGTCGGACACATCCAATACAGGTCGTTCCGGGATTGGAGATGACGCATCATATGGCACAACATATCTTTTCAACCGTGACGGGTGAATGTGCCACAACCGTCGACCGTAGCGTTTCCTTACACTTTGATCTCGACGAACTTCCACAATCTCAACGGGCCCCTGCCAGGGCCGGTGGAACTTTGGTGACGTGCCCACCGGCACCATCGGACAATGTAACCAAGCCTTGTGCCCCACTTGCCATGGTTCCCGTGGAGGCTGCCCCCCGTGCAGACGCTCATTAGCTGCCTGCCTTCGTTCCGTATTCCGCAGCGAGGCCTCCCTGGCCTCGTTCAACCAATCCAATGACTCGCGCATGGGGACAGCCACCACTGGCGACTTGCTCTTAGATTTCACACCCAGCCTGACCAAGGCCGGGGCTTCTGGTTCACGCCCATACATCAGATAAAAGGGCGAATATCCTGTAGAAGCGTGTGGGGCCAATCTATAAGCGGCCAAAGCCGCCGGGACATGTAAATCCCAATCCGTCTGAGCCGAATTAACCTGCTGGCACAACATAGATGTCAATGTTCGATGAAGACGCTCGACCATCCCGTCGGTTTGCGGGTGTATGAGGATGTCCGGATTTTTCTCGTACCCAATGCGTCACACACCTCCTTCAAAAGGCGGGACGAAAAATGTTTTCCCTGGTCTGTAAGCAGGTGCTCCGGGGCCCCTTTATCGAAAACGTAACCCTGCAGAAAGGCCTCCACAATTGATCCCGCTGATTGGTCCACTAACGGCCATGCCATAGGCCACCGAGTTAAGTGTTCAACCCCCACGAGCAAATATTTGTGACCCTGCGGGGTAACGGGGAACGGTCCCAAAATATCAAGGGCCACAATTTTGTTAACCCGCGAAACACGTATCGATTGCAATGGTACCTGATATGGCGGGGCTGGCGCCTTCCGCCGTGCGCACTCGTGACAAGCTTTAACATTCAAATGAACGTCATTCTTCAACCCCGGCCAATAGAAATCATTACTTAAAGTCAAAGCGGTTTTCTTCTCCCCCAAGTGCATCAACCGCGCGTGCGTGTCGGAAATGAGTTTCCCTCGTAAACACAGCGGCACCACTATACAAAATTTCTGTAAGACGACATCCCATCTGACCAGGAGGCCGTCAATGAGTCGGAGAAAAGGCCGATCATCCGACTGTTTGGAGCGAGAGGCCTGTAGCCTCATCCTGGTAAGCGACGGATCGTCTGTTTGAAACCGCACCCAACGCCCCCCTGACAAACCCAACAACCCAGGCTCAATATCCGGTGTCTCGTCAACCTGGTTTGAATTAGCTGCAGCGGCCATTCTCGGCTCGCTCTGCAGCAGCGGCCCACAACGCGGCGATCCCTCGGAGCACCGACACTAGCCCGATGCCTGAGGCAACCGGGACAGAGCATCTGCGTTAACTTGACGCATACCCTTCCTGTGCTGGACCGTAAATGAGTTTCCCTGCAGGACCTCAAGCCAGCGGGCCATTTGGCCCGAGGGTTGATCGATCCGCAAGGAGTACTGCAATGCCGCGTGGTCGGTGCGGACCAAAAACTGTCGCCCGTACAAGTATGGTCGATACAACTGCACAAAATGAACAATCACCAATAATTCCCTGCGTGTTACGCAATACCTTTGTTCCGCCGGGGACAGTACCCGGCTGCCATACACGACGACCCTTTCAACACCGTATATCGTTTGCGACAACACAGCTCTGATGCCCGTGTCACTGGCATCCGTGTCCAACGTAAACATTTCCGCAAAATTTGGATACCCGAGCGGCGGTGCGTCCGCCAACGCGTCCCGGAGCATTTCAAATGAACGCTGCTCCTCATCACCCCATAGAAACTTTTTACCCTTAGCAGTCAGCATGTGCAGTGGCCTCGCAATCGTAGCAAAATTCTTAACAAATCGCCGATAATATGACGCAAAGCCCACGAAGCTGCGTACTTCTGACACCGTTTTAGGCACTGGCCACGCACGAACACAACTAGTTTTCTCCAGATCCGTTGCAACCCCCGCTTCGCTGACCACATGACCAAGATATTTAACGGAAGTTCGCAACAGATGATACTTTTGGGGTTTAAACTTCAAATTGGCGCCCCTTACCCTGCCAAACACAGCTCGCAGCCGCTGCAAATGTCCCTTGAAATCCTTACTGAACACAATGACGTCGTCCAGGTAAATCAAACACGACTCCCACTGCAATCCCGTCAACACCAGCTCCATCAGTCGTTGAAAAGTGGCTGGTGCGGATAAGCATCCGCCACCGAAACTTTATTCAACTTCCGGTAATCTACACAAAATCGCAGAGAGCCGTCCCTCTTTTTTACCAACACGACCGGGGCTCCCCATGGGCTGGACGAAGGGGATACGATATCCTGTTGCAACATCTCGTCAACCGTCCTCCGAATGCAATCCTTCTCCAGCGGGCTCACCCGGTGAGGATTTAATCGAAAAGGGGCCGCATCTCTAGTGTCAATGTGATGTCGCAACAAGGTCGTACGACCGACGTCAAACTTCCCCGAGCTAAACACATCCCTAAATTCCCAAAGCAACTCCCTTAACCGCGTCCGCTCGGGTATCAAATCGTCGTTACCTTCATACAATTCGCGAAACCAGCTCGGTTCCTCCTCCGGTCGCGGCAGCGTGTTACCCCCCCCCCCCCCCCCGCTGCCAAACACACATGGCTTTCCGAACCTCATTCGACTGACGCATGTGCCAGCGTGGTCCCTTCCTGAATAACGACCGGCTCGTGCCCCGTCTTTACAATCTGAATAAATGGTTCGGCCGTCGCTGGCACCATCGTAAAAGCCCCTACCAAAGAGGGCATTCGTGACACGGCATTTGAAGGTGACAATAATATACCCTCCTCCAAGTTACCTACTGACAGCCCCTTTTTCAATTTCAACGGGACAAGCATATGCGTCGCAGGCGGAACGCGCACCGTGCGGCTAACCACCGCCTGGACCACAGCATTGACACGAGCAAATTTAGACGGAGTACCCAAAAATTTTATGCACTTCCCTGACAGCAATTCCAACTGTCCCCTTTCAATCGAAATCTTAATCGGCATCTTTTGCAAAAAATCCGTGCCCAATAAACACGGCACAGCCAGAACAGACGAAACCAAAATGTACCCCGTTACACACACCTCCCTGACCTGTATCGTTGCTAGTATACGACCCATAATTCCCAAACTACCCCCATTTGCCGCTATACACAGGTTCTCCACCGGTTCCAAAACATGGGCCGAAGCAGGGAGCAATCGGAAGGTGTGCAAAGAAATAAGCATCGCGGATGCCCCCGTGTCAACAATAACCCGAATTTGAATCCCTTGAACAAACGCCATCACATCCGACGAACCCGGCGCAGCTCCCAAAACACGATGAGCCAACGCACCCCATACCGCATTACCTTGAGCATCATACGAAGGGGGATCAACATTATGTATCGATGCGGATAGGTGAGGTGTAGGATACGGCCATGTATTGCATGTGTCGTGATTCGCCTGGTAATCCTGCGCTGGGTAGAATCCCCGATTGTAGGGTCTCGATGAACGTGGTAAGACGCGTCTCCGTCTCCAGCAGTCCGGCGCGAAGTGTCCTTGCCGCCCGCACTCGTAGCAGCGTGACGGACCGCCACGTCCGCCCGCATCCGAGCGGCGGTGTGGGCTCAACGGTGGTCGTGCGGCCGCTGCCGTCAGCGGCGTCAGCTCTCCCTCCGGTAGACCACCGTCTGATCCAACGCCCACCACCAGGGGCCGAAATGGCCCCGCCGATGGCTCGTCGCGAAGATCCAGGTTGACCTGGATGTTCCTGGCAAGCTGCAAGGATGACCCGTCGTCTTCGTTGTCGCTGGGAAGTGAGAGGACGACTTGTAGCTCCTTCGCCATCTGCAACAGCTTATCCTGGGCCAAAGAATCAAGGGCCGCTTCGTCCATTGCCGGGTAAGCCGCTTGGCCAAGAGTCAACAGTGCACTGCGATACGCGAGGGAAGATTTTCCTTCCGCCCGTCGCCTCAAATTGAAACTTGCGCTTGGCGACCGAGCGAGGTTCGTAAATTTTCTGCATCGCCGCAAATATCTCTGGCAAGGACAAGCGAACCCCTTGAGGGAGAACGTAGAACGTCGCCAACGCGTCGTCGTCCAAAGCCGTTGGCAGCGTCCATAGTGCTTGAGCCTCCGTCCACCCGAGCGACTCATACGCTGCCCGAAATCGTCGTGTAAACGCCCTCCAGTCGCCGACCGGGACCTCGAAGCGTTCCACATGCAGCCGACGTGGCGTGCTCGAGGCCAGCGACTCCGGTTCCTCCTCCTCGTCCAGCGGCGCACCTGGCGCCTCGGGAGATCCAGCCGCGCCGTCAGCCCCCGCAGATGTAACGAGGTCGTGCGGCTGCGGATCCAATCCCGTCGGCGCTTCCCGCATTGACCGCAGAACTCGATCAAATTCTTACGTGAGCACCGCCATCCTGGCCTCCCACGCCGCCATCGCAGCTCTCCACACGTGCGGCGGGCTCGGCTCCTCGCTGTGCGTGTCGACCTCGTCATGCGGCGGTGCTTGCTCCGTCACGTCCTCCGGCGATGCGGGGGCCTCCGCTCCTGATGGAGGTATCACGTCCGATAAGGCTGCCGGTAAGTTATTTTTCTTCATGACTTTCTTGGACATCTCGGTGCAGGTCCATTATCACTTCTGACACCAGTTGTAGGACTCGTACGAGGGTTGTCTTTCTCTCTCTTTATTTTCCTCTTAGAGTCTACCTTCGCCACGCCACCGCTCCGCGTCTCGGCGCGGCCTCGCTCCGCTCCGCGTCTCTCTGCTGCGCCATCGCTCCGCGTCTCTCCATGCCCTCACTCCGCTCCGCGTCGCTCCGCGCCTCTCTACCTCACTATCACTACGCTTGTCATCTCTACGGTTTCTCCTACTCTGCATCCTTCCGATGCATGGCTACCCTGTCTGCTCACTGCGTTCTCGCTACCACTGTCTCTCCACGCTTTACTCTACTGACACTGTCTCTCTACACTTTACTCTACTATCACTTGCTCTGCGACTCCCTGGGCACCGTTGCTGCAGCTCTATCCACGACGCCAACTCGTACAGGATTCCCTTCTCTCCGTTGCGCTCTGGCTTATATCCCCACACCAATTAATCTCCCTAATTATCTCTACCCCCCGCTTATCGCTCGCCCCTTGGCCCCCTGTGTCACGTGGCCTTGTTTTCGCCGCCGGAGTGACGCCAGCTAATGCCCAAGTACCTTTCCAGCCAATCACTGGCCTGTGTCCTCCCGGCTACCCTGACACCTGTTTCAACCCTTAAGGACCCACTTCGCCTAAAGTCACAACAACAACCATTACCTCACATCACCCCACTGTACTGTGCTTGCTCGCATAGCAACAGAGGCGGGGGATGCGTGGTGCGCTATACTCCAGCCCTACACATTTAATAAAAGCGTGTTTAAAAAAAAAGTTTTTTAAAATATTATTTATTAAATGGAGGCCACGGACTGCGCCACAGAGCTTTTAGCGGTAAATAAGGTACCGTATTTACCAGGTAATACTTCGCGCTACCTTTACCCTACCGGGTAATTCTTCCGAGCTACCTTTACCCTACCCTTTACCTTACCCCTGGGCATGCCGACACCTTTACCTTTTACCCGGTAAAAATGTTAAATTACCTTACCTTGCCGAGGCCGAGTTTTAACTGCCTGATGTAATAGGCAAGAACCCTCTTTAAGGCACGTCACTAACACTGCCCTTTTAAGGCAGTGTTATTGACGAATGTTTTGGAGTTTTGTTATTTGTGCACTACTGCCAACGAAGTATCACCAAATTATGTAATATATTTGAGATATTGTTTCTTTAAGCAGTCAAAGATCCCCCGTTTAGGCTGTTGGGGCAAGTGCTGTTAGCGAGCACATATGAAGGCCAGAATGTCGTACGATGGAGTTTGTGGCCAACACGACGTCCAACCGCCTTTGTCTCCCCAGTGAAGATGTTTACACATTGCACCGGGTACTCATTTGAGGCTGAGTCGATCTAGGAGAGGCCTTAGAGTTTGGGAAACTGCTCTAAACGAACCACCACTATAAGGGTTGTAGGCGCATCGCCTGTGTCCTATGCGGATTCGATTGAGAGCTGTCCACTGCCTTTGAGGGAGATCACAGCCGTTGGATCAGTGATGAGGTGTTGGTTCTTTATGTTGCATGCATCCCACCTTCCTGTCCACGCGACGGGAAGGTGGGGTGATATGGCAATATGCCAGTGGCTGGTGACGCAAACTTGACCCACACTCTGCAGGGGGAAGTGGCAGTGGACTTTAGCACCTACGAGAGGCCCCGGCGGGGGTTATGGGGGCAGGCAGGGGGACCACTAACCACATCAGGTAAGGGTAGAGGTTCGCAGGAGACTCGCTCATCGCTGGACGTTTGCTATTCGCACGGCGATACAGATATGGCAATCCCAACCCGAGAAACCTGGTTTCAGCGCCGCCGTTCCAAAGCCAGGTCAGGCCAGGCCACCCAAGACTGGCAGCACTCACAGAAGGGAGGTGTTGTTTCACCCAGCCAGCTCACATACGCACTTGTGTAATCAGCGCTGGCTGAGGTTTGGTGGGCAGAGGATGGCAGAGGGCAGGCAAGACGAGGTTTTAATCTCAAATCTTTCGTACACCCCCGCCCCTGTTGTTGGTGGCTGCATCAAAAACGATAATGAGCCGAAAACTGAAAAGTCGAGTTGCAATGGGGAGGTCGGGCAAGTGGGTGGTTTAGCATTTGTTTTGCTTGCACACTAGTGTGGTTCCAACCATAACCAACTAGCCCTGTGTCCACGAGTGCTTTCCATAGCCCAATCAACTCACAAACTCTCCCCGATTTGCAATCGTTTTTCCAACTACCCCAGAGCCGTAAACAATGTTCTGATTATGCACGAAACATTAACAGCTAGCCAGCTACCCAGTAAACATGGAACATTGGGCCAACGTTGGCCCAACGTTGACATTTACAGGGCAGCCACTTAATACAAGGTACAACACAACTGTAACCAAGTAGCGCTGAACCCACTAACTGGACCACCAGTCCATAAACAAGTAATTACTCAGCAGCTGGCCTCATCCTTAACCCTAAACAACTCACCCCTAATCACAAGCAACTATAATAGCAGCCACCAGTGGTAACCCTAACTCCAACCTCCAGTGACTCCCCAGGTCCACTTGTCATATTTTATTCTCTTTGCAGTGCTGGTGTTCACAGTAATAATATGATTCAACTTGTAATGCTCCGCACAGTATCCGCTCACTCTTCTCGCGAGAGAATGACTCGGAGGTGCAAGGAATCAAAGACAAGCGGGAACACAGCCCTGTGGTGAGCTGGCACCAACAGTTGCCCAAGCTCTACTGTCCTCTATATATTAAGGTGTTATCGGTCGATTAATAAGTGTTTACATGAGGGAGGAACCAGAACATTTAAAAACCCCACGTAGGGGGAAACACTATCCCATACAGATAGAATGGGTGGAGTCAACATTTTTGTTGTACCGCCTCCTGGCGAGCAAGAGTATATGGTACCTCAACTCCCACGGGAAGGGAGTTTCACAACATTTGCACGATCCAGCAACCCTTGCCTGCACAGTGCTGGATTACAGATCACGTGTGCCACCACAGTACCCCCCATGTGCTGTGTCTGTGCCCGTCGTGTCTCCGTGTGCCCAGGGCTGTGCCCGTGATTGACGGTAAAGTCACGATGACGACACCACCACAGCGGCTGCGTGTGGCCGTGGTGGGAGCCGGTGCGGCGGGCCTGTGCACCGCTCGCCACATCTTGGATAGCCCTGCTGACTTCGTGGCGCCGGTTGTGTTTGAGATGGACTCCGTGGTGGGAGGGACCTGGGTTTACAAGGAACTGCCGCCTGAATCCGACGCAAGTTGCCCTGTCTTCTCGAGCCTCTACCGTGACCTCAGGTGCCCGACTGTGGATGGTCTGGTGCTATTTGTTACTGACCGATTGGGGCTTTTGGCCTTTGGGACTGTGTTTGGCAACCGTGATAGAAACAAAAAAGCATGTGGACCTGTGTCAGGCACTGTGCATGGATTATTCACCCACCTGTACTCATATAGGCAAGGGGATAAAATATTATTTGGGGTTATTTCACTATATCTCATCACGCTGGCCAGTGCGGGTTGATAAAGGCAGGGAGCATACAGTAAAATTATGGAAGTTGATGCACTGCCCATTGATGCCATAGCAGCGGTACCATAGCTTCCGAGATCTGACGAGATCGGGAACACATCGAGTGATTTGGTCACAGGTTGATCTTGATGTGTGCCGTGTATAGATGTGGAGTGAATCCAACTGAGTCGCACACGTTATCTTAGGAGCAACACTATTTATTTACACAACGGTATGTAACAACACAATCTACACTCGGGTCTCGAATGCTCATCTAACCACGCTACGGCAGAACTAGACATGGTTCGCTATCCCGGTCCGGACCACATAGTGGGTCCCGGACCACGTGGCTAGGGGCTTCTTCTCCCCGACGTGGATCTTCGTAACATCAGGACACGAAGAACCTCGAGCTCCTCACGGGGCCCTCGTTATATGCCACCGGGCTGGGACTGGCTCCGCCCTTCACCCCGCCACCTTCCAGGTCTCTCGAGCTCCTTCTCGAAGGTTACCGAGAGCTCATTTGGACCACGTGACCGCCCCGCGGCCCCCGTCCACCGGTGGCCCCCCTCCAATATCATCCGGTCACGTGTCAGCAGGTCAACCAGCGTATCATACCCCAAGGTAACCCTGGCTGGCTGACGCTCCCTCTAGATCCCTTACCGGGAGCCCGCACCGCACACTGCTCGCGGTGCCTCCGCGCTAACCAACGCTCACCTAAGCCCTGCTAGGGCTGGTACTACATCCCGTAACTCAGGCTGCCCATAATGACAACACATTACCCGCCGTGGCTTTGCAAGTCCAGGCACCATACGGTGACAAGCACAGTCACGACAGATGTAATAAAAATAAAAAAAATTGCTTAAGTGTTCGAAAATTATTATTCTGGAAAGCCAATAATTCCATGGACTAAACATCTGTATCAATATGTGCAGACACAGAATACAGTTGTGCTGATATAAATATATTGCTTTAATGATTAAAAAAACGTGATTTTTACTGATTTAGTCAAGTTATTTATAATCTCCACAATGACGCAAATGATTACTTTGAGTTATGGGTAGAGGAAGCTGAAGGGCAACCTTAGTTAACGAATTATGAAAGTCCCGGCTAGCATACACACAACATTGAGAAATACATAGCCTCCCATTGGCTCTCTGGTGCTGGGGACCTAGAGGCCACGCATTAGCCAAGAGGTGAGAATCTGCGTGAGTGAGGAGAGACGGTTCCAGAACGCAGGGGGTAGGTTGGGGGTGGGGCGTATGTTAGGAAGAGGGAGGAGTCGCTCATGGTCAGTTTGTGCTATCTCTTCCGTGGTGCCCTGTTCCATTAAGCCCATCCAGGAGTATTAGTACTTACTAAGCCATCAATTGGCTGTTTCAAATGTCCCTCCAGGTGTAGCCCTAAGCCAGTCCCCCTGGATAAGCTTGTCCGCATCAAGCACAATCTGTGAGCACCAGTTTGAGCGTGAGCGTTCCCACGCATGAGTCCACATTTGGTTGGGTTTATTCCATATCTGATCTTGACACTCAATAACAGGGCAAGGCAAGCCGGGACATCTGGTCGAAGATGAGCTACATGCCCCGGATAGGCCTAGACTGGTGTCGAATGAGGTCCTCTATGTTCGGGAGACCGGTGCGGGATGTGATGGTGATGTTTGTGATAAAGAATGCACTGTTCACAGCACATATGGAGAGCATCCAGATGCTCTATGTTTAACGTGAGCAGTGTCCAGGTATTTGAGCAATAGAGCACAACTGGCAGGATGGAAGCATTGTAGATGCGTAGATTTGTTTTGAGGCCGAATCTCCCCGTTGCCAGATGAGGGCCATGCCGATTCTTCACCGGATTTCCACTTTGGGTTGACCGGAGGAGCACGGCGTACCACCGAGTTCGATTACTTTGTTGACCCCTCCATGGTCTGCCGCCCATTGTGCTTGAATGTGGTGGCTGTCGGACACAATGACAGGTTCCACACCTTCGTAGTTATCGATAGCAGGATGGAGGTGCACTGGGTCACTGACGAGTAGTTTAACATTGTCCGCTGCCAACTCTGCCCATTAACCGGTCGATAGCCAGCCAGAATAATGATGGCGAGAACATGCATCCTTGCCAGGCTGTAGACCTGGTACGAAACGGTTTAGACATTTCTTGTCCAACCCTCACCTGTGTGGATGTATCGCCGTACAGGTTGGCTATCAAGTGTATTAATGGCTCTGGTGTACCACCTCCTCAGGGAGAATTCCAGATCGCTGTCCGGTCCACCAATGTAGGGGATGTACAGGGGTCAGTTGAACTCTCGGGGTGTAGATCAGAGAGCAAATGGAATGGAAGGACAGCATCTGCTGTGGACCGACCCCACTGTGAAGCCTGATTGGTGGAGTGCCGGTTCTGGTGCAAAAGTGAGGACAAGTTAGCGAGTAGCATGTTGGATTTTTTTCCTGGGACAGATAGAAGGGTGATAGGACAGTAGCTACTACAGTCAATTGGTGAATCTTTACCTTTATAAAGTGAGACAATCACGCCATCTCATCAGTCAGCCGGGAGGTTCAGACAAATTAAATTATCAGATGTACAAGCACTTATTATTGTTTATGATGTAAACTAAGGGAAAATCGCACAATATCTCGTTAAACCAGTCGCTGATCTCTGTGATTTTCAGGACAAATCTGCCCAAGGAGGTGATAGCCTTTCCCGACTTCCCATTTGACAAGAATCTGCCGTCCTTTATACACCACAGCGACATGCGAGCCTACCTGGATCAGTACGCCGACCACTTCAGCATTCAGCCACACGTGAAGGTGCCCTCACAGTGCCATGGCGGGGGAGTAGCGGCAGCTGAACAGTGCAGTGGTGCCAGCATAGCAGCAGCAAGAGTGTGTGGAAGGAGGGGCAGGGTGACAATACAGCAGGAGGATGCCATCAAAATGCCTACCGCTCTAGTTTTGGCCTCTGTGCTGTGCAGAAGGGCCATTGCCCAAAGCATTGCCTGTAATGTTTTTTTAAAGGCCGTGTTATTGATGAATGAGTTAAATGACTGTGTTGTGTAGTTATGGCTCTGGTGACAGCGGGCTCTGAGCTATGCTGCCGTGGGTTTTACAGGGCCTCGCCTTAGAGATTCCTTGTCTATGTCCATACCATTAGCTCCCCAGCTATGATGGGGCCGAATTAAATTCCTTCGTGTATCTACAGCCCAGTGGCTCAGCAGTAGAGCTAGCGTCTCGCAATTGGATGGTGGTTTTGAGTTACCACTGGGGATGATAAAATGAATACCAAATTGTGGGGAAGTCAACTGTTAATCATTTTATGGATCAATTCACTCCTGCCATAAAAAATGTGGGTTTTCCCTTGCTGGCTCAGGGCTGTAAATGGGCTCTGAGCACCAATGCCTCAATGCTAATTTGATTAGAAAAACACTTCCTAGCAAGTGTCAATGCTTCATTCAATCTCACTCATTCTTCTCGATATCTTGCCTCACCGTCTCTCTATCTGGCTCTGAGCCA
Organism: Lethenteron reissneri; assembly: GCF_015708825.2. Lineage (NCBI taxonomy): Eukaryota > Metazoa > Chordata > Hyperoartia > Petromyzontiformes > Petromyzontidae > Lethenteron > Lethenteron reissneri. The sequence continues at coordinate 14,031,505 of NC_083787.1, read as the reverse complement.
TCCTCTGTTCTTTGCTCCCTTTCGGCTGTGAGTGCGGCATCGCTCAGGGATGATTAACAAGGTTTGATTGAGGGCAGGTGATACACAAGTATGTTTTAACAAAAATAAATAAAACGAAAGCATGCCACACCCTTTGTCATGATTATCTTAAGCGTGGCTGATATATCGTTATGCATTATGTACCTTGTGCGATGTGTGAACATCAGCGATAGGGAAACAAAGGTCGAGCGACCGTGGTGTTGGCCACACCACCCCCTCGTGCGCCATGCCAGCTTTAATAGGTGTTTGCTCACAGCAACTTGTTAATGGCTATATTCGGGTGTGAATACAGTACCATGGGGAGCGGTGGAGCATCGGTTAGTACATTGCGCTGCGAACCTGGCGACCCGAGATTGATTCCTGCTCATGCCCAACACGAGTAACGGGTACTGCACGATCCGACCATGTCCGTCTGATGCTTGCTGAGCTGCATTGGCTTCCGGTTGCTGAACAAATACATTATCAAGTCACACTCATTACACACAAAGTGCTTGGTACAAATTAATCAGAATACCTTGATCTTGTCAAGGAGCATAAACCATCATGCAAACTTGCCATCCTCATAGAGGTTTTTGGCGAACCATTGAACAAAGATGGTCACTGCATCGCGCACTTTCAGATGCACTTCTGCTGCCGTCTAGAACGCTCTTCCGATTTTATGAAGCTACTGGAGCTGTGCACTTTTAAATCATCTAGATTGAAAATGTATTTCTTTGCACTTGGTTTTTGTGTTACATTTTTCGTCCTTCCCCCGCACCTTCGATTAGCACGGTTGGCTATGTACGGTGTAAAAAAGTTCAACATAGATACATAGAGAGACAAAGGCTGTCAGGCATGGTGTTGGCCACCCACCCCCTCATGTGCCATGCCAGCCTTCATATGTGCTGGCTAATAGCACTTGCCCCAACGGTCTGTTAAAGACTATACAGGGGTCTTTGTGCATGTATGTGTATGAGCCAGTTTCTGTGTACAAGTGTATGTGGGGGTATTTGAGTGGATAGGGGATTGGTTTTTCTTTGTGTGTGCATGAGCGTGCATGGGGAGCAGTTATGCAGCGGTTAGCGTGCTGTACTACGAACCTGGCGACCCGAGTTTAATTCCCGCTCACGGCTAACAACAGTAACGATTATCTGAGCCGGTCCTATGCCCCCTCTCGGTGGACTCGGCCTCAAATAAGTACCTGGTATGATGGGTAATCATCGCCACTGAGGAGACAAAAGCGGCCAGGTGGGGTGCCGGCCACCCACCCCCTTATGTGCCGTTCCGGCCTTCATAGGTGCTCGCTAACAGTACTTACCCAAAAAATATGTTAAGGCTACATGGGGGATCTTTGTCTATATGAGCAGTTCCAGTGGCGGGTGGAGCTGGTGCAGCCGGTGCCGGGACCAGCTGGCACAGAGGACAGCGTGGCCTGGGACGTGACAGCCTGCAGCCTGACCGATGGGCACCGCACCACGCAGCGCTACGACGCAGTCATGGTGTGCAACGGGTGCGTGTAACGCCGCGCCGCCACACTTCATTAATTCATTAGAGCTGGTGGATGACACAAATGTGAAACTCCCTTACCGTGGACGTCGAGGTGCCATACCCTGGCTAGCCAGGAGAAGGCGGTACAGTAAATATGGACAACACCTTTCCACCTGTATGAAAGTCTTGTTCCCTCCCACGCATGCTCCGGTTTCCTCCCACTTGTAAACACTTAATAATTGACCGATAACATATTCATATATGGAGCAGCTCAGAGCTTGGGAAATAGTTGCGGTCAGTTTACCGCATGGCTGCCTTCCTGCTTATCTGTGGTTTATCATACCTCTGAGTCGTTCTTTCTCTTTAAGAGTGAGCAAATACTGTGCGGTGGTGTGCTACGGGTTGACATTAATATCATAAATAAAATCGGTTACAAAAATATTACAGAAAATAAAATTTGATTTCATTCAAGATTATTACAATTGGACAGAAATCATCGATTACAAATACCCACCAACGCAAAAGCGTGACTTTGACGAGACGAAGTGAACGCGTCTAAATGAAGACGCGGAAAGACATCATTTAGTAGCGTCATTCGAGACTGCAGTTTACTGAGGAAGACCAAACAGGTAATTAGCTTTGTATGTATATTAACAGGTTTACTGAGTATTATTTGGGTCTTTTGGTAAAGTCATGTAAATAGGTTCAAATTAATAAAAATAAAATAAATAAAAACTACGACGTTTCAATCACAACACAAGCGATCGTCATGTTTTCCTCCTGATGACGATCGCTTGTGTTGTGATCGAAACGTCATAGTTTTTATGAATTAATTTGAACCTATTTACGTGACTTTACTGAAAGACCCAAAGAATATGAATTCCTGCAGTCACGAAAGCTTTAAGTTAAGGTTTACTGAGCTTACTTCTGATTGGCTGATCTGTTATAATATTGGGGAGGGGGGGGGATTTTTGCATCCCCTCACTGCAATTTCTTTTTCATAGTTTGTTGTTGTAACTTGCTGACCCACCCCTACTGGACATCTGTGAAAGAGGGCTTCATAGCTCATTGGATTCCTCTATCAGTCTAAATAAATATTATGAAAAATTCGGATTTAGTAACATAGAGAGTGTAACGAGACGTTTGACTGCTTTAGTTCACCAGATTAATAGAATGGCTAAATAAAAAAGGCCTCTAAAGTATTCTTATTGTTACCAACTCATATAGATCTAATAAGAGATAATTACACAGGTTTGACTGGATTGAGACTCTAAATAATAGTTTTTTCAATGCTAAATTAACACTGATCACCAGCCTCACCTCCCGCACCACCCGCTTGTGTCACCTTCACGTGCGCTTGCAGGCGTTTTGTCGGGTAACCTTGGCACGGGCATTATTAAACTTGTCCGTCACGGCCTATGTAATAAGCTAGAAAGAGCGCACGCATGTGCGTGCATTTCTTAAGAGAATAAAAACTGGAGCGTGTGAAGCCTGACACAATGCCGCCTATTATATGTCGCACTTGATCCTTGAAAATTAAATGCCCGTATAAATTAAGTGATAGGGCTGGAGCGGTGGCGCAGTGGTCAGCGATCTGCCCTGTGACCTTGGCAATCTGAGTTCCATTACCGGCCACTGCTAATGTCAGTGGTGAGTGATATTTGATCTGGTCAGAGGCGCTTGCCCCTTAACCAACCCGCAAGTATGGCCAATCACCCCCTCGCCCCCTTGATTAATATGGTGTGGGGAGGCCTTCATCCAGCAGTGGATTGACAATGGATGTATAAACCATTATTAATTCTTATACCTACCTAATCAGAGAATCAAGAAAGAGAAGTTGAGTATTAAGCGGTTCTTCTGTTACCCAGTAGTCACTGTTAAGTAACTATGCATGTAAATTTTTAAACTTACTGTTTTGATGATGCCCCATGGTGTAAAGTGCAGTCTCAAACCCGTATTATATCCACTCTATCTTTCTGGCCTCTCTATTCATGTGCTATGGTCCATTGCTGGAAATGTCGCCTCTTATATTATGTTTCTTTTAAGGCCACAGTGTTTTTGACGAATGTGTTGAGTTTTTGTTTGTTAACTGTGCTTCTGCACCACTGCCATCCTAGCATCACCAAATAATGTATTTCGGCCAGAAAGACCAAGTGGATGATAAGAGTTGGAGACTGCACTTGCTTTCCCCAATGGGTATTGATGGCCAAGATTTACATTGCCAACTGCCTCACCGATTTACTTCCCCGTTTCCCTAGCCACTATTCTGAACCGCACGTGCCAGATATTCCCGGCGTCAGTCTCTTCCGTGGTGAGATCCTCCACAGCCACGACTACCGCAGCGCCGAGCGCTTTGCGGGCCGGCGCGTGGCGCTGCTCGGCGCCGGTGCCTCTGGCCAGGACATTGCCGTAGAGCTGTCCGGCATGGCGAGCTATGTCCTGCTCTGCCACCGCGGCGCCAAGCCGCTCCCCTCCGCACTGCCACCCAACGTTCAGCAGGCACCCACCGTGCTGGCGCTGACGGAGAGCGGCGTGGCGTTGGCCGACGGCACGGAGCACGCGGTTGACGCGTTCGTGTTCTGCACGGGCTATCGCTACTCCTTCCCCTTCCTGGCGGAGGAGGCGGGGGTCTGCACGGGCGACGACGAGCGAACGGTGGTGCCGCTCTACCGACACCTTGTCCACGTGGCCATGCCGACAATGTTCTTCATCGGGTTGTGCAAGGTGGTCGTCCCCTTCCCACTGTTCGACTGCCAGGTGGGTGGGGTCAGCGCAGTGTGGCGTCATTCACCGTCACCGAGCAACGCTGCTCACCAGCGCGCACCATCGCCAAGAATCGCTCACCATCGCCCACTAGCACCCGACATCACCATCACCCAACAACACTCACCATTGATCAATCACTTTCACCAACATCACTCACCATCACTCACCAACACCCATAATCACTCAACATCACTTACCATCACCACCAAATATTCCTCATGATCACTGACCGCCACCCAACATCACCCAGCATCACTCACCATCACTCAATCATCACCCACCACTACTTGCCACCATACATCAAGCAATGCAATAAAAATACCAAACACAAACTGATGATATCACAACGATTGTCACACCATGAAGCCTAGCGTCGCATTATCACCACGAGCGATGCTGCGGCGACCCCACAGGTGCGTTTCTCGCTGGCGACGCTGGTGGGCCGCGCGTCCCTCCCGTCACGCGGCGAGATGGAGGAGGAGGCACGGCGCGAGCGAGAGCAACGCCGTGCGGCGGGGGTCCCCGAGCGGCGCGAGCTCATGCTGGGGGAGCGGCAGTGGGGGTACATGGCGGAGCTGGCGCGGTTAGCCGGCGCCCCCCACATGGCGCCTTGCGTGCGTGAGATCTACGACGACGTGGCGAAGCGGCGTTCACTCGACCTGCTTGCGTACCGCAGCGTTAACTACGAGGTGACTGGGCCAGAGTGCTGGTGCTTGCTGCCTGGTGATGGCGGCAGATGAGATGGTGCAAAAGGCAATAGTGGAAGATAAGAGGGTGGCAGAGGAGGTGGGAGAGGAGATGGCAGGAGAGGAGATGGTGAGACAGGCAGTGATGGGAGATTTACGGATGTTGATGCTGGTCGATGATTAATTAATCTATGTGAGGAGATATGGCGAATGTGTGTTCTGCACTTCACGTGCACAGCCTTGGAGTTTTTTGACAATAATAACACGTTGAAGCCTTTTGTGAATTCATTCTATTGCTGATGAAGGACTCTCCACAACTGGTACAACGTTGCAGTTGTGTGACCATACTTCATCATGCTGGTCAGTGTGGTTTGTTGAAATAATAATGTATTTGTTGGAGCGCCGCTTGGTCACTACCATTGATCAGATTGAATGTGATGCGTGCTCTTTGTCCCATGGCACTGGCTTTTGAGAAGAAGGGCTTCTTACCCGGGGGGTTCATTGGTCCCCTCAGGGCAGAGGTCGCAAACGGGTTTTGATTCCTTACCCGTACCCGGCCGCACCAGGGTCGCAAATGGGTAACCGTACCCTACCCGATACCCGGCCGGGTACGGGTAGCCGGGTATCGGGTAGGGTACGGGTATCGGGTACCCGATTTCGACCTCTGGGATGAAGCCATGTTGCAGGCGCGGGTGGGTTGATTCTAGGAACTTGAATTGTGAGAAGAAACAAGACGTTGGGAAATGAGTGACAAACGGTTACTCACCAGTGACTCACGGCCTTCTCACTCATTGGTTGGGGTGAGTTACGTGCGGCTACCTGTACCCGTACCCGGCCGCACCAGGGTCGCAAACGGGTACCCGTACCCGTACGGGTAGCCGGGTATCAGGTAGGGTACGGGTATCAGGTACCGTATTGCGACCTCTGCCTCAGGGGTCCTGGGGCATCCTTGGGGTGAGAAGGAGGTGGGGGTCTACATCAAGGTAGGGGCCTCAGAGGGGGCAACAAAGTGTTGAGGCATTTCCAGCTGAATCTGCACCCAAGGAGCTTTACAGTTGTCACTTTAACCCTCTCGTCTGTGATTAAAATCAAGTGATGTTTGTTTGTTTATTTGTGATTTATATATAATTAAAAAAATTCTGATGACGTCTATTACAGTCGAGACGGAGCTTCCCACCGGCGGTCAGCTGGATAATCGGTAGGGCCAGGGCATCCGTGGCTACCACTCGAGGTGCTAAATATTTAGCGATGCCAGTTTCTTCCGAAAGTGGCTCATACGAGTGCTTATTATTTTACTATTTTTGCTGATTAAAGATTGTTTCGTAATTTAAATATTTCACTTAACAATGCAATGCAGGCAGGAACTATCGTTTGCAAGAGTGTCAAATGGTCTTGGAACCACTGGCGTTTGCCCATCTCAAGTGGCATCAACCCAGATTTGGTTGGAACTGGACTCTCTGCTTCACCCAGGAGCCAAATTGTCCACTGCCAGGTCGTCACACCGAGTAGATGGCAGCCCTTTCGAGAGAGAACCGCCATGCACCAGGAGATTTGGGGAATGCATCACCATGGATGAAATGACAACACAGAGCGCGGTCCACCGCAGTGGACAGGGCGGATGCACAATGGGGTTAATGGTGGTCCGTGAGATTGTGGGGGCGGTGGCTGAGAACTCTGACCCAAGGGGTAGTAGAGACCGCCTGCTTAGCTCGATGGATCACGTATTGGTTGTTGCTCAGTGTGGACTCGCTGTGGCTCGAGGTGCTTCACAGGGGGGAGCGATTGAAAGTTGGGGGTGGTTGGTGGGTGAAGTGCACAGTAACACGGCTGCAGAGACTGCTGAACCTGCAGCCACGGGTGATGGTGCCACTGCTCTTGCAATGCTGGTACTTCTTGCTGCTCCGACCAGGACAATCGCATTTTTCAAAGTGACCTGAGTCACCAAACGTGACTATAGCAGAACAAATTACTGTACAGCAATTAAGTAAACCGCAACTATAACAAAAATAACTTACGTGAGAATGTACACACATAAACCAATACATCAAATATATTAAAGTCTCTGCAGTGCAAATCGGCTCTGGCTGCTATTAATGCTTAGTACAGATGCTGCTACTGCTGTAGTTGTTACGCCGCTGCAGCTACTAACTGGTGCTATTACAACTTTCAAATACTACTGCTGTGACATTCTGCTTCCAATGTTCCTGCTGCTATGAACCACCGCATAGCCACTGCTGTAGAGCATTACGAGACTCAAACGTCGCCTGTGAGGGTGGGTGTGTGAAGTGAGTGGGTAAGGTGTCGGAGCTGAAAGTGGGTGAGGGCCATCTTTTCGTCAGCTACCTGGTCTGTCGCTCCACACGAGCTTCTGGTCTTCTCGGTCAGTCATGCCCTTCTCATGCTTGCAAAACGTGGACTCCCCAAATGGAATATCTGCGCCGGATTAAAACGTTCAGGCTGGGTTTAATCTATGATCCATCCTGGGCCAGGATGGATTGTGATGAATGCACACATCATTGAAATAGGATATATTCCCATCAGTGATCTCCGCAGGGCAAGGCTGCGTTGGCTGGGTCATGGAGCCCGCATGCCCAGCCACCGCATGCCCTGCAGCTTGTTAAGCCGAATAGAAAGGGCTAAACGGGTGCTGCATGGGCTGGAGAGGAAATGGCCGAGTTTAGGAGGATGTGGAGCTGAGTCGACTTGCCGAAGACTGGTACCAATGGAGTCAAGAGCGGCCTCTGGAGGAGGCTCATGAAGGACGCTCCTGGGCAATTGGGGGCAGTCGCCCCAACAACAACGAGCGGAGCGCTGCGCGACAAATACAGCACGTTTGCACAGTAGGGGGCACAGTTGGTGCATCTGCCCATCATCTCAGTCAACCCATGCATGGTACATGGATGGGTCTGTCTCGTTATCTGTCAGCGAGTCTTCGACACTTCACGTGGCCTCGGAGTCCACCTGGCCTGGCACAAACGCCGTGGCGACGTCACCGCCACTTAGTGGCGAATGGCGGCTGTTGAGGTGAGAGGGTGAGTCGTTGAATGAATGGTGGTTGGGGGGGGTTAAATAGATGGGTACGTGGATGGATGGGTAAATGAGTGAGTAGAGGTGGAAGAGTGGATATATTGAGTGGGTGGTCTCCAGTGGCGAGCGGTGGCGCAGCACCTAAACACTGCGCTACGAACCCGGCGACCCGATTCCCGCTCACGGCCAACACTAGTGACTTATCTGAACCGGCCCTGAGCCTCCCCTAGGTAGACTCAGCCTCAAATGAGTTCCCGGTGCGGTGTTGTTAAACATCGCCACTTGGAAGACAGGCGGCCGGACTTGGTGCTGGCCACCCACTCCCTCGTATACCGTGCCGGTCTTCATTAGGTGCTTGCTAACAGCACTTTCCCCAACAGGCTGGTAAGGCTATACGGGAGATCTTTACCCTAACCTTGCACCTGGTGTGTTAAGTAATTGAAGACACAGCTGTATAACATCTGATGAAAATCTAATTTACATTTTTTTAAACCCCATGGCTTGACTCAGCCATTTGCATTCAAGACGATGTATCTCTTAAAAGCGTTGCAAATGTTCGTCGGTTCATAACCAAAGAAGTGTAGTCCTAACTTTGTCACAGTTCGACCAACACTTGCACTCAACCAACCGATGTAGGTAACCAGGGGATGGCAGCACAGGCATTAATTTTTTAGTCGTTCTGCTTTCCTCGTTCAGTGGGCCGGCCGTTGTATCGACGAGCCGTTTTTTACGTGTCTCGAATAGATCTGTGCAAATGTTTTTCCATTATTCCCTTGTGTAAGTGATCGTTTTCTCCTGTTTCTCCGATTTTCTCCCACGTGAAGCCAATACATGAATGACATTGGCCTATCGTCGCAATCCAGATCCATGTATACACAGCCCGAGGGTAAATCATCTGATGAGGGCCTCACCCCATGTTTTGTGGATTGTGAGCGTTATCCATACTTCCCCGAGCTGGACGTCACAGATTGGATAATGGGGGAAGCTGAAATGTGGAAGCATAGACTACAGTACGGTAATGGATGTTACTCCACTGACCTCTGCTGGCAATTTGGCTCCGATGTAGGACCCTCCTGAGAATGGGTCTTGAGACTCTCCTGGCTAAATATTTAGTCAGGCCGAGAGCCTCCTGTCCATAACGAAGGAGGTCATTGCCTACAAAGATCTGTCAGTTCACCAGACTTGGTTTGTCTGACTGCCGGGTTGCCGAGTTTTGCTTGTTGCACCAATACTGCTGAAAATATGCACTCCAAAAAGTCCGTGTGGCTGATGAGATGTTGTCAGCATTACTTTCATTTTTTTACGGAGGGACATACAGTATTTGGGAAATGAGTCCTTCTGCAGACGATGTCAGCAAGGGGAGGGGTCTTCCGGCAGAGGGCGCTGCGTGCCTCTTAACAGTCATCACGCCCCCCCAACCCCCATCTTCATTCCGATCAGAGAGCAGCACACGGCGCCCTCGCGTCGCGCTTCCTCCGAGCAACCTGTGCACCCCCCCCCCGCCTGCGCGCCCCTTCTCCCCTCTCCGTACCAGCTCGTGGGTGACGAGGAGTGGGGGATGAGGAGTCGGGGATGAGGAGTGGTGGATGCTGTGCGTGGGATCTCGCGCGCGGCACACACGCGGTGACTGAAATCCAGCAGCGCTGCTAATTCTTCCCATCGCCAGAATCATCACAACCCACACCACCGTAATCACAACCACCATCACCATCGTCGTCACCGCCACCAATCATCTACCATCGTCACTGCCGCACGTCAACAACATCATCACACCATCAGCAGCACCATCATCACACCTCCGCCACCATCTGCTGCCTCTAGCCCTCCGCCGCCCGGCGCGCCGCGCTGATGCGGCCCGGGCGCGTGCACGGGGGTGCGAATCCATCTGTGCAGTGAGCGCAGCAAGCGGCGGGGGGGGGGGGAATCGACGTTGCCTTCACCGCTGCGCAGGCGCACAGCGGGACCCGGCGCGGGCCTCCCTCCCCGCCGGCGCGGTTTATTTTGGGTCGGTGAGGGCAGTCGATCGCCTCGCTCCGCCGCCGACCGTCCCTTTCCCGGAATAAATTGGCAACAAGTGCGCACTTGCTTTTCCTGTGCTCCGTGCACTCGTCCACTCTCCCGGTGGCTCGCTTGTGCGCTCCGATCCAACAAGCAGCATCAGCAGCATCACCATCAGGAGCGGCGGCGGCGCGTGTTCACAGTCCGGGATCTTAACGCGGAACTCGAATCCATCTCCACGAGGCACGCGTCCTGCAGGAGTCTCCGTGCTGGGTCGTGTGCCTCGTCCTCTCGTGGCTCTTCTCGTCGTCTCGCTGCACAATCGGGTCCTAGAGGGGGCCCCCCTCAATACTCCTGACCGCGCAGGGCCCCCCCCCCCCACTCACCCATACCCCCCCCCCCACAACCAGAGGAGCGTTGTGCGCCCCGCGGGTCTTAGCGCGTCGCATGCATGAGCGGAGGACGCTTCGATTTTGACGATGGCGGGGCGTTCTGTGGTGGCTGGGAGAGCGGCAAAGCTCACGGCCACGGCGTGTGCACGGGGCCGCAGGGCCAGGGCCGCTACGCCGGCTCGTGGAGCCACGGCTTCGAGGTGGCCGGCGTGTACACGTGGCCCAGCGGCAACACGTACGCGGGCCACTGGGCCGATGGCAAGCGCCACGGCCTCGGCGTGGAGAGCAAGGGCCGCTGGATTTACCGCGGCGAGTGGACGCACGGAGTAAAGGGCCGTTACGGCGTGCGCATGAGCCAGAGCAGCGTGGCCCGCTACGAAGGCATCTGGAGTAACGGCCTACAGGACGGATATGGCATCGAGACGTACACGGATGGAGGTGAGCGACCACCCTCACCCGACCACACATTACCTACTACACACGACACCCATATTTGACCACACAAAGACGCCAGCGAGACGCGTACACGACGGCCCCCATCGGCACGGCCCAGTTTAGTGGAGGAGAGCTCAGTTCCAGGTTCGAATTGAGTGATGATTCTATTGATTGGTGATTGACTCCAGTTACTCTGTCTCGTTCCGAGTTTATATGTGGGCTCGACTCTGACGCAAAGCACAGTTCGGTTTTCTCGATTGTTCACTCGCTACTCTCGCTGCCCGTCCAGTCAGTCGCTCCCTTGTCACTCACGTACCGCTGCTGCTAGATTGATTGTCTCGTCTCATCCATACTGTGTTCAGCCACCATACCGTAGGATACATTATTTACTTTAACCATTGGTTCATCGCACCAGTCTGTCTTTGAGCTCTCTCCAATCATCTCTTCTTCAAAGTTCAATAACCTTGCGCTAAGCAATAAACGTGTTAGCTCTCCTCTGCTTTTGCAATCATTAGTGCTGTTGTGAGCCGCTTTGTGTCATTCGCCTTCGGGCCTATGTTCAGTAATTGCAGTTATAAAAAGTCAAGAGCTCGCCCCCACTGCCCAGTACGAAGCCAAACCCATCCAGGTCAACGGATTCGGCTGTGTGATCATCAAGAGTCCCGTACTGAATGCACGGTACAGACGACCATTCACCATGTTGGTCAGGCCGGGTTGGTGAGTGGGAGGAGCGGGGAGTACAGGATCGGTTCAGATATCACTCGGTTCGCCGTCGGGCCAGAAACAAACTCACGTTGCGTTCATCACGCGATGGTGCGCTATCCACTGCGCCACCGCTCCTCACACGACCAGATAACAGCTTTTAGTCACGTCGAAAGAGCGCTCGTTAACGTGACTTGAAAGTTTTTTTGAACCGCCGGACTATTCGCGTGACTGCGAAATAGATATCGCAACCCTCCCCTTGTCACGTTTACCAAATCGTTCCCGTTGAATAGAGCGTGGCGAGAGTTGCAGTACGAACAGGAGAACCGTGGCAACGCCTCGTTTTGTGGGGGTTACACGTGGTCGTGTGCAGACCACGACTCTCTTGACACTTGGTGGGGAAGTTGGTTGGAACGTCACTCGTTGACGCCTCCGCCCGTGTCGAGGACTCGGTCTGCCACACGTATTCGTCTCATCCTCCTACCCACTCACTCACCCACCCACCTGTTCAACCATTCACCTACTCACTCACTCCCCTGTTCAGCCATTCACCTACTCACTCACCTACTCACTCACCCACCTGTTCAACCAGTCGCCTACCCACTTACCGACTCGGCCAACCACCCACCCAACAAAAAACAAGGACAAAGATCCCCTGTATAGCTTTAACAGACTGTTGGGGCAAGTGCTGTTAGCGAACACCTCTGAAGGCCGGCACGGCACACGAAGGAGTGGTGAAGTGGCCAGCACCACACTCTGCCGCCTTTGTCTCCCCAGTGATGACGTTTAAACACCGCACCGTACAATCATTTGGGGCTGAGTGACCTCGGGGATGCCCGGGACCGGTTTAGTTATCCGTCATCGATGTTGGCTGTGAGTGGGAATCAAACTTGGGTTGGCAGGTTCGGAGCGCAGTGAGATTACCACTGCGCTACCACTCCCCATACAACCACGAATTCACCTACTGGATCATCCATACTGTGCTCAACCCCGACACTGCACGTCGCAACACTCCTTTTTCCGCTTCGATATATTTGTATTTATACTGGAGGAATCCGATGAGCTATCAAGCTTTTTTTTCACAGATGTCCACTTCGGAATTCCCATCGTCTCTGTCCCCACACCCTGACAATATCCTTGCTGAATTCAAGAGACACGTCAACTCTTATTGTAACTTCGGCTGAGCTGTTTGTGTGTTGCTGACCGATTGACGTTTCGTGCCATTGTACTCTGTGCTCAGCTACTCTGTTTGAAAACAAAAGCGGCACACAGAAGGATAGGGAGCCATGCTCAGGGTGCCCCCCACCACTCGCGATTCATTTCATGCCCCCTCCCACCCCTCCTTAAAATCAAGCGATGTTTATCTTCCATAATAGATGGACTTTTTTGGGTTAAATCGTAAATATAAATGTGTCGTTAAACCCGCCACCACCCGACACAGCCAATCGGTAAGGTTTGTCACGTAAACAAAACGTGCCAATTAGTTACTGGTTCAGCACACCGATTGTGTATTGGAGAGTAAACCCACTACAACATTTACAATTCGAGTACCCTGACGTTTCGCCGGTAATTACAGCAACAACCAACCCCATCAGGGGACGGCCAGAGTTGTGCAGAAATCCTCCTCCTGTTTCGGTCTTAATTAGAGTGTTTAACGACATTTATACAGGGTGTTTTAAAAATAGGGACCCGATTTAAAATCGCTATATCTCTGCAACCACGAACCGCCCATGAATGAAACTCTTACCACTTGAATAGGCGGGGCATAGAGTTTCAAATGATTACCGCTAGATGCCTCTCCCAGCACACAAACAGCCCCTAGCCTCAGTCATTCGCAAGACACACTGCCTCAACGTTGGATAGGTCGCACGGGACCCCAAGACTTGGCGCTACACTCTTGGCCCCCAAGTTCCTCAGATATCGCACCCTGCGACTTTTTATTGTGGGGATACGTCAAAGACCCTGTTTTTGTGCCACCATTAGCGTCTAATCTGGATGACCTCAAAAACATAATCACGGCAGCGGTGACTTCAGTGGAAGACACTTTGAGAGGCGTTTGGGACGAATTCAACTATCGCCTCGATGTTGTCCGTACAGCAGGTGGAGGGCACATAGATCATTTATAAAATGTTTAGTAAAACTTCATAACTCATTAAACCGTTTGTAACTTTTAGTGTAATTGTAACATGTTGCCATCGTGAACATTTTTAAACCACCTTGTATTTACGCGATCTAACCCAAGAAAAAAACCTTATGGATAATATTGGTCACGAAAGCCCGCTACGTGTTAAATGGGTTCTTATCGTTGGCGTCCGTGTCACGGCTGCCCAACGCGAGTTCTAAGCCTTGCTAATGAGACGGGAACTTTTAAGTTACGGACAGGAGCGTCGTTAGGGGCCATCCATTTAGTAAGTATGCATGGAGGGGGAGGGGAGGTTGACCCAAATGCGTACGTTTGCGTATGGGAGGTCTACTGACAATGTGCATACGCATCGGAAACGGGGTGGGGGGGTGAAGCCTCGATAATAATAATTTGTCTACATTGGTCTTCAAATGAGTTAGATAGTCCGGCGGTGGACGATCTTTTTGCTTAAACACGTTATTATTAATCCTTGATCGTTCTGCGTGGATTAAATATCGGCCGTTTTATAGGATTCGGGGGGGGGCGGTGTCAAGCGTACGTACGTACGCACGCATGCAGGTGGGGGGGTGGTGTAAAAAGTACGCGTGCGTACATGGAGGGGGGGAGGGGTCAAGTTTTGACATATTTTTGCGTACGTACTAAATGGATGGCCCCTTATGATACTAGTGACGTCGTTGTGACTATTTATCAACCGTTTGAATGCACAGGAAAAGCGGCAAGGAGTGTGTATATCTATCTGGAAGAGTGGTAGCGCAGCGGTTAGCACACTGTGCGACTACGAACCGGGCAAAACCCGAGTTCAATTCCCGGCCACGATTAACAGCGAGCGATCTCTGTGCTGCGTGGTAAAACACCCCCCTCTCCCCCGTTCCCCCGTATACCGTCAAAGGGCATTCATCTAGTAGTGCATTGACAAAGGGATGTTATTCATTTTCACGTGCAGGGACATCACTCGAATGCATCACGATTTCTCTCTGGAGTATTTGCATTAAGAACGCTTCAAACCTGGCTGACTGCAGCCTGCACCCATTTGGTTCACAATCATTAAACAAATGTATAATGTTAATAACAAAGTAGTTGTACATACGCGCCCGTGCTTAATTTGTGTTTTCAATGAAAATTCTGGCATGTCTTCCACCCCCAGAAAGGGCATCTCGCACACCCCCAGGGGGTGCGTACACCCCAGGTTAAGAACCACTGACCCAATACATACGGCCAAGGTTGATGTTTGTGACGTTGGGACGCAAGGACCCGTTGTTGTTGACTATGTCACACAAACAAAAAGATACCCCGTATATCCTTAACAGACTGTTGCGGCAAGTGATGTTCGCGATCACCAATTAAGGCCATCACGACACCACGAGGTGATGGGATGGCCAACCCAGGACGCCTTCTGTCTCCCCACAGTGCTGATGTCACCGTCGTCTGTTATGAGCGAGAGTCGAACTCGGGTTGCCGGTTTCGTAGCGCATTGTGCTCATTACGCGGAGCATTGACAGAGGGGTTGTGCCGCATGCTCTTAACGCCGCTTCATGTCTCACCATCGCCCACACTTATGGCTCAAGTTTCCGTTGTGGTTTACATGGCCACGCTTCACGCCACGCCGGTCACTGCGGGTTGGTGAAGGCGACTGTGAGCATGGACGTACAGTCCAACAGTTGTTTTTTTTCATCACTGTGACAATGTTAGCAGCCAATGCACGAGACACCTCTTCTGCAAGTGGTGGTCGTCCGTGCAAGTGCTTATCGAGACTCAACCCCTTCTTAGCTCCTGAGATCTGACGAGATCGGGTGAATCCCTCGGATGATTTAGTCATAGGCCGTTGATGTGGGATTACCCAGCGGTGATTTATGACCGCTGCATAGACGTGAGGCATAGGGGTGTACACACGTGTGTGTACGTGTACAAATTAGTACCCGACACTGTGTAAACATCGCCACTGGAGAGACAAAGGCGGCCGCCGATCGTGGTTTTGGCCACCCACCCCCTCGTGTGGTGTGCCGGCCTTCATAGCTTTCATAGCAATGGTCTGTTGAAGCCTACATGGGGGATCTTTGTCTTATAATAATAAACTCGGTTCTGTATAGCGCAATTCTCACAAGACCTCAAATCCCTTTACATGTAGCTTAAGTGATAGAGAAAGCCTGTAAAAGCAGGTGTAAGATGCAATTTCAAAAGTTTAACAGACTCAGATTCCTTAATAGGCCAGGGAAAGCCAATTCCACAATCGTGGAGCCTGGCTGCAAATATCTCTGTCTCCCATCTCTGATGCACAGGTCACTCGACGACTCGTGTATCGCACGCCCACGCACCCTGAACGCGAGCGTCTTGCTTGCAGTTTCGTAAACCAGCGGTAAATATAGAGAGCGACTGCGTCAGCACGGGAGGCGGAAAGCGCAGAGCTCAGAGGCTCCCGCGGGAGGCGAGCGCACCCCTCGGCAGGCTCTTCCTCTCACCTACCTCTCTCTCACCTGTCGCTCTCACGTGTCTCTCTTCCTCTCACATTGTCCCTTCCTCTCACCTTGTCCCTCTCACCTGCCTCTCTCTCACTTATCGTGATCACCTGTCGCTCTCCTTCTAACCTTGTCCCTTCCTTTCACCGTGTCCCTCGCACCTGTCTCTTTTACCTTTCTCTCTCATCTGTCTCTCTCTCACCTTGTCCATCTCATCTATCTATAGAAGTTGTCCTCATCTGTGTCGTTCTCATCTCGTCACTCTCGCCTGTCTCTCACCTGGCTTTTCTCTGCCTTTCACCTGCCCTTCACTTGAATAAAAGTCCATCCCACCTTGGTTCAACAACTTTATATTCAGAAACTAAACACATTCCTCTAGAACACTGCCTTACAAATAATCTATATATATGAAAGTAAAAAATTGTCTGTTTGTCGGTTTTTGGCTTTGTGTGTTTTCGTGCGCTTACGAAGGATTTGGCTCTCCAACGGTGGGGTTTATGTTAATTATAAATAGACAGGTACCACGCCGTAAGTCCCGCCGTGAGCAAGCACTATTCGTTTTTCACATCCGTCAACTTTTAATAAGTAAAATTAGCGATTATTTAGCGTTCTCTTTATTTATTTATTTGTTTATGACGCATGCAAGACCATACCAACTCACGCGCCTTTGGTGGGGGGGACGGCCCATGCCAAGTCGCACGCCTTCGGAGGGAGTGAGGCGGACATTTTCTTTCACGTTAAAAATGCTTTAAAAATACACTAAATGCTGAGCTTAAATCTTCACCGTGTGATGTCCCCCCACCCTGATGCGTGCAGTTACTAATATATACAGTCACTAGATGCTACCACTATACGCCATAGATATTACTGCAGAGCATCCGGGAAGATTGTGGCTGGGGGGGGGGGGGGGGGGGTCAGGGGTAACAGCCCAGCCTGTCAAGGTGCCACCTCAGCCGGCTGGACAATCTAGGCGAGGCTGGAGGCTCTGCATGGAACTAGGCCTCACCACATCACTCTGTCAGGTGACTACTTTGTGCAATAGAGTCGGGATGCACTGCTGTAATCATAGCAGGTACGACCACAGTCAATACGCACTGCTGTTAGATTTTTAAGAGTAGTTTTGAAATATTTTGTTGGTCTGGGTAACGCCGGGTATATAAGCTAGTATCTATATATAATATCCCATGTGTCAAGCAATGGTCCTTCTTCATAGCACATCTGTCCTATATTGTCCAAATGGCGATTGCCCAAAAAAGTTGCTTATTACATGTGTCCTCTTAAGGCAGCGTTATTGACGAACGTATTGAGTCGTTAGTGATTTGTGACAGTATCCCCAACTAATTTGACTTCACATTCATCTCGCCTGGCTCACTGAATTCACATCACTTTCCCTGATGTTTGAACCCTTACTTGGCTGTCAGCGCCTTTTGGGGTGGCCACCTGTCGTGGTTTTCCCAGCTTCAGCCTCTTGTTGAGGAGAAGGAGGCAGCTACTTACTGCTCTCTTAGGAAATCTGTAAGTCTTCCCAGGACATTACAACTTCTGCTCTTGTGTCAGGTCTGTGCACTGTACTGCATTTACCCAGAAAATGCGGCGCCCTTTATGAAACCATTTAACCACTCTCCGCCCTCCCACCCCTCTTCCACCCGAGAAGCCAGTCCTCTAGGTTGCTACACGGGAGTTGTGTTTGATTGCAGTTTCTTAAAAACGATAGTTTTAATATTTAGGTTTTCCTTGACGTTACACGAGTCCCCTTTCCTGACCCCACCCCCTATGAATTCCGTGAATTATCGCGCTTCCTCCATTATTGTTTCGATTCAACAACCGATGCGAATCGTTCTCTCGTTAAGCCATTGTTGTTTAACTGCTATCTCCCGTCTCGGTTGGATCGTCTTGCGCGCTCAATTCGTGTAAATGTTGCATTTTCATATGGTCATTATCGTTATCATGAGCCATTGTCTATCCACTGCTGGATTAAGATCTACCCGCGCTGTCGCCATGCCCCATGGTCCAGTGCTACTATCATCCATCTCACTGCTTCCTGCATATGAGCTGAATTCCCATTTTCCACGTAGGTCTTCATCTTGGATGTGTTCTCTGCTCCGGCCACTATTCCGTCACCAGTGTCATCCATTGGCACCATTACTCCCGGCGATGTGTCCTACCCATTCCACTTTCTTAATCATCAATATGATGCATAATTTGCATATGTATAACCGATTCTTACATGCGCGGTTCCATTAAAGGATAGTGAATCGTAAGAATATATGTTTATGCCTGAATTGACTGATCCTTTCATGTTTATCGATTCATTGTTTTTATTGTTCAATTACTGCTAGATGCGGTTTTATTGTCAGGTAGTTTTAGTTTTTTTTACTTTTGAGGGATACAGGTTACGAAGCTGCATTAAGGCCGGAATGTAATGGCTTGCTCCACCCTCTTCCACCTGCCCCTGCCCTCGTTAAGTAACATCGTCTCCCTGGCTTAGCCGCTCGCCCCATGAGCTCGGATTAGGGAGGCGGAGATGAAAGTGGCATGGTTTGTGGTCCTGGGGACGCGGTCGCGGCGTTCAGCACCACGGACAGCGGCGACGAGAGACCCGGACTCCCACCACCTCCTGTTAAAGGAAACTGAAAATTGGTGTTGACCTAAGACCTAAGTACATTTTTTACATTAACCCCAAATACCCCACCTCAAGGAACCCGGTATTAATAGATATGTAAACTCAGAGATAACTCAGGATTTTAACTCGGAGGTAACTTCCCCCATCGACTCCTTCTAGGGCTATCTCTAAAGACACCCTTTCAAGTGACTCTGGCGTGTAATGACTTCAGACCTAATTGTAAAATGAACTGGGGAATGAGCCTCAGCCACATTCTTAAATCCACAAAACCACTTGTAAGGCACTAATGTTAATAGAGACGTAGCCTAGTAGGCTGACTAGGATTTCATCTCAAAGGTAATTTAAAAACTTCACCCCAGTGCAAGTGGTTAATCCTGAAACTCGCGTTCATGACCACTTGACCTTGGCGCTCGCCAAGTGGCTCCTCTAAGGTTGAGCTTCACTCTGAACAATGCCCCACGAATTAAAGGACACTCGTGTTAATGTAAGCGTGACCTTAGACCTGGTCTGCGGTTCAACGTGAGCAATAACCAAACCGTGCCGCTGGGTTAAGACTCAACTAACAGCTATTCTGTAGTGTCAACCTCATTGACTCACTTAACCAACATCTTGTTATCAGAGGGTTAACGCTAATGCTAACCTAGTACGTTAACCTCCATGCTGACCCTCAGTGTAAGTAAAATGCAGCTGACACCAGCGACAATAAAAACATTGGCTCTCTTCAGAAACCTTAACATCTGACCAAATCGCCTGGAATATGGCCAGTCTTAAAAAGACCTGGGAAGCTCAGCAAGTTTGAGCCTGGATAGTGTTTGGATGGGTGACCAACATGAATAACAGGTGTTATAAAGTCCGGGCATATGTTGCAGACAGCAAAGGCCAGGTGCAGTAAAATCTGTTGTTGTACATTGATACCCCGGTTTACGTCCGGGGATGCTTTCCTGAAAGGTGCAACGACGAATATCGAAACAACGTGAAACAATGCAATTTTTCTCATAAGCATTTATGATATAAGGAGGGATACATACTTTTTGGTTCTTTCGGTAAAGTCACGTAGGTAGAAATAAAATAAAATAAAACAAATCACGACGTTTCGATCGCAACACAAGCAATCTTCATCAGGTGGAACAACCACAGCAAGAAAATGCTGAAGTAGGCGAGAGAGCTGCCATGGCAAGATATAGGTAAGAAAGGGGGGACGCAAGGGGGGAGAGAGAGAGGGGGGGGTGTGGGGTAGGGGAAGGGGGCTGCGTGAGCGCTAGGGGAAGAGGACGTGAGGCTGGGGGTGAGGGGAAGAGGGCGGGGCTAGAAGTGGGAAGCTGAGTGTGGGGCACGGAGGGAAAAAAATTAAAATGTACTAATAATCGGCAGGTACGATGGAAACAACCGCAACCAGTTAAGGCATTACCTGTTTAATAACATCCTTCCAATGATTGATCAATTTGCATCCATTTTCTTGGTTGAAGTTATGTCTGTTTATATATCTGGATGGCTTCATGAATAAACCTTTGATAGTTGCCCGAAGGTTTGCAGACTCGCCTTGGTCTCAGAAAAAACAATATCATGCGAGCCCACAGCGTTATACAGTGAGTGAAAAAAGTATTTGATTCCCTGCTGATTTTGTACGTTTGCCCACTGACAAAGAAATGATCAGTCTATAATTTTAATGGTAAATTTATTTGAACAGTGAGAGACAGAATAACAACAACAAAATCCAGAAAAACGCATGTCTAAAATGTTGTAAATTGATTGGCATTTTAATGAGGGAAATAAGTATTTGACCCCCTCTCAATCAGAAAGATTTCTGGCTCCCAGGTGTCTTTTATACAGGTGTAATAAACGACTCCGTCAGACACTGCTGGTCTCCGTTGGTCTTTTATTCAAGTTCTTTCTCCTCACCCCGCTGGTCTCCTCCGCGGACCAGCGTCGTCTCGCACACGCCCCCGCACGCGCTTCCTCCTCAGCTTCTCCACTCGTCCTCACACCCCGCTGGTCCTGACAAGGGACCAGCGTCTCCTCTCGCGTGCCCCGCACGCTCCTCTCGCGTGCCACGCACGCTCCTCTCGCGTGCCCCGCACGCTCCTCCATTAGCTCCTCTTCCGTCAGTCGCTCCGCTCCTCCCCGCTCCGCACACCGCTGGCCGACGGTGTGCCGAAGTCCCATCAGCCACATGGCTGATGGCGCGGCGACCACCCAACGTGGTCCCGCTTCTTCACTCCATCAACTGACCCCGATCTCTACCGGGCTCCCCTCTATATCCTGTCTCCCACGTGACCCTGACTCCTCCCCTTCCGGATCGTCCGATCCGGCCTGCCCATACTGCCCTGCTGGCTCCACCTCCATTCACCTCGCTTTCCATTGGAGCCGAGGTGAACAGCGGCCCCTCCCACACGCTTCCCAAACCGGGCTCCGCCCCCAATACCCCGGGCCGTGTGATTGGGCCAGAGCCCAGCAGCAACCCCATTTACGCTCACATTACATGACACCCCCCCCCCCCTGATGAAAAATCCAGCCGTCCCGGTTGCAATAGGATAAAATAATGCGAGCGATGGCATCACAATCAAGAATCACCCCAGACACAACGGAGAGTATAACAACAACACAATTAACGAAAGGGAAGGGATCTGGATCTGGTACGGAACACCGGCCCGTCCTCCATGCAACAAGCAAGAAGAATTAAGGAATGGAAAGCAATGCACAACAACGGTAACCGACACGCAAGAACGGCAGACGCGCATAATCAGGAATGTGGTGTCTTAGAGCGTGTCCGTGTTGCTGGTCTCTCGCGTGCCACACACGCTCCTCTCGCGTGCCGCGCACGCTCCTCTCGCGTGCTGCGCACGCTCCTCTTGCGTGCCGTGCACGCTCCTCCGTTAGCTCCTCCTCGCGCGCGCCCCGCATGCGCTCTCCCGTCAGCTCCTCTCCTGTCAGTCGCTCCACTCCTCCCCGCTCCACATACCGCTGGCCGACGGTGTGCCGAAGCCCCATCAGCCACGTGGCTGATGGCGCGGCGGCCACCCAACGTGGTCCCGCTTCTTCACTCCATCAACTGACCCCGATCTCTTCCAGGCTCCCCTCTATATCCTCTCTCCCACGTGACCCTGACTCCTCCCCTTCCGGATCATCCGATCCGGCCTTCCCATACTGCCCTGCTGGTTCCACCTCCATTCACCTCGCTACCCATTGGAGCCGAGGTAAACGGCGGCCCCTCCCACACGCCCCCCATACCGGGCTCCGCCCCCAATACCCCGGGCCGTGTGATTGGGCCAGAGCCCAGCAGCAACCCCATTTACGCTCGCATTACACCGGTAACGAGCTGAGATTAGGAGAACACTCTTAAAGGGAGTGCTCCTAATCTCAGCTTGTTACCTGTATAAAAGACACCTGTTCACAGAAGCAATCAATCAATCAGATTCCAAACTCTCCACCATGGCCAAGACCAAAGAGCTCTCCAAGGATGTCAGGGACAAGATTGTAGACCTACACAAGGCTGGAATGGGCTACAAGACCATCGCCAAGCAGCTTGGTGAGAAGGTGACAACAGTTGGTGCGATTATTCGCAAATGGAAGAAATACAAAAGGACTGTCAATCTCCCTCGGCCTGGGGCTCCATGCAAGATCTCACCTCGTGGAGTTGCAATGATCATGAGAACGGTGAGGAATCAGCCCAGAACTACACGGGAGGATCTTGTCAATGATCTCAAGGCAGCTGGGACCATAGTCACCAAGAAAACAGTTGGTAACACACTACGTCATGAAGGACTGAAATCCTGCAGCACCCGAAAGGTCCCCCTGCTCAAGAAAGCACATATACATGCTCGTCTGAAGTTTGCCAATGAACATCTGAATAATTCAGAGGACAACTGGGTGAAAGTGTTGTGGTCAGATGAGACCAAAATGGCATCAACTCAACTCGCCGTGTTTGGAGGAGGAGGAATGCTGCCTATGACCCCAAGAACACCATCCCCACCGTCAAACTTGGAGGTGAAAACATTATGCTTTGGGGGTGTTTTTCTGCTAAGAGGACAGGACAACTTCACCGCATCAAAGGGACGATGGACGGGGCCATGTACCGTCAAATCTTGGGTGAGAACCTCCTTCCACCAGCCAGGGCATTAAAAATGGGTCGTGGATGGGTATTCCAGCATGACAATGACCCAAAACACACGGCCAAGGCAACAAAGGAGTGGCTCAAGAAGAAGCACATTAAGTTCCTGGAGTGGCCTAGCCAGTCTCCAGACCTTAATCCCATAGAATATCTGTGGAGGGAGCTGAAGATTCGAGTTGCCAAACGTCAGCCTCGAAACCTTAATGACTTGGAGAAGATCTGCAAAGAGGAGTGGGACAAAATCCCTCCTGAGATGTGTGCAAACCTGGTGGCCAACTACAAGAAACGTCTGACCTCTGTGATTGCCAACAAGGGATTTGCCACCAAGTACTAAGTCATGTTTTGCAGAGGGGTCAAGTACTTATTTCCCTCATTAAAATGCAAATCAATTTATAACATTTTTGACATACGTATTTCTGGATTTTGTTGTTATTTTGTCTCTCATTGTTCAAATAAACCTACCATTAAAATTATAGACTGATCATTTCTTTGTCAGTGGGCAAACGTACAAAATCAGCAGGGGATAAAATACTTTTTTCCCTCACTGTAACAATGGTCAGCTACGGCAGAGGTATTGGTTCTGCCGTATTTCAGATCTGCCTTGTGTTCGCGAACACAGTCCGAGACATGTCGTTTTGTTTCCCCAATGTAACTGCTGCCGCAGGTACAACTCAGTTTGTAGACTCCAGGGTATTGCATGTCAGGAATGACCTCCTTCACAGATGGGATTAGATCACGGACTTTGTGTACTGTATTGAATCGGACCTGGATCTTGTGTTTAAGATTTTGGAAATCTTTTTGGTAACACCTGCTATGTATGGTAAAGTGATGGTTTTGATTGGCTTCTCAGGAGATTGTTTCTCTATGGTTGGAGAAACAGCATTGCGAATAATGCGGTCCAAGTACCCATTCATCTTGAGGGCTTGGTGTACGTGTTCCAGTTCACTGGCTAGGTGGTGTTGGTTGGAGATGCAGTGGGTCCTATGGTGTAGTGTTGTGATGAGGGAATTCTTCTGGGCTGGATGGTGGTGGGAATCAGGTTTTAGATAGGAATCTGTGTGGGTGGCTTTCCTGTAGATAGTGTCCCAACGAGCCGTCAGGCCTCTTCTCAAAACAAAACATCCAGGAATGGTAGCTTACCATCCTTCTCCACTTCCATGGTGAATTTGATGGATGGGTGTATGGAATTGATGTGGTTGAGAAATTGGTTCAATGCTGGCAGGCCAAATGACGAAAGTGTCATCTACGTATCTCTTCTACACGGAAGGACGTAGGGTAGATGTCTGGATGGCATCTGTTTCAAATTTCTCCATGAAAACATTCGCTATCACTGGTGATAAGGGGGAACCCATGGGGGTACCTTCATTTTGTTTGTCGAAAGTACCATTCCAGGTGAAGTAAGTGTTGGTAAGGCAATGCCTAACCTTGAACTTGAACATTTCGACAAATGTATCCTACAATCACACCTACCATTAACAGAAAAAATGTCAACATCTGATCGGAACCTTGTAGATAACATGACTGCTTCTTCTGCCGCAACAATGTCCTCCAAATACAAGGTTAACCTTATTGCTAAATTCAAACTTGTCAAAAAAAACAGTACCACACATTTAAAAGCTAGATGTTAACAAGACTGTTTTTAATCAGAGTAACAGCTCAATCTCCGATAGCCTAAAATCGGTACTGGCTAGAGGGCTGAATTTTGCTGTCACCCCCAAACACATCCTAGTGGATGATATCATTGCCCAGGTGTAGCCCTCAAAGGCTTAGGACACATTCCAGCAGACGTGGCAAGATCTGAAATTGCCACCATCCTTAAAAATGCTAAGAAACCCATTAGTCACATCAGCAAAGATGAGAGCTCTGAACTCGCCGAATTAAAAAAGAGAGAAAACATAGTCATCCTCTCAGCCGACAAGGGCAATGCTAATGTCATCATGGATAAAACCGCATACAACAACAAAATCCAGGACCTTCTTAATGATGGCAGTTACACCAAAATTAACAAAGATCCTACCAACCGCCTGGCTACAAAAACCAACAATATCATTAACAATTCGACTTCTCTAATCGAACCATTAAAGCGGCTCTCCCTAAAACCTTCTGCTGCTAGACCACCCAGATTCTATAATCTTCCAAAAAATCATAAAGAAGGTACTCCACTTCGGCCCATCGTTTCCACTGTCAACTCACCTACCTACAAACTGGCCCGATTTATGTCTGAGACCTTGCTTCCATTCACGTGCAAGACTACCTCAGCTGACGTAACTCAGCCCACTTGGCCTCTATAATTAAGGGCATCTCACTGTCTCCAGATAATTTGCTTGTCAGCTTTGATGTAGTCTCTCTGTTCACCAAGGTTGCTGTACCTGACACCTTAGAAATAATTGAAGACTTGGTCCAACATGGACTGAATCCTGATGTACCAACTTTGGTTAGGCACTGCCTTACCAACACTTACTTCACCTGGAATGGTACTTTCTACAAACAAAATGAAGGTACCCCCATGGGTTCCCCCTTATCACTAGTGATAGCGAATGTTTTCATGGAGAAATTTGAAACACATGCCATCCAGACATCTACCCTACGTCCTTCCTTGTGGAAGAGATACGTAGATGACACTTTCGTCATTTGGCCACATGGCCTGCCAGCATTGAACCAATTTCTCAACCACATCAATTCCATACACCCATCCATCAAATTCACCATGGAAGTGGAGAAGGATGGTAAGCTATTATTCCTGGATGTTTTGTTTTGAGAAGAGGCCTGACGGCTCGTTGGGACACTCTGTCTACAGGAAAGCCACCCACACAGATTCCTATCTAAAACCTGATTCCCACCACCATCTGGCCCAGAAGAATTCCCTCATCAAAACACTACACCATAGAGCCCACTGCATCGCCAACCAACACCACCTAGCCAGTGAACTGGAACACGTACACCAAACCCTCAAGATGAATGGGTACTCAGATCGGATTATTCGCAAAGCTGTTTCTCCAACCATGGAGAAACAATCTCCTGATAATCTTCTTGGTTTTTTCGGTAAAGTCACGTAGAAGGGAAGTAATAAAATAATAAAAACAAAACATAATAAAATAATTCTCACGACGTTTCGGCCACAACGCAAGCAGCCGTCTTCAGGTGGAGAACAGGTCTGTCAAGTAGACAGAGTCTTCAGACTCTGTCTACTTGACAGACTCTCTACTTGACAGACCTGTTCTCCACCTGAAGACGGCTGCTTGCGTTGTGGCCGAAACGTCGTGAGAATTATTTTATTATGTTTTATTTTTATTATTGTATTACTTCCCTTCTACGTGACTTTACCGAAAGAACCAAGAAGATGAATCCCTGCAGTCACGAAAGCTTTAAATCGAAATCTCTTGATAAGCCAATCAAAACCATCAATTTACCATACATAGCAGGTGTTACCAAAAATATTTCCAAAATCTTAAACAAACACAAGATCCAGATCCGATTCAATACAGTACACAAAGACCATGATCTAATTCCATCTGTGAAGGAGGTCATTCCTGACATGCAATAACCCTGGAGTCTACAAACTGAATTGTACCTGCAGTAGCAGTTGCATTGGGGAAACGAAACGACATGTCTTGGACCGTGTTCGTGTCGTCCCACATTCAGCTTCCCACTTCTAGCCCCGCCCCATTTCCCCCCAGCTTCACGTCCTCTTCCCCTCGCGCTCACGCAGCCCCCCCCTTCTCTCTCCCTCCTTGCCTCCCCCTTTCTTACCTATATAACCTCTTGCCACGGCAGCTCTCTCGCCTACTTCAGCATTTTCTTGCTGTGGTTCCAACTGACGAAGATTGTGTTGCGATCGAAACGTCGTGATTTGTTTGATTTTATTTCTACCTACGTGACTTTACCGAAAGAACCAAAGAGTATGGATTCCTGCAGTTACGAAAGCTTCAAATCAAGGGGGGATACGTTCCTAATGTTGCCACTTCACTTATATTTCGGTTTGGAGAATATAAATAATAAATATATTCAAATTGCCAGGCGTATTTATATAAAAATAAAGAACATTTTACAGTTAGATTTTTTATTACCTTTGGTACTGGGCTTGGCTTTGCTTGCTGGGTAGACGGTGGTGAGGTGGAGGCAAGTGACGGTTAGCGAGCACCTATGAAGGCCGGCACAGCACACGAGCGGTAGGTGGCCAACACCATGCCCGGCCGCATTTGTCTCCCTACTCGCGATGTTTATACACTGTACCGGGTAATCATTTGAGGCTAAGTCGACCTAGGGGAGGCCCAGGACCAGTTCAGATAATCGTCACTGGTGTTGGCCATGAGCCGGAATTGGGCCCAGTCGCCAGGTTTGTAGCGCAGCGCGCTAACCGTTATACTACCTCTCCCCACACAAAGATACACACACTCACTGATCAACACACACACACAAAACCAACCGCTATTCACCACTAAGTGGTGGTAACTTCACCACGGCGCTTGTGCCAGGCTATGTGCACTTTAAGGCCACGTGAAGTGTGATGACTCGCTGGCAGGTCACGGGATAGACCCAGGTGCCATGGGTTGACTGAGATGACTGGCAGTTGCACCACCTGTGCCCCCCCCCCCCCCCGACTGTGCCAACTTGCTGTGTTTTAGCCACGCGTCGCTCACCTCGTTGTGAGCGTCCTTCCTCTGCCCAGTTGCGTCCTTCACGAGCTTCCTCCACAGAAGCCGATCTTAACACCATTGGTACCAGTCATTAGCAAGTCCATTCAGCTCCATATTCTCTTGTGTACTATATCAGTCCATCTTTTCTCTAACCCGCATGCCCAGCCACTGCATACCAAAACAGATTTTTTTTTTGTCCGGGAATAGAGGGGGGTAAATGGGCGCTGCACGGTCAAACAAAAGCTGTTTGGGCATGCGGTGGCTGGGCGTGTTTGCTCCATGCCCCAGCCAATGCAGGCTCACTGATGAGACGGTTTCCCGATTTTTCAAGGATTTGTGAGGTCCTCACACAATCCAGCTACGTTAAACCCAGGATCGATTGTAGGCAGGCCAGCCTGAATGTTTCTAATCAGCATAGATGTTCCCATTCAGGGGGTAAAAATTTCGTAAGCATAGGGTAGGGCATGACTGTGGCCGAGAAGACCCGAAACTTCGTGTGGAACGACAGACCAGGTAGCTTCCAAACAGCGTTACGCAGCCGATGAAAAGATAATGCCGCCGCCTGATTCAGAGTGAAATCTGCTGTCAAGCCAGGGCTGGTCATAAGCACACTGCCTAGGTATGGGAAAACTCTCTCCACTCTCTCCACAACTGCCCTATCACCAATGGGGAGTTGAGGAGGTGGGGTGTTTGATGGCACAAAATACCCAGGCCGTTGCTGAGTTTTGGTAGGGATGATTTTAAGGCCCCACCTCTTAGTGGTATGCTCCAGGTTCAGCAGCAGCGCCTCCCACTCCTCTGAATAGAAATGATCAGATCATCAGCATACACGCACAAACACGTCAACACATTCACTCATAGATCCGCACACACACACAAGTCTGCACACTCACAGATCCGCACCCACACGCAAACACTCGCTCATAGATTCAAACAAGTAATAAATACTTGCACATTTTCTCACAGATCTGCACACACACACGAACACTCCCTCAGATCCGCACCCACAGATCTATACACAAACGCTCACACACACATCTGCACACAAATACACAGATCTGCACACACGGATCTGCACACAAACGCTCACACAGATCTGCACACGAATCCACAGATCTGCACACAAACACTCACTCGCAAACCTACAAATCCACACACTAACAGTAGCCGACGCCTCGTGTCTCAGTGTCGGCACCGAATCGCATCTCATTTCACTTGTAGGGAGGTACGTAACACTTTTACGCTGCCTCTTAGCCACATATATATCCGCGTCACTTAAAACTCAATTGCGAGGCATGATGCTCAAGGGCCACGTAACCACACCGTTACATTACATCACTAACAATACTGTACTCAACGCTGGTGTACAGCAGTAAACTGTCACACTATAAAATCACCGAAATACTGTACACGAATGATATAGTGTACTCTACAGTACACTTCTCAATGTGCGACACGAAGTGAGTTGGTGTCCAGGGTGGATGGAGGCAATGGATACGAGAGGGGGCGGACGATGCCGTCAGCGTCGCGAGTGTGGGTTGGGGTGATGCACATCGGGTCGTGGTGCAGGAGACTCTTTAATAACGCGGAGGTTACGTTCTTGTAAAGTGCCACCAAGGCCAAAACCACGATATTCGATACTTAAGCCTTACCTAAATAATGGGGTTAGAAGGTACATGGCAACCACAGACATAGACACATCATAATTGAAATAAGTACTGTACCGTGTGCCAAATAAACAAAACATAAAATTATTGAAATAAACATGAAAAAACATTGTTCCAAAAAACATTCCTAGACAATAAATAGTAATAAATAAGTAAATACTCAATAAATCCTATACTCATGATCCAAAGCAGGTGTGTGTTTGTCCGCATGTGGGGAGCGGTAATGCAAAGGTGAGCGCACAGCGCTACGAACCCGGTGTCCCAAGGTTGACTCCTGCCCAACGCCAGAGATGATTATCTGAATCGGTCATGGGCCTCCCGTAGGTCGACTCGGCTTCAAATAAGTCCCAGGTGCATTGTGTAAACATCGCTGCTGGGGAGACAAAGGTGGCTAGGCGTGGTTTTGGCCACCCATCCCCTCGTGTGTCGTGTCGGCCTTCATAAGTGCTCGTTAATAGCGCTTACCCCAACAATCTGTTCCGGCTACACAGGGGGTGTTTGGCCGCGTGACACTTGCATGGCAAAGGTTTGAGGTGCGACTGACTGCCTCGCGTCCCTCGCCCACCCCGCACCACGATACCGGCCACACAACACC
Source organism: Lethenteron reissneri (assembly GCF_015708825.2). Lineage (NCBI taxonomy): Eukaryota > Metazoa > Chordata > Hyperoartia > Petromyzontiformes > Petromyzontidae > Lethenteron > Lethenteron reissneri. The sequence goes on along the minus strand of NC_083787.1, from coordinate 14,001,767 downwards.
ATCACTCGAGAGGCTTCTCGAGTGATACTTTAGTGTATATGTGCGAAAGGCCAAAAATAACCCCGTGATAACTAAATTCATGTACGGAGAGGTTGCCCGTGATAGATTGAACCCTTACTGACCAGCGCGGTGAAGTATGGTCGAACAACCTCCACGACTCACACAGCATTGGGAGGCCCTCATCCAGCAGTGGATTGACAAATGAGCCACCATGTCAAAATTAATCTAAGTGCTAACCCTTACCATTGCTATAACTTTGCCTCTAACACTGACATAAAGTCGGACTGTGTTCCTCACTACATAATCCATGAGCCCAGATATCTGCCTTGTCAGTACCACCTGAGATGGCAGAACTTCAATAGTTTAAATTTCTTGATGTGGCTAAAACAGTGAATCATGAGAACGATTTGAAGCGAGTGGGGTAATCAAGTAATCCATTTCTAATACACTGTATAAATAAATGGGCATTACGAATGTTGTGCTTCCTTAGGCGGGACCCATTTCTGCACTGACCCATGGGCATAACAACTCGCCATAACCCAAAGCCTCAGCACTAACGCCAGAGCAGACGCAAAGTGGCTCCGCGGATGGGTCTTGTTCCCATCGCGAATCGAATGCTGCATTTAGGAACGCGTTATCAAATGGGCTATCCATCTCCTTCACTTTGCGTCACCGCGCCTGGGTTTTATTTCTTAGCCAATTCAATTCACCGCCAATTTCCTTCAAGCCCCAGTAAGAGCCCAGTAAGACCACATACGTCTTTACTGGGCCCTCTCGTGGGCTCTCTCGTCAACCGCCGGCCTGGTTCGAGTGAGAAACGCATCTCACACAGCGTCTATGCGGCGCTTTCATTTCTCCACTCTAGCCGCCACTCTCAATGAGGACACTAATGAATTTAATTAACCCCAAGCCGCACCGCGTGCTCATGCCAAAATAATAAAGTCTAAGACATGTGGTAATTAGCTCTGCTGACAGCACGTTGAGGGGCATACATCTCATGCTGCCCCCCCCCCCACTGCCCCCCCCCACCCCTTGCATCTGTGTGGTCTGACCTAGGAAGTGCGAGAAATGATCCTTGGGTTGGTAGGACTGTAAATGTATTCATCATCAGGTATGACTTATCCAATTCTGGATGAAGGTCTCCCCACTCCCCAGTCTGTCACCTTCTCTCATTGTCTCGCGATGCAGCGGTATATCTAGTTGCTAGACACTGGCCGATTTTCAAAACTCCATCCCCATGGTGGCCATTCCATCTTTTGGCTTTGACTCTTTTCAATCTCTAGCCATGACGTGGCCTGCCCAAGGCCACTTCCTTTTCTTCACGGTCAACATGATGACTCTAGCTTGCGTTATGATTCCATAATGTGTTCCTTTTGCAGTGCATCACGTGGTGCCTAATCATGCAAGGGAGAACCTGCGAAGGTGCCCGGTGGAGGAACCCTGTGAGAGGATTCCCGCGGGTTTCACTTGTTGAGCAGAATTGTTTTGTTACAATTACTTTATTTCACGACAGAGCGCGAAGTGGCAAGACACTCGGCTGAGGTTTGTCCTGGTTCACGTTTCCTTTATTATCATGAGCCCAGGTGTAGATGGTGTGAGGGGGGGGGGGGTTGTGGGGACCTGCACTGGCCGTGCAGTCATGGCCGATGGGGCCAGCGTGCAGGGATGTGGGCCGTCCCGAATCGATTGCCCAGAGTCAGCGCTTCAGCGTTTATCGTAAAGCCACCCCGATCGGATTCCTTGTTACGCCACGCTTGTTGCAGACGTTTACAGGTTTGAGCCCAGCTGCCACCCAGGTTAATATTGCAGGTGTGTATTGGCCGTAAATACTACTTTGTGTCGTCTACTTCACAGTCTTTAAAAAAAAAGTAGGCCATGCGTATCGGCGTCACGGTTACAATTTAGTAAATTACTCGCAAATTAACTACTGGCATACTCGTGCCCACCCGCAGACCAGCGGTGCATTCACTCGGTGCCACACAGTGACAGCTGCCGCTGGGGGTACCCTTGGCTAGACTGCTGTGGCGTGAAGTGAGAGGTACTGCACGGGCGGTGAATGCTCTCAACCTCTCCTTTTCTTGTCCACCTCTTTCCCGCTCTCTTCATGCCCAATCTCTCCTCCCGCTCCCCGTCTCGGCAGGCACCTACCAGGGCCAGTGGGCGGGCGGCATGCGGCACGGCTATGGCGTGCGCAACAGTGTGCCGTATGGGCTGGCCTCGGTGGTGCGTTCCCCGCTGCGCACTTCGCTCTCCTCCCTGCGCAGTGAGCAGACGAACGGCTCCGTCGTGGGCCCGGTCGGCGGGGGAGCTGGCGGCTCTCTGCGCAGCGGGGATGATGCCGGCTCGGCCGTGGGCTCACGGGGTGGCTTCGTGCTCACTGGCGTCCACCACAGCGATAGCGAGCAGCAGGGGGGCAAGGCCGGTGGCAAGCGTGGTGGCGGAGGCCTCTTCCGACGCGGCTCGCTGCTTGGCAGCCTCAAGTTCCGCCGGAGCGACTCGAAGGCCTCACTGTCGAGCGAGCGGAGCAAGCGCAGCTCATTCCGCAGCGAGGCCGGGATGAGCGCCATCAGCTCGGCTGCCAGCGACGGCACGTCGCTTGCCGTGAGCCTCGGCGAGCCTGAGACGGAGCTCTTCGACTCGGAGGTGGGTTCGGCACGAAAGGCAGATTTGTGCACGGACAGAGGGAAGGATGGACGGGACAGAAGGATGGTCGGACAATTGGACAGTCGGAGAATCGGAGGGACGTACAATCGGACGCACTGACGGATATTCACAAGGATGGAGAGGCGGAGGAGAGACAGGACAGACGATTCCCGCCTGCAGTTGGGATTAGTTCTCCTACGCGCGTTTAGGTCATACGCTGGTCTTGCGATGCAGCGGTCACCGGTTCAATTTGATCTCCCCGGCACGGCAATCGCCAAGTAGACAAGTTTTTAAAAAATCTCACCTCTTGTCTGAGTAGTGTCAATGTGTGAGAAGTGTTGTGACCTCCAGTGTGGTGGTTGGGTAAGTGAGTGGGTGAGTGGATGGGTGGGTGAGTGAGTGCATTGTTTTGACCTGTATTATGTTGGCAGTTGAATGCAGAGTGGATGAGACGAAACAGTCAGTCTGGTAGACCAAATCCTCAACATATTTGGAGGAATCGATGAGTGAGGTTCGCGGGAACAGTATACATTATAGTAGCAATAGGGGAGTAAGTGTGTGAGTGACTGGACTCGATTAGTAAGTGCTGGATCATCAATCACCCTAACTGTGGCTTTACACTGAATTATGTCAAGTGCAGCAAAGTAAGAAACGGATGCTACACTCCAGATATGACAGCAGGATTCTAACTTCGGACGAATCTATGTAGTGTACAGCAGCAGTAATAATCGTTCAGAATTAACAAAGCTTTGGCATGGAAAAAAAGCTTTTTCGATGCCTCCTTAATCAGTTTAGTAACAAAGCCATTCTGCGCCTGCTCACAAGAGACAGATGATGCTTGATGACCACACATGATGATGTCACGTGGGGATACGGTTGCCACCTGTCCAGGTTTGACCCGAATAGTAAGTAAGTACATTTATAGACGCCCAACACCTATAACCTAGGTTATCACGAGTGCGCAACATTCATTTTCTACTGAACTGGTTAAATATCTGTAAAGAGTCTCAAACATCGTGCAGAGCCAGTCAGTTCCAGGCGGATGGATTGCTGAGTATGTGAGTGGGTGGGTGAGTATGTGAGTGGGTGGGTGAGTATGTGAGTGGGTGGGTGAGTATGTGAGTGGGTGGGTGAGTATGTGAGTGAGTGGGTGAGTATGTGAGTGGGTGGGTGAGTATGTGAGTGGGTGGGTGAGTATGTGAGTGAGTGGGTGACTATGTGAGTGGGTGAGTGGGTGACTATGTGAGTGGGTGACTACGTGAGTGAGTGGGTGACTATGTGAGTGGGTGGGTGAGTATGTGAGTGGGTGGGTGAGTATGTGAGTGGGTGGGTGAGTATGTGAGTGGGTGGGTGAGTATGTGAGTGGGTGGGTGAGTATGTGAGTGGGTGGGTGAGTATGTGAGTGGGTGGGTGAGTATGTGAGTGGGTGGGTGAGTATGTGAGTGGGTGGGTGAGTATGTGAGTGGGTGGGTGAGTATGTGAGTGGGTGGGTGAGTATGTGAGTGAGTGAGTGAGTAGGTGAGTTCCATGTTGATGGACAGCTGAGTAGGAGAGTGAGTGGGTGGGTAAGTGAATGAGTGGGTTAGGTGTGTTCTAGGCCGATGGACTGCTGACTGCGAAGCTGCGAGGTCCGAATCCCGTTGTCCGAGTGTACGGAGCCTCTCCTAGGTCTACTCAGCCTCAAATGAGTACCTGGTGCGATGTGCAAACATTGACATTTGGGGACAAAGGACGCCAAGCATAGTACTGGCCATACACCCTCTTTGCCGTGCCGGCCTTCATTGGTGCTTGCTAACAGCACTTTCCCCAACAGTCTGTTAAGGCTATACAGGGGAACTTTGACTTTGGATGAGTGAGTGGGGGTGGGTGTACCGGCACACAAATTGCCATCAGGTCGTGTTGAGCACATTGGTGTAGACACATGTTTATATGAATGTGCACAGCTTGTAATCAATATTTTGGTTAATTGGCAGACAGTGCAGGTCATTGCAGGTTATTGCAAATGTTTGGTGTAATGTGATCATATTTTCCTTTCTGCACTGTCAGACACGTGGCTGAGTTCAGAAGAGACTGCAGCGGACGTAGATGGATGGCGCTAGTGCAGCTGAAAACGCTGTTACAATAGTCCACACTATTGGTGATGACTGCGTGGACTAGTGTCTTAGCTGCATTAAGAGTCAATGAGTGGCATATTACAGTTCAGGAAAGTGGCATCTGTGTTTGGGGTGGCAAGAGTTGGTTTGTACTGATATTTGGCGATGCAGTACACTGCACAGTTTTGACCCAGGCTGACTAAGAAACATGTCCCAGATAGAGTGCATAATTATGGGCTCTGTTGTCAGTGATTGACTGTACTAAGCATAGGCAGTTCGGATCTTGCGAATGCGCCTTGCTAGTTTGTGCGTCGTTTGTGGGTGTGAGGTCACCGTGAGCCTAGAGGCCTCGTCACGTGGTCCAAAATGCGTTCGTGTGAGAGGTGGCCAGCTAACTCTCGGCTTGGATCTCAGGACTGCGTTGCCTCGGTGCACGGCTGTGAGACAGATTTGAACTATAAGACGCCACGTAAATGGATCATCATCAGCATCATCATCAGCATCATCATCAGCCACAATCAATCCACTCTTGAGTGAAGACCTCCTCAAACTGCCGCCATCTCTCATGGTCCCACGATGTGACAATCCATCTAGAGCGTACGTACGAGCCAATTTCATTGTTCCATCTCCGTGGCGGTAATGTTCCGTGGGACGTGTTGAAGTAACAAACACACAGATGGTTCGATGCGGGCTGCATTCATTGTGCTTCGTCTCCGAGGCTTGAGTGCCGCTCACGCAGCAGCAGCAGCAGCGGTGTCGGAAACGCGCCCATCGTGTCAGGACAGTGATTCCCACATGCCAGTCCTCGTGGACCATCGTAGTGACCCCCAGAGTCTGAGCAGCTCACGTATGGAGAGGAGTAACCATGGTGATGTGTGGTACCATACACACTCCATGTGCTGGTAGTGTTGCTGGCAGTGATGATGATGTTGGTGACAGTAACAAGAACACCAGTGGTGACGGTGATGATAGAGATCCGCCAACAATAATTTTTATGACGTTAGACCACCGTGTGGGCGGCCAGGCAGCAGTGCAGTGGTGACACCCATGCTTCACTGAAAGAAGGACCTGGGTTACATTCCTGACTCGGGTGCCTTGATGTGGGTGCCACGGTGGCGAGATGTTAACTACGTCACCTGGTATACAGGAGCTCGTGGGTTGCGTCGACTTTTTTCCAGCTCCTCCAGTTTTTCCCTCCACATTTAGAATCAACATGCATTTAGAGTATTTGGCTGCTATAAATTTGCACACGATAAGTCACTTCATTGGGCTATCATTTGTGGCCAGGTTGCTTCTGCAAAATAGCTACATAGCTCAGTGGGCCTTAGCTGGTAAAATAAAAAAGAAATAGTTTAGTTTGAAGTGTGGATTTTCTATCTTCTCCTCCCCCTGTTATGTATGGGTTTCCTTCAGGGTCATACAGTTTCCTGCCGTAACTAAAAACCATACAGTGTAACTGGTATTGGCCAAACATTCCAATGATGCAGAAGAAAAGTTAAGGAAAAAATAATGAAAACAAATTTACTTTACCCTTTCTGACAATAAAGAGTAATGGCGATTCTTTTTTCATGAATTTAATACCAGCAAAAAAGGGTCCCAGAAATGTCTCAATGTTGAAAATCACTCAATTTGGATTACCCAACCTGACTGAGAAAACTTGGCAGGACCCTCCTGAAAACGAGTCCTGAGACTTGGTGAAACTTTCCCTGGTAAACACAAATCAATAAAATAACGATCATTAATGCTAATAATGATGATGACCACACATCACCATCTTCTGTTTTGTCTGCCGGCGCGGCAGGTGGAGGCCAACACCACGGAGACATACACGGGCGAGTGGAAAGGCGACAAGCGCAGCGGCTTCGGCGTGAGCCAGAGGTCAGACGGCCTGCGCTACGAGGGCGAGTGGCTCGCCAACCGCCGCAATGGCTACGGCCGCACCAGCTACCCGGACGGCCGCTCCGAGGAGGGCAAGTACCGGCAGGGCACGTTGACACGGGGCAAGCGGCGCAGCCTCGTGCCGCTCAGGGCCAGCAAGACGCGGGCCAAGGTGGAGCGTGCCGTCGAGGCGGCGCAGCGGGGCGCCGCCGTCGCCAAACAGAAGGCCGAGATTGCCATCTCCAGGTGCGTGCGCCAGCCCGACCGGTCGGGTTTTCTAACGTCCGTATGTCGTGCAAAGTCGGTCAAATTTGGAGCGGATACTTCCGCGAGAAGTTGTGTCGCTGCTGGGTTGGACCGGGGTGAGCTGCTAACCCCCGAGAGGGCCGCCGAGCCCCTGGGTTCTAACGTCTGTCCGTAACCGGGGAGCCTCCCGCGGAGGTGGATCCATTACAGGTGACGAGGTCCCTATGATATCAATTCTCCCTAAACCCGCTCTTTGTTTTCCCCGGAGGAAGCTTCTCTCATTATCCCTGGGTCTTGGTGATTGTGTTGTATGGCCACGGTGGTCATGACTGTCGAGTGTGCAGGCTGTGCAACTGCACCTGGTAGGGCTTAGGGGCTAGGCTACGAAGCTGGGTGGTGGTGGAACATGGATGGGGGGGACCCGTGATTCTCTATGCAGTCACTGCTCGCTTAACATCGGCCCCCTTTCACCGTTGTTTTCCTGGGACATCGCCGATGAATCGCATCCCTATTTATCCATTTGATGTCGCGTAGTATCGCTCTCACGTCACTGCCGGCGGGCAATGCCCCTAACCGGCCCAGCGTATCCCTATGGGGCTATACTGTAGGCTAGTCCTCACTTTCTCCGCCTGCGTGGGTGAGTGGTGTGATACAGTCCACGGTGGCGTACACTCATCTCAGTCCATTGTGGTGACGTCACCGTCACTTGATTGTGAACGGCAATTGTTGTTTATTGTTGTGCGTGAGAGTGACTGGGGAAAGGTGGCGCAGTGGTCAGTGCACTGCGCGACGAACCCAGCAGAAACCCGAGTTTGATTCCTGCTCACAGCCACCACTACCAACAACAGTTTCAGCGATTATCTGAAACAGCTCCTGGGCCTCCCCTAGGTCGACTCAGCCCCAAATGAGTACCTGGTGCAGTGTGTACACATCAGCACATAGGAGACAAAGGCAGCCGGGCATGCGTGGTGCTGGCCACCTACCACCCCCTTGTATGCCGTGCCAGTCTTCATAGGTCCTACTTGCTAACAGCACTTGCCCCGAGTCTATTAAACGCTACAGGGTGATCTTTGTCTTTGGTGCAGTGGTTAGCACACTGCGCTAAGAGCCTGGCCGACCTGAGATTAATTCTCAAAAAATTCAACTCAATACATTCGTCAATGATAAGCACTGTGTGTGGCCTGAAAAGGAAGCTAAATAATCAATTACGTTTCAGGCAATGGCCCTTCACAGCACATACTGGTGAGTGTTAACCTAAACGAAACTTTTCTCTACTTACAGCTACTGTTAATCACCAGTGTTATTAATATTTTTCTTTTAAATATGTATGTTAAGAAAGTTTATTATGTTCCCAAGTGTGATTGGAAATTTCCCAGGAACACAACCTCCCCTATTTACATTACTTCTTTTGGGAAAATCGGTTTCACTTAGCGTCGCTTCACTTAAAGTCACATTTTTCAGGAACGCAACCCCGACGTTCAGCGAGGAGTGACTGTATGAGGCTCTATGCGTCTTTCTGTGAGTTTTGTCAGTCTGTTTGCGAGTCTGATGCCCTGCGTAAGTCTCTGGGCCTGTACGTGAGTCTACGACTCCCTATACGAGTCTGGATGTCGCCCTGCATCTACCCTGGCACTCGATGGCAAAGCCCCTCTCGTGTTGCCACCGTTTCTCTGCGCGTCGTCGTCGTTGGTCGCGGCGTCCGTGCTCGCTGCACTGAGGCAGCGCTGCGATGATTTCTCATTGTCAAACCCAACAAACCTGAGACGTCCATTTATTTGCCTTTTAACTATCCCTAAGAACAAGAATTGAAATAGGTAACAAAGCCTTTGACGTTGCAGCACCACCAACTTTTGGAACAACCTTGTCTACCTCCCTTAACATCGTAAATCTTCCTTTAAAAAATATCCTGAAGCAGAATTAGTGCTGGATACAAACACATTTGACAATGTTATTGTAACGTTAATCCTTACCCATGTATTGAAAGTTCAATTTTAATGTGCAATTTAATTGAGGGACTACTGCGTGATGTCTTAGTGTGGTCTGGGACTGTTGTTTTTGTTGTTGTTTTGCCTTGTCCAAGCTTGCATTTAGTGTTGATAAATCGCCAGATATGTATCTACTTAGGCTATTGTTACTTATATCCTTAATATTTAATTACATATTTTAGTGGCTTATTTTTCTCTATTTTGCATTCCTATATGTGTTTATTGTTGTAACTTGCTAGACCCACCCCTACTGGACACCTGTGAAAAAGAGCTTCATAGCTCATCGGATTCCTCCTTAAGTCTAAATAAAGAGTCTGCCAAATATTATGATACCTGGGCTTTGTTCCTCGCCAGTTCACGATAATTTTTATTTGTATTTTTGTGAACACACACACACGCACGCCACCAGTGTTATGATCGCCAGAAGGCTCGAGAAATGGCACGCGCGTCCACGCATAAATAAATGTATGAGTACAATGAATGCGCCCAGTAAGCATGCCAACGTTGGCATGTGGTCGGGACCATCGGAGCAACGTTGACCCAGCGTTGGCCTCCTCTCTCCCGCGATGTGTGTCCTATACTGCGGCGCATCGCAAAGATGAACGGAGAAATATCGCTGGCAAAAAGATGTATGACAGAAAATTGGATCTTGATTGAAAAATAAGAAATGAATAATGAAAAGCGAGAATTGTATAACTACAGTGTTACACGTGCAGATCTGTACGGGCGTGAAAGCTGAATAATGGCACAGACCCTGCATTGAACTAAAAAGAAACATTAATGTGTTTTATATAGAAAGATGTTCAAAACATTTAATGGACATACAAGATGAATAACATACGGGTGTTACGGATTTCAGGGTCCACAACAAGAACATTCGCGAGAATAATTAGAGAAAGGCAAAGTTAGGTTTCCTGGACGTGTAATGAGAAAAAGATACTGAATATGAATGTGTTTTTGACTGGGAACGTTTTATGTATGAGAAGCAGGGGCAGATAGAGAATTCAGTTGCATGAGCAATTTAAACAACAGGATGCAACTGGGAGGAGTGTAATTATGGTTGTTGAGTAGCATTTTAGACAGAGCTAAATGATAGGCCATAATCGCTGACGTATTTGAGAAAGGGCATGGCACATAGAGAAAAAAGAGGTGTGCTGGGCACATATATATTTGTCTTGTGATCTGTCCAGCAGTGGAGATGGATATTCTGGACGGGGTCAGGTGGCTTCAGGCTTTGCTTTTCCATGCTAGGAGAGACAGTCTCTTGAGGTGGTGGTGGTGCTTGCTAGTGGTGGTGACTGCGGTTGTCTTGGTGGTGATCGTGGGGAGTGGTGGCACAGTGGTTAGCGCATCTTGCTACGAACCCGGCGGTGTGAGTTCGATTCCCGCTCATGGCGAACACCAGTGACGATTATCTGAAGCGGTCCTGGGCCTCCCCTAGGTCGACTCAACCTCAAGTGAGTACCTGGTGCGATGTGTAAACATCGTCACTAGGGAGACAAAGGCGGCCCGGCGTGGTGTTGGACACCCACCCTCTCGTGTGCCGTGCCGGCCTTTATAGGTGCTCGCGAACAGTACTTGCCCCTACAGTCTGTTAAGGCTACACGGGGGATCTTTGGTGTGGGTGGTGGTGGTGCTGCCGATTGTAGTGACGTTTGTGGTGTTTGGCAGTATTGCTGGTGGCGGTGGTGGTATTGCCAGTCGTGGCGATGTTTGCGGTGGTGCTAGCAGTGGTGGCGGTGGTGGTGGGAGGGTTGGCAGTGACTCCGCGAGCGAGCGGTACTCTGTTCTTGCAATGCTCTGCTGTTTGAAACGCAAGCTATTTATACCGCTGGGTCTACCATGCACCGTGCTCTCTGCGAGACGGAGCACAGACACCATTAGAGCTGTGGCATGCGCGTGTGTGTGCGTGTGTGAGGATTGGTGGCGCAGCAGTTAGCACGCAGCGCTGCGAACCCAACGACCCGAATTCGATTCTCGCTCACAGCCAACACCAGTGAAGGTTATCTGAACCGGTCCTGGACCTCTCCTGGGTCAACTCAGCCTCAAATTAGTACCTGCTGCGGTGGGAAGACAAAGGCGGCTGGGTGTGGTGCTGGCCACACTGCCCCTTCGTGTGCCATGCCAACTGTAATAGCACTTGCCCCAAAAGCCTGTGTGGACCATACAGGGGTGTTTGTCTCTTTCTCTCTGACTTGGTATGCCGTACCATGCGATGATGTTATTTGCCTGGAAGTTGTCTTCTGGAAGAGACATTTACTCACGACGTGATGCTGTGGTGATTTAGTACGTGTGCTTATATGTTTGTGTATATGTCTCTGCTTATGCCTTTTGGGTCTATGTGAAGCAGTAATCTGGTGAGCCTACTGTGCTACGAACCCTGCGACCTGGGTTCAATTCAACAGTGGTGAGTGATATCAGAACCACGGGGGTGCGGATTGATTAATTTAGACAAGAAAGTGTGGCCTCCATCCAGCAGTGGATTGATAATAGCTTATGATAAATAATGATGACGATGATGGAGTAGGAGCATTGCTCAACCTAAGAGAACTGCAGTTCTGCCAATGCCCATTGGGATATAGGGCAATGTAGCATTGTCCAGCACAGTGTAATATGGTGTGACATGGCGTGACATGGCACGGTGTGGGTGTGGCATGATCTGTCATGGTGTCATGCAGTGTGGTGCGATGTGATGCGGTATGATGCGGTGTGATGCAGTGCAGTGGGGCTTGGTGTGATTGGGTGTGGTGCGGCGCGGTCTGACAGAGTGGGACACGGTGTTGGTGCGGCATGATGTGGCGGAGTGTCATGCATTGGGTGCGGTGTGACGCAGCATGCTGGGACGTAGTGTAACGTGTTTTGGTGCGGCGCGGCGCACGTCCACCTGGGAGAAATAAAAGGCACGGTGCGTCTCCGCGAGATTGGCCGGCTTAGGTGCCGATAAATAGTCGGCAGTGCCGGCTCAGACTGATCCGTGTAATCTGTGGCCCCAACAGAGGATGCGGGGTGGGGTGGCAGTCGAAATGAGCATCCCTGGGCTCTCTGCCAGGGATGATGATAACCACGTCTGGGACTGAGTCACTGATCCCCCTTCCCATTGTGTCTTGAGTCTGAAATCACTGGACCATAGTTTCCCACAGAGACCTATAGCTTCACAAAGAGACCCATATACTCACAAAGAGACCCATAGACTCACATAGAGACCCATAGACTCGCAGAGAGACCCATAGACTCCCAGAGAGACCCATAGACTCACAGAGAGACCCGTAGACTCACAGAGAGACCCATAGACTCGCACAGAGACCCATAGACTCACACAGAGACCCATAGACTCACACAGAGACCCATAGACTCACACAGAGACACCCATAGAATCACAGAGAGACCCATAGAATCAGATAGACCCATAGACTCACAGAGAGACCCGTAGACTCACAGAGAGACCCATAGACTCACAGAGAGACCCATAGACTCACACAGAGACCCATAGACTCACACAGAGACCCATATCCTCACACAGAGACCCATAGACTCACACAGAGACACCCATAGAATCACAGAGAGACCCATAGAATCAGATAGACCCATAGACTCACATAGAGACCCACAGACTCACAGCGAGATCCCATAGAATCACAGAAAGACCCATAGACTCACAGAGAGACCCATAGACTCACAGAGAGACCCATAGACTCACAGCGAGACCCATATACTCACAGAAAGATCCCATAGAATCACAGAGAGATCCCATAGAATCACAGAAAGACCCATAGACACACAGAGAGACCCATAGACTCACAGAGAGACCCATAGACTCACAGAGAGACCCATATACTCACAGAGAGACCCATAGACTCACAGAGAGACACATAGACTCACAGCGAGATCCCATAGAATCACAGAAAGACCCATAGACTCACAGAGAGTCCCATAGACTCACAGAGAGACCCATAGACTCACAGAGAGACCCATAGACTCACATAGAGACCCATAGACTCACATAGAGACCCATAGACTCACAGCGAGATCCCATAGAATCACAGAAAGACCCATAGACTCACAGAGAGTCCCATAGACTCACAGATAGACCCATAGACTCACAGCGAGACCCATAGAATCACAGAGAGACCCATAGACTCACATAGAGACCCATAGACTCACATAGAGACCCATAGACTCACAGCGAGACCCATAGACTCACAGAGAGACCCATAGACTCACATAGAAACCCATAGACTCACATAGAGACCCATAGACTCACATAGAGACCCATAGACTCACAGAGAGACCCATAGAATCACAGAGAGACCCATAGACTCACAGAGAGACCCATAGACTCACAGAGAGACCCATAGACTCACAGAGAGACCCATAGACTCACAGAGAGACCCATAGACTCACAGAGAGACCTATAGATTCCCACAAAGACTGGCACGGTCAGTGTGTGTACCATTACCCTTGTTACCTGCCCAGCACTTGGTCGGCCAAGTCTTTTAGTTGTTTCCCATGTAGGGCTGTCACCTGTCCAAGTTTGACCCACGCATTCTGGAAATTGGCGTCTGTGTTTGAGTGACAGGAGTTTACGTGTAACGAGATCTGGTATGGGTTTTGTATTGAACTCCTTAAAAGTAGTGTACTGCACAGTGTTGATAGCCGTAGGGACCCCAGGGTCCCGAATAAACGGAAGTCAAAATCGTAATTAATTTGATTATTTTTGGCAACTCTGTCCCACCTCGCACATAAACGCCGCGACCCACCTGGTGCGGATCAATCTGTTGTCATGTCGTCCAAGCGCAGCGAGGACGAATGCGCAGAAGAAACACAACTTTGATTAGTGCACCATGTCGAGAGGAATAGATTGCCGTATTGTTCGCCTTCAACAGACGTAAAATGACGTCGCAACTCAGTTTATGCGAAAGCCGGGGGCTTATGGGATCCCGGGGTCCCGCCATAAGGTTCAAATGTACGATTTTTTTTCTGTGGTAAAGGTGGCAACCCTACTCCCAATATTATGTTTCATTGCTTATTGTGACAGTGTAATTTATTTGGCAGGTGCAGTGGTTAGCATTGCATTCCGCTATGAACATGGTGACCAGAGTTTGATTTCTGGCCACGGCCAACATCAGTGGCGAGTGATCATCCTCCTCCTTCTGTCATAATCAACCTCCTACTCCTCATCATACTCTTTACTCCACCTATATTTTACTCTTTACTGCATTCACCGCTGGCACTCACCGTCGCACGAAACGCAGTCAGGTAGCCGTCAGGGCTGCCCAGCAGCTCCGCAGAGCTAATGAGCCGTCACACATCCTACCGTGATTTTATTTCGTCACGCAAGGCCAAAGGGGATTTGGATTCCCCAAACGGAAGCGCAAAGTCCCTCACGATCCTGCACGGACTGGTGTCGTCGTCAAATGAACGTTTAAATCCATCGCTAAATAGGATATCACTCGCCACTGAGGTTAGCCGTGGTCGTGACTCAGACTCGGCACTCGGGTCACCGGATTCGGAGTGCAGTGCACTTAACAAACGTGCCAAAGTTGTGTAGCTGCAATTGTTATTAATTGTGTGAATAAATTACAATTACGTAGAATTTGTAATGCGCACAGTTTGGGGCACCGCGGTGGCGAAATGTGAACTCCCTCGCCTGATATGCAGCAGATCGTGGGTTCGATTAAGAACCCTGACGGCTGTATATTTGCAGTTTGCATGTTCTCCCCGTTGTCGTGTCGATTTTTCTCCGGGTCCTCCGGTTTTTCCCTTCACGTTTATAAACATGCGTTTAGAGTATTTGACTGCTATAAATTTCCACGTGACAAGCCACTTCGTTTAGCTACCATTTGTGATAGCCAGGTCGCTTCTCAAAAAGAGTTATATAGCTCAGTGGGCCTTACCTGGTAAAAACGAAATTTTGTTTAGTTTATTAGTTTCATTCCCCCCCCCCCCCTCCCTTCGTGAGAAAGAGATTCGTAAGTGTGAAACATCGCAAACAGCCAGGAAGACATCTAGAACCGGCGCCAATGACTGCCTCAGCTCTGTGGTCCTCCACTGAGATGTTTGGCCAACTCCACGTACATCATGCATCTCACGTCGTCGACATCTATTATATATTTTTTGCGTTTAGTGATCCGTGTTTGGCGCGGGGAGGCCTCTTGGCGTAGTCGCTCTCATTTACACAAACGTCTTGCGCCTCTCCCCGCGAGAGCGGGGTGAGGTGGGGGTAGGGAGGAAGGGGATTGAGGTGGTGCTTGTGTTGTTACCAGCGTCGCCGATGGGACGGTGACGTGGGGATTGTGCACGGCCAACCATCGATACCCCCCCCCACTGACCGCTCACAGGCCAGTGCTGAGTCGGCTTGTGCTGCACAGGGACAGCTGCCAAAAGAGGAGGGGGGGGTGACTTTCCAACGTCAGCGATGATACGTGATGTTAGGTGCCTTGGGTTGTTGATGCATTTAAAGCGACGTCATATGGACGTGGACGATATTATTGAATGGAGTCACATTGTTTTCATAGGCCCTATAGTTTTCATAGGCCAGAGGCACAGTGCCTACTGTGGCCCATTCGATAATATGGCCCTGAGCGGGAGCGCCACTCACTGCCATCGAGTGCCACCATTGCGCTGTGGGCCGGGCCCAGGCATCTTTCAATGTCCAGGTTGGAGCCCCAGTCGCTGTGGATGATGCTCCCGAGGAGAGCAAATTTCACGACGGCTTAAACCTGCTCGCCATGTGCATGGACAGACCGGATTGCAACATCTGAAGGGTCACCACATTCATGGATTTTGCTCTTCATCCAGGAGACCTGCAATCCCAAAAGCTTTGCCTCCGATTCAAATACCTCTAGGACCTACTCTTTGGTTCTTTCGGTAAAGTCACGTAGAAAGAAAATAAATTAAATAATAGAATACAACGTTTCGATTGCAACACAAGCAATCGTCATCAGGTATAACTAAATTTGAGAGAGACACAACACAGACATAGAGATACTTGTGTGCATGTCTGTGTGTCTCTATGTCTGTGTTTTGTCTCTCTCAAATTTAGTTATACCTGATGACGATTGCTTGTGTTGCAATCGAAACGTTGTATTCTATAATTTAATTTATTTTCTTTCTACGTGACTTTACCAATAGAACCAAAGAGTAATTCCTTTAGTCACGAAAGTTTCAAACCTCTAGGACCTCATACTCTTAGGGGTTTTTTCGGTAAAGTCACGTAGGTAAAAAAATGATAAAATTAAAATAAATAAAAAAGAAATAATAATTTACTTATTTGAATTTCATTATTTTTTTGCCTACGTGACTTTACCGAAAAACCTAAGAGTATGAATCCTTACAGTCACGAAAGCTTCAAATCTACTCTAGGACCTCCTTTAGGGTACCCAGCAAAAATCAGCAAAATCATCGGCAAAGTCCAGGTCCGTCAACCTGGACTGTCCAATAAATGCGCCATGACAACCCTGGTCTGATACTCACTCCAACACCCAGTGCATGCAGGTGTGGAACAGGAAGGGTGCCAAAACGCAGCCCTGCCTCACCGCTGCCTCACACCTGCCTCGATCCTGCCTCACACCTGCCTCACCCTTGCCTCACCCTTTCCTCACCCTTGCCTCACTCATGCCTCAGCCCTGCCTCACCCTTGCCTCACCCTTGCCTCACTCCTGCCTCACCCTTGACTTACCCCTGCCTCACCCCTGCCTCACCCCTGCCTCACCCTTGCCTCACTCCTGTCTCACCCTTGCCTCACCCTTGCCTCACTCCTGCCTCACCCCTGCCTCACTCCTGCCTCACCCCTGCCTCACCCTTGCCTCACACCTGCCTCACACCTGCCTCACACCTGCCTCACCCTTGCCTCACCGCTGCCTCACCCCTGCCTCACCCTTGCCTCACCCTTGCCTCACCCCTGCCTCACTCCTGCCTCACCCCTGCCTCACACCTGCCTCACCCCTGCCTCACCCTTGCCTCACCCTTCCCCACCCTTGTCTCACCCCTGCCTCACTCCTGCCTCACCCTTGCCTCACCCTTGCCTCACACCTGCCTCACACCTGCCTCACCCTTGCCTCACCCTTGCCTCACTCCTGCCTCACTCCTGCCTCACACCTGCCCCACCCTTGCCTCACCCTTGCCTCACCCCTGCCTCACTTCTGCCTCACCCTTGCCTCACCCCTGCCTCACCCCTGCCTCACCCCTGCCTCACACCTGCCTCGATCCTGCCTCACACCTGCCTCACCCTTGCCTCACCCTTGCCTCACCCTTGCCTCACTCCTGCATCACCCCGGCCTCACCCTTGCCTCACTCCTGCATCACCCCGGCCTCACTCCTGCCTCACCCTTGCCTCACCCTTGCCTCACACCTGCCTCACACCTGCCTCACCCTTGCCTCACTCCTGCCTCACTCCTGCCTCACACCTGCCCCACCCTTGCCTCACCCTTGCCTCACCCCTGCCTCACTTCTGCCTCACCCTTGCCTCACCCCTGCCTCACCCCTGCCTCACCCCTGCCTCACACCTGCCTCGATCCTGCCTCACACCTGCCTCACCCTTGCCTCACCCTTGCCTCACCCTTGCCTCACTCCTGCATCACCCCGGCCTCACCCTTGCCTCACTCCTGCATCACCCCGGCCTCACTCCTGCCTCACCCCTGCCTCACTCCTGCCTCACACCTGCCTCACACCTGCCTCACCCTTGCCTCACCCTTGCCTCACACCTGCCTCACCCCTGCCTCACTTCTGCCTCACCCTTGCCTGACACCTGTCTCACACCTGCCTCAACCTTGCCTCACCCTTGCCTCACTCCTGCCTCACCCTTGCCTCACCCCTGCCTCACCCCTGCCTCACCCTTGCCTCACCCCTGCCTCGATCCTGCCTCACACCTGCCTCACCCTTGCCTCACCCTTGCCTCACCCTTGCCTCACTCCTGCATCACCCCTGCCTCACTCCTGCCTCACCCCTGCCTCACACCTGCCTCACCCTTGCCTCACCCTTGCCTCACACCTGCCTCACCCCTGCCTCACTTCTGCCTCACCCTTGCCTGACACCTGTCTCACACCTGCCTCAACCTTGCCTCACCCTTGCCTCACTCCTGCCTCACCCTTGCCTCACCCCTGCCTCACCCCTGCCTCACCCCTGCCTCACACCTGCCTCGATCCTGCCTCACACCTGCCTCACCCTTGCCTCACCCTTGCCTCACCCTTGCCTCACTCCTGCATCACCCCGGCCTCACTCCTGCCTCACCCCTGCCTCACTCCTGCCTCACACCTGCCTCACACCTGCCTCACCCTTGCCTCACCCTTGCCTCACACCTGCCTCACCCCTGCCTCACCCCTGCCTCACCCTTCCTCACTCCTGCCTCACCCCTGCCTCACCCCTGCCTCACCCTTGCCTCACCCTTGCCCGACCCTTGCCTCACCCCTGCCTCACTCCTGCCTCACCCTTGCCTCACACCTGCCTCACACCTGCCTCACCCTTGCCTCACCCTTGCCTCACTCCTGCCTCACTTCTACCCCACCCTTGCCTCACCCTTGCCTCACCCCTGCCTCACTCCTGCCTCACCCCTGCCTCACACCTGCCTCACCCTTGCCTCACCCCTGCCTCACCCCTGCCTCACCCCTGCCTCACCCCTGCCTCACACCTGTCTCACCCTTGCCTCACTCCTGCCTCACACCTGCCTCACCCCTGCCTCACTCCTGCCTCACACCTGCCTCACCCTTGCCTCACTCCTGCCTCACCCATGCCTCACCCCTGCCTCACCCTTGCCTCACCCCTGCCTCATCCCTGCCTCACCCTTGCCTCACTCCTGCCTCACCCCTGCCTCACTCCTGCCTCACACCTGCCTCATCCTTGCCTCACCCCTGCCTCACCCCTGCCTCACCCCTGCCTCACCCTTGCCTCACCCCTGCCTCACCCCTGCCTCACCCCTGCCTCACCCTTGCCTCACTCCTGCCTCACCCCTGCCTCACCCCTGACTCACCCTTGCCTCACCCTTGCCTCACACCTCCTCACCCCTGCCTCACCCTGGTCTCACCCCTGCCTCACCCCTGCCTCACCCCTGCCTCACCCTGGTTTCACCCCTGCCTCACCCCTGCCTCACCGCGGCATTCACCAGGGAGAAGTCAGAGGTGCCCCAACCCCTTTTAAGCACTCTGGGAGTAGAATAACAATCATATAGCCATCCGGTTAAATTCATTAAACGTGTTGACTCTTGTCTATTACAACTTTGACAGTGCTGTTTGTTGCTGACTGATGTTGTGGGCCTTTGGGCACTGTGCTTAGTGACTGTGTTTACAGACAAGTCTGCGGCTGCACCTGTGTGTGTACGCAGTGGGAAGCGGTAGAGTAACGGTTCGCGCGCTGCACCTGTGTGTGTGTACGCGCTGGGAAGTGGGAGTGTAACGGTTCACTTGCTGCACGGCGAGCCCTGCTGATGACCATGAACGATGGTGGTTATTTTAACCAGTCCTGGGCCACCCCTCGATCGACTCGGCCTTAAATGAGTACCAAGTGTAGTGTTGTAAAACATCAGCACTGGGGAGACAAATATGGTCCGGACATACCCCCCTCATATGCCATGGCAGCCTTTGCAGATGCTCACTAACAGCACTTGCCCCTGCAGTCTCTTAAAGTCTATATAGGGGGCCTTTGTCTTGTGTGTTCGAGAAGCTGCTGGGGCTCGCACCACATGCCTGTGTTAATGGGGCACAGGGATGCGAGGACACGTGCCTCTGTCAGCTGTGGGCATTGTAAACAAATGTTTTTTTTATATATATTACATGTTTATAGAGTGTGCTGTTGGGGGAGCGGTGGCACAGCGGTGAACGCACTGGGGCTGTGAACTCGGCATCCTGGGTTCGATTCCCGGCTAGCAGCAGTGGTGAGTGAGGCTGTTTCTGAACCGATTGCGGAGCGCCGCCCCAGCCCATGCCACCCTTCACCAACCCACATTGACGGGCGTGGTGAAGTATGGTCATACATAGACCATGACTGACAAGGCTTGGAGAGACATTTGTCCACTGGTGGATCAACAAAGCCGTAGGTTGCACAAAGCTGAATGCACTCCGTTACAACCAACATGGTGAAGTATGGTAAAAAAATCACCATCGCCGGCATGACTCTAAATAGAATGTGTTCCAGTTAGTCTTTAGGATTTTTCAATCCACTACTGGATAAAGGCCTCACCATGCTCTGTGGGTTTGTTAAACCAAGTGTCACTACGCTGCTCGTTGTGGGTTGTAAAAGCTTGGAGGGGTCTCCTGCACTGGGCTTGCTCCACCATACATGCAGGAGTTGATGGAGCCACACTCCACCAAGCTCTCTGAGATCCCACCGACCGTGCCCTACTCAGCGTGACTGTAGTCCAGGCTCCAACCCTGGAATCACTGCCGGGCATCTGTCCGCACTGCACCCAGGCTCTGGAGCTCCCTGCCCTCTCAGGAACTCGCAAATTGCTGGAGGCTTCTAGTTACCAGCTGACAACCCCACCACCGGTTTATCAAGACCTCGTCTCTTCAGTCCCTCTCTCCCTGGTTACTTCTCACTTACTTTCCTCCTTTATATGCATGGCGCTAATGTCCCATGACAAAGATCTCACTTATACGCCTAACAGAATGATGGGGCAAGTGCTGTTGGCGAGCACCTATGAAGGCCGGCACGCCACACGAGGGAGTAGGTGGCCAGCACCACGTCCAGTCATATTTGTCTCCCTAGTGGCGATATTTACACATCGCACTAAGGAATTCACTGGTGGCTGGGTCGACCTAGGGGAAGCCCAGGTCCAGTTCATATATTAGTTGGCAGTGAGCAGGAATCTAACTCGGGTCTCCAGGTAGTTGTGGTGTGGAGTTAGGGTGACATTTAATGGTGGTGTTTGTAGTGTGGGGGTTGGGGTGAATGTTGATGGTTGTGGTGGGTTATGGTTAAGGTGAATGGTGGTGGTTGTTGTGTGGGGGTTGGGATAATGGTGAATGGTGGTGGTTGTGGTGAGGGGTTGAGTGATTGTGGCTGTGTGTGCATTAGAGCGATGTGGTTCATGGAGTTGGTGGCTTGGGGTGTTGCTGCATTACGCTGGAGTGTTTGTAGTGTCACGGTTAGGGTTCGATGTTTGTGATGTGGGCTGTATTATTGGCGCTCTGGGTCAGTGTTGGTGGCGTCGGTAGTGTGTGAGGGTGTTGCTGGTGGTGCGAATCGGGGAGTTTCGAGTGTGAGTCAGAGTGTTGGAGATCCTGGTGGTGCAGGTGCATTTCAGGGCCTGGGTCCCATGGTTCCAGGGTCTTGGTAAGGTGGTGCTATTTCAGGTAATATGTTAGTGGTTGGGGTCATGGTGTTGGTGGTGTGGGTCACGGTGGCAGCGTTGTTGGTAGCGGTTTTGATTGTGTGGGTAATGGTGTTGGTGATGTCAGTGGTGTCGGTAGTGTGGCTTTCAGCATTGGTAGCGTGGACATTGGTTACAGTGGTGGCGGCGGCACGGGCGGTGAGGTCACGCCGTTGGTTTGCGTTGGTGTCCGTCGCGGTTCTGACATCGTCGGCGGTGAGGCCTATGGTTCTGGTGGTGTGGCTCAGTGCGAGGCTATGGGTCACGGTGTCATGAGCTGCATGTGGCCGCAGCAGCAGCAGCAGGAGGCCTGTGTATGCCTAAAGTGCTGAGTGGGCCTGGCTGGTATTTTAGTGGCACTGAGCTGTGCTGGGGAAGGGGGCGGGGGTGGGGCGGGAGGGGGGCTGCAGGCAACGCCTGTGCCTCTCGCTGGCTTAACGGAGCTGATATTATTGGAACACTATGAAGGCATACCTAATATGGCCGGGCTGGGGCAATTAGACTCACGGTGTGCTGGCGAGGAGAGTGGGGTGGGGGTGCACAGAGGGAGAGAGTGTGTGGGGGGGGGGGGTGTGATAGAGAGCACGTGCTGGATGCTGGGAGAGTGTCAGAGGGAGAGATGAAGGGAGAGAGAGAGCACGAGGGGGAAGTGAGTGCCGGGGAGAGGGAGATGCATGCATGACTGGGTCTGGTGCAGAGAGAGGAATTCCGGCATTTGGAGCTGTGCGGCGATAATACACGGCCTGAAATAGGATCGGTCAAATTGAACAGCAAAGAGCTCGGGGACAGTCAAGCAGGACATATTTTTTTCTTAAGCAGCAGAGCACGGTGACGTGCCATGAAAATCGCTCCCGCAATGTGCCCGATCTCATCAAATCTCAAACGCAAAGCAGCGTTGAGCCAGGGTAGTGCTTGGATGGGTGACCGTCCAGGCTTAATTGATCGAGTAATATTTTTTGATACTCTCTGGTTCTTTCGGTAAAGTCACGTAGATAGAAAAAATAATAAAAGAAAACACGACGTTTCCCCTATCACCAGTGGTAGCGAACATTTTCAGGCATCCACCTGACGTCCTTCCTTGTGGAAGAGATATGTAGATGACACATTCGTCATCTGGCCACATGGCCGGATGGCACTATACAAATTTCTCAACCACATCAATTCCATACACCCATCTATCAAATTCACCATGGAAGTGGAAAATGATGGCAAGCTACCATTCCTGGATGTGTTGATCGAGAAGAGAACCTGATGGCTCGTTGGGACACTCTGTCGATAGGAAAGCCACCCACATGGATTCCTATCTAAAGCCTGACTCCCACCACCATCCAGCCCAAAAGAATTCCCTCATCAAAACATTACACCATAAGGCCCGTTGCATCTCCGACCAGCACCATCTAGCCAGTGAGCTTGAACACGTATGTCAGGAAGAATGGATATTCTGACCGCACAATCCGCAAAGCTGCATCCCCAACCATGGGTAGAGAACCATCTGAGGACTCAATCAAAACCATCCCCTTACCAAATGTAATGCGAGCATAAATGGGGTTGTTGCTGGGCTCTGGTCCATATATATATAAGTGGGAGCCCGGAAGAGATCGGGGCAGTCGGGGAAGTTCAGAGTCTGAGCCACGTTGGGTGGTGAGAGAGAGATCTGCGCCATTGGCCACGTGGTCGAAGGACCTCAGCACGCCATCGGCCAGCGGTGTGCGGAGTGCGGGAGTAGAGGAGCTAACGGAGGAGCGTGCGTGGCACGCGAGAGGGAGCGTGCGCGGGGCGCACGCGAGACGACGCTGGTCTGAGAAGGAGACCAGTGGGGTGTGGAGAAGAACCTGAATAAAAGACAAGCGGAGACCCGCAGTGCCTGACGGAGTCATTTATTACATTGGAGTCAGAAGTGGAACGAGATGTCAAAACATCTCAAGAAAAATAATATACCTGCACCATCTTCAGAAGACGAAGAGGACCTTCCTCCGGCGGTGGCGGTCTCGACCATGGAGGGCGTGGGCGAAGTGGCGCCGAGCGACACGACAGGAGTACAAGATGTCATCGCGGCGGCTGGGCCGTCTGCGTCGACTGGCGCCAAGGACGGCTGGCGACACGTGGCAGACCAGCTTGATTCGCTGCGGGCCGTTCTGCTGGATTTAGTCACCCTGGTCGCGCCAGCAACGATGCCGGGACAGCCACGCGGCGGGCCTTCAACCGGGGAGCCTTCGGGTGGGGCCGAGCCATCCGCCATTGGGGCCTCTGCGAGGCTTCCCGCCCTTCCCGACACGCGGCAGGACGCCGCCATCTTGGGTGTGGTCGGGGCCGAACGGCGGGAAGCCACCATCTTGTCGCCGCCACGGCGGGAAGCCGCCATCTTGTCGCCGCCGCATGGGATGCTTGCATCGGAAGACAGCAGCTTGGGGACTCGCAGCCATCGCCTGATGACGATTAAATAATTCTCACTTGAAGGAGATCGGAGCGCATTTGCGTGGCGTTTTGAGTCGGCCGTCCGATCCGCCAAGTGGATGGATGCGGAGGCCTTGGAAGTTCTGCCGACGCTCCTGGATGACAAGTCTTTGAAATTCTTCTGCTCCATCGCAGCCGCGAAGAAGGCGACGCTGAAAGGGGCGTTCGACGAAATGGCAGAAGCGTACGAGCCTCCGGACGACGCTCACCGGAGATTCGTCCAGAGGCAACGGGCAACGGAGGAATCGCCTGTGGCTTTCCGGGGTGCTGTGCTTGAGCTGGCTATGGCCGCGTATCCAGAGACGGAGCCCGACTTGTTGGAGCCCTTGATACTGGGTAAGATGTTGGAGCTGTACAAAGACTTGGGCATTCCACTGCCGGTGTGCGGCCATGAGCAGCTGACCTCCTGGATGGCAGCCAAGTGCCTCGACGTGCAGTTCAACTTGCGCCGTTGGGCGCAGATGACCGCCTGGACGGGGAGCCTGACCGTGGAGGGAGACGCCGTCGGGTGGACTCCGTCGAAGGCCGTCTTCGTGCCGGACGAGAGGGGGCCTGGCGATCTCACTGCGGCAGCGGGCCTGTGGGTTCCTCGAGGGGGAGCGGAGTCACGCTCCGGGCCACCGCTGAGGGATCGCCGAGACAGGGGGGGGAGCCGGGCAGCGGGCCGACTCGTCGTGTTACCGCTGCGGGCGTCTTGGACACTTCACGCGGGACTATCGGAGTCGCCCTCGCCCGCCTCTTCAGCCGGAGTCCCCAGTCAGGGGCACGACGTCAACGCCGGAGAGTCAACCGTGTCAGGCAAGTCGGTACGCATCAGACACCCGGCAAGGCCTGTCATCTCATGCATCACCGTCGGTATGCGTTCCGGGGGCCTGTTCTAATGGGGGGACTCTAAGGAATCCGCGTCGCTCGCTGACACAGTGGCGAAAATTGGCACGGAGGATGGTCGCAGCCGCTACTGGGTCGTCGACCGTGCCGGGTTCGATACAGGGGATTGACGTGCGGATTTTGGTAGATTCGGGCGCGTCCGCAACTATCATCTCAGACGTGATATTCTATCTCATTCCGCCGTAGCGGGTACGACCGGTTTACAATTCGTGTGTTGTGGCGAATGGAGGGAGTATGGGCATTGTTGGTCAGGTGGAGGCGCGTATTTCGGTTGGGGGGTGTGTCGGCTTCGGGGACGGTGTTAATCTCTAGGTCCCCCGCTGTGCCGTGTTTATTGGAGACCGATTTCCTGGCAAAGATGCCCATTCAGATAAGGGTAGATCAGAATTGTATTGAGTTACCGGCGGGCCAGAAGATTTTCTTTTTACCGTCGCCGTGGGGCCAGTCCGCCCCGGACCGCCAGGTGCAGGCGCTGTCCGATGTTTCGGTCGACATTCCACCTGGCTCGCAGATGCTCATTCCACTGCGTTATCGGAAGCCCGTGCCTGGGGTCGAGGGGGCGGCGGGGGTGTTGTTGTCGCCGTCCAACGCGGTTACGGCGGGCCTGGCGCTGGTCGCGGCACGGACGATTGTTTGGCCGGGTCGGCCTCCGTTTTTGCAAGTGTTGAATGGAGGCGCGGACAATATCGTCGTGCCGCCCGGAACGGATCTGGCCCGTGCTACGACCGCCTTCACAGCCCATGACGGTCCGGCCCACCGGGGCCTCGTAGGGGGGGTTTCGGCCTTGACATCGCAGGACGATCGATGGATCGCCGGGTTGTGCCAAGAAAATGCGTGCTTGACTACGGACCAGCGGTCCGCACTTCGCGCGCTGTTGGAGAAATATTCTGATGTCTTTAGTAAAGACGATTTCGATCTGGGACGCACCTCGTTGCTCTCCCACCATATTGATACCGGGGATGCTGCTCCCATTCGGATGAATCCACATCGGTTGAGCCCGGCGGAGAGGGATCATGTACGCGGCGCAGTGGATGATATGCTAGCCGCTGACATTATCTCTCCGTCCAACAGCCCTTGGGGCGCTCCGGTGGTCCTGGTGAATAAAAAGGATGGTAATTTGCGGTTTTATGTTGATTTTTGGAGGTTAAACAAAGTGTCGGTTGCAGACGCTTACCCCCTGCCACGTATGGATGATTCCCTCGATGCCTTGTCTGGGGCAAAACATTTTTCCACTCTTGTCCTCTCTTCGGGGTTCTGGCAGCTCCCTCTGGACAAGTCCTCGAGGGAAAGACGGCTTTCCGTACGCCGCAGGGCCTGTTTCAGTTTAATTGTCTTCCCATGGGGTTGAACGCCGCCCCTGCTACGTTCCAGAGGTTGATGGAACTCGTGTTGACCGGTCTGCAGTGGGACACGTGCTTGATATATTTGGATGATGTTATTGTGTTCAGCCGTACGTTTGAGGAGCATCTTCAGAGATTGGATGCTGTTTTTGCTAGGGTGCGTTCCGCCAATTTGAAATTTATGCCCAAGAAGTGTCACCTTTTTCAACGATCCGTGCGCTATTTGGGCCACATTGCCAGCTCTGACGGTGTGGCCACAGACCTGGAGAAAACGGCTTGCGTCCGGGACTGGCCGTTTCCAGCCATGGTGGGTGACGTGCGTCGTTTTGTCGGGTTCGCTTCCTATTATCGCAGGTTCGTTCCAAACTTTGCTACAATCGCTAGGCCGTTGCACCTCTTTACGGCAAAGAATCGGAGGATCAGTTGGGGGCCGGCGGAGGAGGCGGCGTTTCATGGCCTATGCGATCACTTGGCGTCAGCGCCGACGCTGGACTACCCTGATTTTATTCTGGATACTGATGCTAGTGACACGGGGATTGGGGCCGTCCTATCACAGTTTAAGGGTGGCGTCGAGCGCGTGGTGGCTTACGGGAGCCGCGTTTTATCTCCGGCGGAGACCTGCTACTGCGTTACCCGCCGGAAACTGTTGGCTATAGTGAATTTTGTCCATCAATACCGCCCGTATTTGTATGGCCGCAAATTTTTCGTGCGCACGGACCACGTGGCTCTGCAATATTCCCTGAAAGTTGACCAACCGTCTGGCCAATTGGCGCGATGGTTGGAAACTTTGCAGGAATTTTCGTTTTAGATTCAATATCGTAAGGGGTCGCGTCACGCAAATGCGGACGCGCTCTCCCGATTGCCGCAAGGATCCACCTGCGCCTGTGCCTCTGGCACGAATAGGTGCATGCGGGTTCCACAGCCCCCGCGTCCTGTCATGTCCGCTGTGGAGATGCCCGGGGCTTCCACGTGTCCGGAACCGGCCGACGGGATTTTAAATTTGCCGCGTTCCGTGTGGATTCGGGAGCAATTGCTCGATGATTCGCTGGGGGCCTTACGGAGTGAGGCTACGAAGGAAAAGGGATATCCGTCGTCCGATGGAACGCCGGGAGCGGCTCTCCGTGACGGCTTGTTGATGTGGAGGGAAGGCTTGCACGATCGCTGGCGTCTTGTTGTGCCGTCGTCGTTGCGATATGAGTTGATTCGGATACTGCACGCTGAGAAGTTGTTACATCTCGGGGTGCAGAAAACCTTGTTGACGTTACAGCGGGATTATTTTTGGCACGGCATGACGACTGACGTCGTCGGGCATATTCGGGCGTGCTCCGACTGTGCCCGGCGGAAGCTGCCTAAGCAACCGTATGTTCCCCCAGTGCAGTCAATACAAGTGTCGCGGGTTAACGAGTTGGTGGCGTTGGATTTTCTGGGGCCCTTTCCCCCGTCCGCTCGGGGGAACAAATTTTTATTGGTCGGGGTTGAATATCTTTCCCGCTGGCCGATGGCCTGGCCTTTGCCCGACCAGTCGGCGGCGTCTATCACGGAGACATTTCTGTTCGGATATGTGATGGACAAGGGGGCACCGGAAAGGTTGCTTACAGACCAAGGGCGAAATTTTTCTTCCAACCTATTGCGGGATGTGTACGACGCACTGGGGACTAAGAAAGTTCGGACGTCTCCTTACCATCCACAAACTGATGGGATGGTTGAATGGTTGAACCGGACCCTGTCGGCCATGCTCTGTCAGACGGTTAGCGAGAAGCAGGCCGATTGGGATTTGCATATCCCTGGGGTGCTCTCCGCTTACCGGATGGCGCCACATGCGTCAACGGGGTACTCACCCTTCTTTTTGATGTACGGCCACGAGAATGTGCCGCCGGTGGAAGTGCAACTTGGCACACGGGCGAGGGGTCCTGTTAAGCCCCTCTCCGAGTATATTCGTGACGCCGCTCGGCGCGTGGCGGAAGCGCGGGAGGCGGCCCGATTGGCTACGGCCAGGACCCAGACCCGGAGCGAACGTTGCGACTGGCGCTCTCATCGTGGGTCCCCCTGGCGAGTGGGGGACATGGCCTGGCTCCACTGCCCACAGGTACCGGTGGGGACCTCCCCTAAGTTGCACAAACCCTGGCAGGGACCGGATGTGCTTATTGAGGTCCCTAGCCCACAGTCCGCGTGCGTTCGGGTCGGATCGCGGCGTTGGTACGTTCACACGTCCCGATTGAAACCCTACGTGGCCCCACGAGTGGATGCGTCATCTCCTAACGTTGCCTTGCCGGTGTCTGTCGCGTCCGACGCGCCACTGACTTTGCCTGTTCAACCTGCAAGCGCGCCTGTCGTGCCTCCTGTAGACGGGCCGGCTGTGATCCTGCCGGACACAGGGATTCCTGCACCGGGTGGGCCTACCACGGCGACGGGGACACTTGGCTCCGCTGCCCCTCCAACCCTGCCGCGGTTGCAGTTGCAGGGGGCCCCGACTACGGACCTCTCTGGGGAACGGGGTGCTGGGACGGACAGGCCTCCACCAGCGGCGGATGGTTCCGGTTCCGCCGTTCCTAAAACCCTGTCGGGACTGCGACCTTTGAGGGCGCCGCCTCTCGTGAAGGACGGGCCGGCGACCCACACTCGTTCCAAATCCCTTCCCTTTTGTTAATTGTGTTGTTGTTATACTCTCCGTTGTGTCTGGTGATTCCTGATTGTGATGCTGTCGCTCGCATTATTTTGTCCTATTGCAGCCGGGACAGCTGGCTTTTTCATCGGGGGGGGGGGGGTCATTTAATGCGAGCGTAAATGGGGTTGTTGCTGGGCTCTGGTCCAATCACACGGCCCGGGGTATTGGGGGGTGGAGCCTGGTCTGCAGGGTGTGTGGGAGGGGCCACCGTTTACCTCGGCTCCAATGGGAGGTGAGGTGAATAGGGGCGGAGCCAGCGGGGTAGTATGGGAAGGTCGGGAAGGAGTCAGGGTCACGTGGGGGGAATGTATATAAGTGGGAGCCCGGAAGAGATCGGGGCAGTCGGGGAAGTTAAGAGTCTGAGCCACGTTGGGTGGTGAGAGAGAGATCCGCACCATCGGCCATGTGGCCGAAGGACCTCAGCACGCCGTCGGCCAGCGGTGTGCGGAGTGCGGGAGTAGAGGAGCTAACGGAGGAGTGTGCGTGGCACGCGAGAGGGAGCGTGCGCGAGATGACGCTGGTCCGAGGAGGAGGTGCAGAGAAGAACCCGAATAAAAGACAAGCGGAGACCAGCAGTGCCTGATGGAGTCATTTATTACACATACATAGCAGGAGTTACCAAAAGGATTGCCAAAATCTTGAACAAACACAAGATCCAAGTTCGCTTCAATACAGTACACAAAATCCGTGATTTGATCCTATCGGTGAAGGATGCAATTCCGGACATGCAATGTCCTGGTGTCTATAAGCTGAGTTGTGTCTGTGGCAACAGTTACATTGGAGAAACCAAGGGACGTGTCTCAGAACAGGTTTGCGAGCACAAATCGGATTTGAAACACGGCAGGACCAACACCTCGGCGGTGGCGGATCATTGTTTCAAAGCTGTGGGCACACATGACATTGTTTTCTCCGAGACCAAGGTGCTCTGCAAACCCTTGGGCCACCATCAGATATTTGTTCATGAAGCCATCCAGATATACAAACACAGACAAAACTTTAATCGACAAGATGGATTCAGATTGAGCAACCATTGGAAGGATGTGATAAACCGTGCCAAGTTTTAACTGCTATGATTTCCACTCACCCACCCGGTTGTCGTCGTCCGATTACTAATTCGAGCTTCTTTACTTGCTAATTTCTCCAGCCCCACCCGTCCCAGCACGCCACACCCCCCCTCTCCCCCGTGGACTCCTACAGCCACGACTTGACAAAACTCCTTCCCCCCCTTTCCCCCTTCTCCCGTGCCTATATAAAGTCACAACAGCAGATAATTTTATCACCTGAAAACGGACACTTGTGTTGTGACCGAAACGTCGTGTTTTCTTTTATTATATTTTCTATCGATGTGACTTTACCCTTTACCGAAAGAACCAGAGAGTATGGATTCTTGCAGTCACGAAAGCTTCAAATCAATATTTTTGAGTTGCTAGTAGACTGGAATAAGTATCCCGTGACTAATAGCCACAGCCGTAGCAGCAGTTGGTGAAGTAATATTTCTGTTTCGCCAGGTGAAAATTCAAGAGACCAGGATAGTCTTATTTGCAAGGGGGGCCTGAGGCATCAGTCTGCGAGCAGGGGGTGATGAGTGCTGCTGTCTGTGGGTAATCCCAATTGAGTAATTTGCGGGCAATTTTTTTATTCCGCAAGTTTGGACCCTCACGCGTCACGCAGTGGCCTACTCTAGCTAATGGCACCTAGGGATGCCTCACATCCGCTGTGAAGTGGATGGCACATAGGATCATTACGGTTGTTACACCCACAGTAATTGCTAAACTATCTCTATTTTACCAGGTAAGGCCCACTGAGCTACATAGCTCTTTTTCAGAAGCGACCTGGCCACAAATGATAGCTCAACGAAGTGGTTACATTTATAGCAGCCATATACTCTAAACACATGTTTTTTTACATGTGGAGGGAAAAACCAGAGGACCTGGAGAAAAATCTATGCAATCACGGGAAGAACATGCAAACTCCAAATATACAGGTGTGGATCGAACCAACGACCTCCTGTATACCAGGCGAGATCGTTCACATCTCGCCACAGTGGCGCCCCTATAAGAATCTGGGCGGCCGCTAGATTCGAACCACCAACCTCTGCAACAAGCAACGAACGTGCCAGTGCTAGGCAACCGGATGTGGTGTACTAGGTGCAGAAATATTTTATAGGGTGGCCAACTCAGATAGAACCGGCTGAGATTAAGCCCTGCTGACGACCACCACACACAAACAGGTAGCCACAATGCTGCTGGTACTACATGGTGGGCAGTGGAGGGCAGCACAGCCAAATCCATTGTTGTTCCGCTTTACTTCTACGCTCCCACGACTGTTGCTCCCACAATCTTGGTTCTTTCGATAAAGTCACGTAGAAGGGAAATAATAAAATAATACAAATTTTACGTAATAAAATTATCACGACGTTTCGGCCACAACGCAAGCAGCCGTCCTCAGGTGAAGAACAGAGCTGTCGGAAAGACAGCGTCCTGATGAACACTGCTAAGCTTGGCAGCGCTGTCTTTCCGACAGCTCTGTTCTTCACCTAAGGACGGCTGCTTGCGTTGTGGCCGAAACGTCGTGAGAATTTTATAATGTTTAATTTTTATTATTTTATTATTTCCCTTCTACGTGACTTTACCGAAAGAACCAAAAATATGAATCCCTGCAGTCACAAAAGCTTTAAATCGAAATTTAACGCCTCTACGGGGAGGGATTCTACATAACTTTGAGATCCTTCAATAAACTCCGGGATAGGAAGGCTCAACTGATCGAGTCTCACCTTTCTGAAGAGATGCCGCGACTTTAAGGTAATACCAATCGCATTTACACTAACCTCTGCTGCTGTAACTTCTTTTAATGCGATACGAATTTTGTCTCGAACTAGCTTAGCTCTTATCTCGGAGAAAATCAGACTTATGCGCACCGAACTAGATCAGTTATACAAGACACTCTAAAAATCGCATTTATCATTGACGGCAACAATGTCCACATCGGATTGGGAACATGTAGACAATATGACTGTCTCTTCAGCTACCACTATGTCGCCCAAATGTAAGGACAACTTGATTTCCAAATTTAACCTCTCCAACAAGAGACCGGACCCACACACCGAAAAGCTAGATGTTAACAAATTCGTAATTAATCGCAGTAACAGTTCTATTTTGATGGTCTGAAATCCGTTTTAGCTAAAGGGCTAAACTTTGCAGTCACACCTAGACACATACCAGTTAATGATATCATTGCCCAAGTAGACGTGCCTCTCAAGGGCCTGGGTCACATCGCTGCAGATGTGGCAAGATCTGAAATCGCTGCAACCCTAAAAAATGCTAAGATTACAGCTCGCAACCTCAGCAAAGATGAGCGTTTTGAATGATCTCAATTAAAAAAGAGGGATGACATTGTCATCCTCTCAGCCGACAAGGGCAATGCCACTGTCATTATGGATAAAATAGAATATAACAACAAAATTCAAGAACTACTCAACGATGGCAGCTATACAAAAATGAAAGGAGACCCCACCAAAAGCCTGGTCATAAAAACCAACAAAATCATTTCTGATTCAACCGCATTAATTGATCAAACCAAACAGTTCTCGTTGAAACCTTCTGCTGCCAGGCCACCAAAATTATATGGCTTACCAAAGATACATAAAGAAGATACACCTCTTCGTACCATCGTCTCTATCAACTCCCCCACCTACAAACTGGCTCGTTTTTTGTCTGAAATCCTGCGGCCTTTCACTGAAAAAACCACCTCTGCGGTACTAAACTCTACTCACCTGGTATCGACAATCAAGGGTATTTCCCTGTCCCCAAACGACCTGCTTGTCAGTTTTGATGTGTCTACACTATGGGGACCTCATTTGCCAGTAAAAATATGATAATTGGTTCTTTACCCTTCTATCTGGCAACAAAACTGACACCTTTTTGCAAGGAGTCATGTTTGCATAGACCGCAATACCCGCAGTCATAAATACAAACATAAATACAAACAAAAGACATAACTCTGATAATGTGCACATTATCAGAGTTATGTCTTTTGTTTGTCTTTTGTTTGTATTTATGACTGCAGGTATTGCGGTCTATGCAAACATGACTCCTTGCAAAAAGGTGTCAGTTTTGTTGCCAGATAGAAGGGTAAAGAACCAATTATCAGTTTTGATGTGGTTTCCTTATTCACCAAAGTTCCTGTACTTGACACCATCGCAATCATTGAAGACTTGGTTCATCAAGGACTGAACACTGAGGTACCCCCCGCCCCTGGTGAGACACTGCTCAACCAATACATACTTCACCTGGAATGTAACTTTCTACAAACAAACTGAGGGCACCCCAATGGGCTCCCCCCTATATCCGGTTGTAGCCAACGTTTTCATGGAGAAATTTGAGACTGACGCCATCCAGACTGCCATTCTACACCCGACCTGATGGAAGAGGTACGTGGATGACACTTTTGTCATCTGGCCACATGGCTGGCCTGCTCTAGACCAATTCCTCGACCACATCAATTCTATACACCCAGTCATCAGATTTACCATGGAAGTCGAAAAAGATGTCAAGCTACCTTTTTTGGATGTCCTAATAAAAAAAGAGACCTGATGGTTCAATGAGCCACTCTGTCTACAGGAAAGCTACCCATACGGATTCTTACCTAAAACCGGATTCCCACCACCATCCATCCCAGAAGAATGCCCTCATCAAGACTCTACACCATAGAGCCCAATGCATCTCCGACCAGGAACACATTGCCAGTAAACTCAAGCGCACGTACACCAAGCTCTCAAGGCTAATGGTTACTCCGACTACACAATCCGTAAAGCCATCTCTCCATCCATGAAGAAGGATCCTCTTGAGGAGCCTTTCAAGACCATCACCTTACCCTACATTGCGGGGGTCACAAAAAAGATCTCCAAAATCCTGAATAAACACAAGATCCAGGTCCGATTCAACACAGTACACAAAATCAGTGATCTGGTCCCGTCTGTAAAATGTGATTCCAGACATATAGTACCCTGGCATCTACAAACTAAGTTGCCTCTGTGGTAGCAGTTACATTGGGGAAACCAAACCACATGTCTCGGCTCCGCATCCGTGAACACAAAGCAGACCTGAAACACGGTAGGACCAACACCTCAGCCGTGGCAGATCATTGTTATAATTCAGTGGGCTCACATGACATTGACTTCTCCAAGACGGAGGTTATCTGCAAGCTATCTGGCTACCATGAAAGATTCGTTCATGAGGCCATCCACATATACAAACACAGAGACATTTTCAACCGAGAAGATGGATTCTGGCTCAGCAATCATTGGAAGGACGTGATAAACCATTTCGGGTCTTGATTGATTGTGTTCACGTTTACGGTGACTTTCAGACCGCATTCCATTCGCTGGCATTGACTATATATCCTTTGTATTCTCCTCATGGATCGGAGTCTTTGCTCCGCTGCAAGTTTCCTGCTACCACTCTCCCATTACATATTTCTTTGCTTCCTCTTAGTACCTTTCACTCGACGGTCAATGGTATGGTGTATAGCAGATTGTATAATAATAGATAGTATACAGCAGTGTGGAATACAGTAGGATTTGTAGAATAATACATAGTGTAATATTACAATGTAATATCTAAGGTATATAGGGTATTGTATAGTAACGCAGTATATAATTCAATGTTGGGGTTTGTCTATGGCAGTGTATAGTACGGTGTATAGTCGTGTGATGTAGAAACACGTTTAGTTGGAGACATATGAATATAATGCATAATGTTAAAGCTTATATTGGTGCTGTGTATACGATATTATACAGTGTAGTTTAGATTGGAAGGTATAATAAGTCATTATATAGTGTAGTGTATACCCAGTTACTTAATATTAATAGCTCAGCTTATTGGAGAGTATGTTGACTACATTGATTATATTGATGTTATTCAAATGTAGGGTTTTTTTTCCACATCGGTTTATTGTATGGTAGTAGGGTATTTGCAGTTCTTTAGAATTATATAAAAAAAATTCCCTTCCTTTATTACTGCTAATCTTACATAATACACTAGCATAATATGACTTTGAGACCCCCCCCCCACCACCTACACATTCCACAAGGAGTGACTACCCCCATATCTGCATTTGTCATCAACATGATACATTCCTCTGTTGATATGTAAACTCCTTTGTCAAGGCGCTCTGCTCCTCCCACCCAGCTTAAAATACACTGCCAAGCTTAGCAATGTTCATTAGGCAGATTGTATAATGATAAATAGTATAATAGTGTAATGTTTAATATAATGTATAAGGTAATATATAGTATCGTAATTGGTTAGTGAATATACAGCATTGTGGTATACAGTAGGGTTTGTAGAATAATACATAGTATAATATTACAATGTATAGTCTAAGGTATAAGGTAGTGTATAGTAACGCAGTGTATAATTCAATGTTGGGGTTTGTCTATGGCAGTGTATAGTACGGTGTATAGTCGTGTGATGTAGAAAAGAGTTTAGTTGGAGGCATATGAATATAATGCATGATGTTAGAGCTTATATTGGTGCTGTGTATACGATATTATACAGTGTAGTTCAGATTGGAAGATCTAATAAGTCATTATATAGTGTAGTGTATACCCAGTTGCTTAATGTTAATAGCTCAGCTTATTGGAGAGTATATTGAGTACATTGATTATATTGATGTAATTTAAATTAGATTTTTTTCACATCGGTTTATTGTATGGTAGTAGGGTATTTGCAGTTCTTTAGAATAATAATAAAAATTCCCTTCCTTTATTACTGCTAATCCTACATAATACACAAGCATAATATGACTTTGAGACCCCCCACCGCCTACACATTCCACAAGGAGTGACTAACCCCATATCTGCATTTGTCATCAACATGCTAAATTCCTCTATTGATATGTAAACTCCTTTGTCAAGGCTCTCTGCTCCTCCCATCCAGCTTAAAATACGCTGCTAAGCTTAGCAGTGTTCATTCGGATGCTGTCTTTCCGACAGCTTTGTTCTTCACCTGAGGACGGCTGCTTGCATTGTGGCCGAAACGTCGTGAGAATGTTATTATTTTGATTATTTTATTATTTCCCTTTTATGTGACTTTACCGAAAGAACCAAAAATATGAATCCCTGTCACGAAAGCTTTACATCGAAATGTTGCTCCCACGTCTATGCTCCGTTAACCTTCACTAACCTTAACTGGTCAAATGGTTCCCACATCCCATAGGGTGTGGGGTGCTTATCATCCAGCAGTGTAATGACAAAAAGGGCCGTGTACGCACACAGACTCTTACCAATGGTGGGCCCTCTGTTAAAACGGCCCCCGCACTCACAGGGGCCAACATGATGGGTCCTTCCCCTATACAGCTACAAGTACAGGGCGCAGGGATATGACAGCCAACACTGTGTGGCAGAAGCACAGGATCTTGTCCCCAAGTATTTATAAAGGATTCACTATTTAGCCTCAGTTAGATTCGCAGTCGTGGCAGTGGGCAATGATATCTGAACCCGTCCTGTGCCTGCGTCCGACAGCGGATTGACAAAAAGCTGAAGATTATTTGCATTCGTTTTAATTTAATAACAGAAACAGGACAGAGGCTTCAATATGACTGTCAAGTGGGGCTTGGGCAGGACTAGTTGTGAGAAGCAATGATGGTAGGTGGTGAAGACTCGTGATGGAATGGCAGCCAATGGAGGGAACACACCTTGGATGGCATCCGCAATGCACGTGGACTGATGAAATCAACTGTGTTTTAGGAGCTAAATAGGTGGATCCGTTACATGGGTGGATCGAGATTGCAATGGCTTGGGGGAAGGCCTTCATCCAGCAGTGGATCGATCACGGTTAATGATGATGGCGGCACCCATTTGTAAATGTAATTTTGAATTGCCTTGAAGTATAAGAGATGAAGAGCGATGGTCGAGGGTTTTGACTGCATTCTCCATTGCGGTGGCGTGGCTCGGCTCAGCTCAGTGTTTCAATCATTGGCAACCACGAAATGACGACTAAAGATGTGAGCGTTCATCACGCGGAAATGTCACCGTGATTGGATCCGGCAGAAGTTAATCGGAATCAGGATCTCTTTTTACACAGATGTCCAGTAGACGCGGATGGTCAGCAGGTTACAATAATAAATGATACAACGCGCGATAAGGAGTGTAAAGTAGAGTACAGGTAAGCAAGTCACCGAAGATAAATAAGTACAAAGAAAATATTTGAAAGTACAAATTGCCCAAGTACATAAAATCCTGCCGATTCTTAAAGCTTGGGCAAGTCAGCAAAACAACAACAGAAACAGACCCAGACCCCACACCAAGACAACACACGGGCCCTCAATAAAATGTCACATTCGAATTGAATGATCGATAAATGGGCAATGATCGCAGTTACAAATCACGTTTGCAAATGTGGTTGTATCCAGCACCAATCTTCTACTGCCAAATATTTTTTGAAGGAAGATTTACGGTGCTAAGCGAGGAAACAAGATTGTTCCAAAACGTGTTTGGTGCTGAAGCGGCTTTGTCACCTATTACAATTCTCGTTCTTGGGATAGTTAAACGCGAATTACATGTACGTTTTAGGTTTCTTCGGTTTGAAAGTGGCATTGATGAATTGGATAAGTATAGCGCAGGTTTGCGAATAACAAGTTTGTGGATGAACATGGCCCAGTGTAGAATTCTTCTTGCATCGCATGATGACGATTCACCGAGTCTTGTAGGTCAGTGTTTGCAGTGGTTTGCAAAAAGGTTGCGCTATGCATAGAAAAAAAAACATTACACGGTATAAGATGGTGTTAATGCGTCATGTGTATTTACACACTGTTTATCCTATTTGCAGTGCGTTTTGGTATGGGTTTCGTGTAAATATTCTTAGTTTGCACATTTCCACCCTGCGATGTCCTGTAACTGCCACCACTACCGACGGCCTTGGGCTGTAGTTGTGTTGTAGAAGAGCTGCTTAGCTCAGTGGGGCCTTACCGGCCGAATAAATAAAGTCTGAGTATGGCATCGGGTCATTCTGCAGGTGCTGGATGGATTGCTATTGGCACCACAATATCACGAGCGTCACATTGGGGGGAAGTCAAGAATGGCTGTCCAATTGAATAGACTCGCCCCCGCCATAGGAATATGGAATTTCCAGGGCTGTGAACAGGAGATGAGCACTGCCTCGAAGCACATATGGACAGGACACATTTGACCGTTGACTATACCATATAGCATGCTCTACGTTCTTTGATGTGCATTATCCAGGGGACTATTTTTTGTCGGTATCAAGATGATGAAAAAATAATAGGCTTTATCCTTTACTGCAATAATACGGGAGGTGTTAAGATGTTCAAACAGAGAACTCCAAAACGCGGACGGCACAATGGCAATGCGCTCTCTGGTCCAACACTGGCGGCGAGACAAGGCCATAAACAAGGCTGTCTCTGGTACAGGCCAATCGGTGTCAAAGACAATGCATACATTATAATCAAAACACGTTTGTTTGCATGTCGTCTCACGAGAATGTGTGGTTAATGCAGACTTGATGCCTTGTGATAGGCAATAATACCTCCTGTATTATTGCCGGAAAGGGTAATGCCTATTGATTTTCATAATTAATATGCATTGTATTCCACAATGGTATAATTTTACGTGCGTAATGCACTCATCTCACAGATGTTCGGGCGTTAGGTCTCGTGCTCTCGCGTCCGGTGCACACTGGATGAGAGCAACGTGAGTTGCCTGGATGTCATGTCGCGATTTCCTTTCTTCCCACTACAAAGACAAAGATTCCCTGTATAGTCTGAACACACTGTTGGAGCAAGTGCTGTTAGCGAGCACCTATGAAGGCCAGCAAAGCACACGCGGGGGTTGGTGGCCAACACGACGCTTGGCCGCCTTTGTCTCCCCATTGGCGATGTTTACACATTGACTGGGTACTCATTTACTGTTCGGTCAACCTAGGGGAGGCGCGTGATCGGTTTAGATCATTGTCATCGGTGGTGTTGGCCATGAGTAGGAATCGAACTCAGGTCGCTGGGTTCGTAGCGCAGCGCGCTAACCACTACACCACCGCTCCCCACTATACGCATACCAGCACGTACCGCCTCACTGTAACTTCCAGACCTTTGTGCCTTCCGCTCTCTTATTGGGCCCTCTCGCTGTCTGTTATTCGGCGTGCTTTATGTCCGACGTTTTATTTATTCAGGAACCAAAATTCCATACTTTTGTTTGAAGGAGCTCCCACCGAACGACACATGTGGCGCAACCCGAAAACCCATTGAAGGGTTCCACAGCAGCAGGACCGCGAAAACCCACGCAACGGCCTTGGGGTGTAGCTTACAGAGAGCGCTAGGGTCACGGTCGTGCCATTGCGGTCTGTGGCATAAAATACGCGCTCCCCCATGTCCTCCGCACACATAGATAAAGATCCCCCATATAGCCTTTTAACAGACCGTTGGGACAAATGCTGTTAGCAAGCACCTATGATAGCCAGCACAGCACACGAAGGGGTGGGTTGTCAGCACCACCACACCCGGTCGCCTTTGTCCCCCCAGTTCTGATGTTTTCCCACTACACCAGCTATGCATTTAAAGCTGAGTCGACCTAGGTGATGTTCGGGGCCAGTTCAGATATCTGTCATTGATGTTGGCTGCGAGTGGGAATCAAACTTGAGTTGGCATTTTCGCCCCCCCCCCACACCCTCCGCACACGCATGCACAGATACGCATACACGCACACGCACACATGCACACAAACACACGCACACACACGTGCACACACGGCACACTTGTGAATGTAGCGAGAGTTCGTGGAAACATTTGAGTGCAGAGTGAGTTCCATGAATGGCGAGATATTTCATGTCTCAATGATTTTTAGGGATAAAATAAATGGTTTTGGAGACAAAAGCATCTCATTAGGAGAGCAATTTTGACAGATGACTCAAACTCCATGGTTATTGTGAATCCAGGGCTTCCCGTTTGATGTCGGCTTTTGCTCTGTCTACACCGTTTAACAATGCAACCGCTGATTGCTTTACGGACCGCGTCCTGTTTGTACTTGTAACTTTGACAGCGCCAAGTGCTTTAGTTTCATCACTAATAGCCTATATTAATGTAATATTTTGGAAATATGTCTTTAAAAAAAATAATACAGCATTAACTGAGAAATGAGCAGTTTCAGTAAGGTTAGACGTCTGATGTTGGTGATCCTTATAATGCAGTGATGCTGTGTCATCTTAATTTCCCTCTGTATTCATAATTCTAAAAAATAAGCAAAGTCTGAGGCCTTCCCATGGCTTCAAATGCTTCATTCATCTCTGAAGATGCCTGAATGGATGTCACCACCACCGCCACTCTATATGCCACGTGGCCTTTGTGCCACGAATGTGTGTGGCCAGATGTGCTTATGCTATACACTGTGCACGTGTAGGACATTTTACACGTGTTCGTGCACTGTAGGCGCACTTGCTTGGTACGTATGCTATACATAGTACACGTGCCATACATTGTGCATGTGTTGTGCGTTGATTGTGTGTTATGCACGTGTTGTACACTGTGCTGTTGTTGTGCACAAGCTGTGTGCGTGGTCACGGGCTGCTCACGAGCGCCACACGCGTTGGATTGTGGTGTCTCACCAGCTGCAGGAATATTTTCCCGGTCTTTGGCAGACTGGAGTAGGCAGCGCTTGACACCCATAGATGTAATAACAGCATAGGTATACTGGACGTGGTGTTCCGGGTACATGGATGTTTTAATACGACTCTCCTCTGGTAAACGAGTGCGGCGAGCCCGCATACTGACGTGGGTACATTGCCATCGCTCGTTTAACGCCTTATCAGCTCTCGCACGCGAGCACGCACGCACGCCGCGCTTTGGGGCCAGCGCACCTCGAACGTCTGGCCAAGTCCTCAACTCAGTTCCGCCGCACAATCTCCCGCGAGATAATGTGGGAGCGTCACCACCGCCCATGACCTTGCGGCTGGTGCGTGCGTGCGTTCGTATCGTCGGTGCGCGAGCAGTGCCTGTCGCGCCAGCCGCTGCGATCTTCATCCTTGCACCTCTGAGCTGCTCTCCCTCTCTCTTGCAGAGGGAGCAAATCCTGTGTGGCAGCGCATTACAAGTTGACATTACTACTACCATTATGATTAAATGCTCTGGTCGCAGAGCCACCCAGCACCCCCACCCCCTCCCCTTTAAAATACGTTTCACTCTTTTGTATTCCTCTAATCTGTTCATGTGAACGCTGTACAGATATGGATCCACGTGTGTCTATATTCCTGTGACAGATTCGGTCACGTTGGGCTAAATGGCCGGGCTGCTCTTTGCGATGATAACGCGATAACCGCAGTGAGCCCGCATGCCTGCCTACCAACGGGGCACTCTCCGGGGATGTCCCGGCGATTTTGTACCACCGCACATTTCCGTGCCGCGACCCCCGGGATGCCCCACACCGGTGGCTCGGGGGTCCAGGGGGGGTTAGGGCGGTCACCTTGACACATTCTCATCATCGGTGATCTCCTCCGGCGGGTGAGGCTGCGGTTGGTTACGTACAGTGGGAATGAAGTTCAACATACATACATACATGCAAACCACGTGCTCAGCCACTGCATGCCCAAGTAGCTTCTGGTTGGCCAGATAGAGGGGGCTAAATGGGCATGGCACGGGCTGGAGAAGAGATGGCCTCTTTCGGTATAGGAGGATGTGGAGCTGAGTGGACTTTCCAAAGACTGGTACTGTACCAGCGGTGTGAATGTCGGCCTCTGTGTAGGAGGCTCGTTGTTGTGAGAGTGTCTCCTCCAGACGGCAGAGGAGCGACGCTCACAACAACGGGCAGAGCGCCTAGGTTAAAATGCAGCAAGTTGGCACAGTCGCGTAGCACTTGTGTCTCGGAGTGCATCTGGCCTGGCACAATATCCATGGTGACGTCACCCCCACTTAGCGAATGGCGGCTGTCGTTGGTTTTGTGTATAGTTCAGTGTGTAGTTCTGGGTGTGGTTCCACGTGTGTATGGTTTGTGTGCTGTGGGAAGCAGTAGTGTCGCGGTTATCGTGTTAAGCTACAAACTTGGTGACCCGAGTTCAATTTCCAATTCACGGCCACCACCAGTGACGATTGTCTGAAGTGGTCCTGGGCCTCCCTTAGGTTGACTCGGCCTCAAATTAGTACCTTGTGCAGTGTTTAAACATCTTCACTCGGGATACAAAGGCGGCCGGGCGTGGCGCTGGCCACCCACCCCCTCATGTGCCGTGCCGGCCTTCATAGATGCTACTTGCTAAAAGCACTTGCCCCAACAGTCTGTTCAGGCTATACGGGGATCTTTGTGGTTTATGTGGGAAGTGGTCTTGTGCAATACTTAGCGTAATTCACTACGTACCCAGCCACTTGAGTTTGATTCCTACTCATGGCCAACACCAGTGAGAATGATCTGAACCACTCCTGGGCCCTCCCCTAGGTTGACTCAGCCTCAAATGACTACCCGGTGCGATTTGTATACTTTGGAGAGAAAGACGGCCGGTAATGGGATGCCGGTCATCTACCCCAACTTGTGCCGCATTGGCCCTTAGTACATGCTCGTTAACGGCATTTGCTCCAGTCTGTCTAGGTTACGTAGGGATCTTTGTGTTTTTTGTGCGTAGCACGCAAAAAATATCCGGTTACAGAAATCCACTTCTAATGTGGAGATGTTGGGTTTAATCTGCAGTTCCAGCCATCCTTGACTCCACAAAAAAGCCCGTCATAAAATGAGCATGAATAAAAGAGTGCACCTGAAAGAATCTCAGAAGTGGTTCTGTGATATCATCTATCCAATGCCATTGTCAAAAATCAGTTAATGCAAAGCTGTTGCAAGATTTTCATTTCTTGTCCGGACACCATTGGCACAATTGTAATAACACTTTGGGGAAAATAATGGGTTTTTTTCTCCCAACTTTTCACTCCGTGTACTTCACGCAGCGCAATCGTTTTTAGACACTCGCGCCACTCCGACAGGCACGGCCTTCGAGTGCCGGGGGTCATCTCCCGCACACGTCCTCATAAACACGCGTCGCGCGCCACTCATCCCAACTCCGGCGTGTTGATTTTAGGCACTTAATCTGTTTTCTCTCCTCAAGCCTTAAGGCAGAGTCGCGCACGCGTGCCCACGCGAAGTTGGCACGCGACGTCCGCCCGTGGGGGACTCGCGCTCGACAAGCGTCCATTGTTTTCCTGACAAGTGCGGCACCGGGTGATGATGTCGCTGGTCGCACAGAGAAAGAGAGAGGGGGCCGCTCAATGAACGGACCACCGCCAGGCCGACCGCTCGATCAGGAAAGGTGGCGAGGCGAAGCTTCGGAGCCTGAGAATGTACCTTCACTTTAAATGTGCCGATTAATAATGACACACCCCGGTGGCGTCGGTAATGAAAACATTTAACGGGGCCTGTAGGATGGGAGGCATTTATTACAATTCCTCGCAGTCAATATTTCCGATTTGCGCCGAGGAGAGACATTAATCGGATAATTTTAATTGCCATTTTTGTATGCATGGCCCTGGCGAAACAAGAAATATTTTAAAACCGTCATGGCTGACGTCAACGTGGTTGCCATGGCCACATCCCCGGGGGGGAGGGGGGAGGAATGTCACATGATCACACTCATTCAATGGATAGGCTGTTTTTTCTACCCGGACTCCCATCTGGGGGGGTGGGAGAGCTGTGGATCGGGATGAGAGGGATGGGTGTGCTGGATTTGGATGAGAGAGACGTTGGGGGTTGATGTGTTTTGATCGGGCTCCTGGATTTAATGGGAGTGAGAGGATGCTGGATTTGATTGGGAGAAATTAAGTGGGGGTGCTGGGTTTTTTTTACAGCGAGTTGTTTGGGGGGAGTGGGGGGTAGGGACTCGGTTATGTATGAGGAAAGAGAGCTGGAAGTCTGCGTGGGGCTGTCAGTGGGGGTTGAAAGGGGCAAAGTCTTCTGGGATGTGTTTGCGTGTGTAGATCAGTACATGGCGTAGCGGTTAGCGCACTGCGCTACCATCCCGGCACTTTGTATTGTACGTGAAAAGGATCAGGGATTTAGTGGACACGTGTGGAAGATGTGGGAACCTGGCTGATACAGGTTG
Source organism: Lethenteron reissneri (assembly GCF_015708825.2). NCBI lineage: Eukaryota > Metazoa > Chordata > Hyperoartia > Petromyzontiformes > Petromyzontidae > Lethenteron > Lethenteron reissneri. The sequence continues at coordinate 13,958,197 of NC_083787.1, read as the reverse complement.
GAAATAGGCTCCTGGTTAACTAGGATGTGGGCTGTAAACAGACACTTTGGGGGTTGTGAACCTAGGTGACTTTGTATAGGTGGCATAATAATAGCTGGCAGATGCGCTGCAAGTGGGTGATGTGACCGAGAGATGGGACGTAGGTGGGGATTGCGAGCTGTAGATCCGCGTGTGTGGCTAGCGGTCGGCAACGGCTGGCATTCAGCAGCAGCTGCGCCTACGGCTCTGGGAAGGTGGCGTCGCGACAATGTTTTTGGTGCCGGGTGAGAAACCGGCGAATCCTGACGCTGCTGCAGTAGCAGCAGCTCCTTCTTTTAACTCTTCAGCCGCCCACACACAGAGAACACACTACGTACACCCACAACTGACTATGCACGAAGACAAAGATCCCCATTATAGCCTTCACAGACTGTTGGAGCAAATGCTGTCAGCGAGCACCTATGAAGGCCAACATGGCACACGTCGCTGCCTTTGTCTCCCTAGTGGCGATGATTACACACAGCACCATGTACTCATTTGAGACTGAGTTGACCTAAGGGAGTCCCAGTTCAAATATTCGCCACTGTTATTGGTGATGAGCGAGAATCGAACTTGGGTCTGTGGGTTCGTAGCGTAGCACGCTAACCGCTACACTACCGCTAACTGCAACACCACACAGTACTGCACACAAAACACACAGAACTGACTACACACAGACACAAATAGAACTGCACACTAGGCCTCCGCAAGGTAAGGTAATTTACCCTTTTTACCGGGTTAAAGGGTAAAGGTGTCGACATGCCAAGGGGTAAGATAAAGGGTAGGGTAAAGGTAGCGCAGAAGAATTACCCGGTAGGGTAAAGGTAGGGCGAAGTATTACCCGGTAAACACCTTGTTTACCGCTCGCTAAAAGCTCTGTGGCGCAGTCCGTGGCCTCCATTTAAAATTGGAATCATCGAGAGTGTTCTATGTGAATAAAGCGCTCTACCTACCATTTACCTGTTATAACCCTTTTTTTCATGTGTAGTACCCCAGTAATTACCCTGTAATCGGGTAATTTTTATGGGGTAAGGGTAAAAGGTAGGGTAAAGGTAGGCGTGTTGCTTTTGACCTTATACCTTACCTTGCCTAGGCCTACTCCACACACAACAACAACAGTAATGGCCGTTCGCCAATAAGTGGTGGTAACATAATTACAGCGCTTGTGCCAGGCTAGGTGCACTTTGAAACCATGTGAACTGTCAAAATCCAGCTGACAGGAGTTCAAGCGACAGACACTAGGTGCCAAGGGTTGACTGACTGAGATGACTGGCAGATGCACCAACTGTGTTCTCCACTGTACCAACTTTCTGATTTTTAGCTGCCCGACACTGCTCATTGTTGTGAAAGCATTGCTTCTCTGCCCTCCATTAATTTTGGTGGGCAACTGTTTCAGTAGCATCCTTCACGACCCTCTTCTTTAGAGGGTGATTATGACTCCACTGGTACCAGTCATCAGCAAGTCCACTCAGCTCCACATCCTCCTGTACCTTGTCAGCCCATTTCTTCTCTAGCCGGTGCCATGCCTGTTTTAGCCCCCCTGTATCCTGCCAAAACAGAAGATGCTTGTGTATGCGGTAGCTGGGAATGTGGACTACATGACCCGACCAACGCAGTTCTCACCTGCCGGAGGAGCTCACCATTAGAACGGTATCCAGATGTATTAAGAATCTGTGAGCTCCTCACATAATCCAACCTGGTTAAACCCAGGATGGATTGTAGGCCGGCCAGCCTGAATATTTAAAACAGGTGCAGATGTTTCCTCAGAGGGGCCCAGGTTTCACAAGCATAGATCAGGGAGGGCTTAACTGTGGCTGAGAAGACCTGCGGCTTCGTACGGAGCGACAGACCAAGTAGCTTCTGCAGAGCATTATGCCGCTGACTGAAAGAAAATGCCACTCAACTGATTTGGCGTGAGACCTCTGCTGCCAAACTGGAAATGGTCATAAGCACACTACCCAGGCATGGAAACTCATCTGCTCTTTCCACAACTGCTCTGTCACTCACTGAGAGTTGAGGAGGTGGAGTATTTGATGACAAGAAATACCCAGGCGGGGGCTCTGTTTTTTGTGGGGCTGATGGTAATGTATGTATGTTGAACTCCTTTAGCACCGTTAATAGCCAACTGCGCTAATCGGAGGTATCGGGTGAAGGACAACAAACAAAACACAAAAATCAGTTCTTAAGAAATGAGTTTTCAATTTCGATTTGAAAGTGCATAGCTTAGTGGCTTCCTAATATCGGAAGGAAGAGCATTCCAGATGGCCACTGAAGTGGATCTGAAAGCACAGGATGCAGTAACCGTCTTTGTTCGATGGTTAGCCAAAAGCCGCTGAGAGGGTGACTGGGGCTTACATGATGGTTTATGCTCCTTGAGATATTGTGGTTTATTTGTGGCAAGCACTGTGTGCTTTTAGCGCGACCTTATAATGTATTCGTTTAGCAGCAGGAAGCCAATGCAGCTCGGCGAGCACCAGACGGACATGGTTGGAACTTGTAGTACCTGTCACGACAAATAATTTTGTGCACGCTACGGCTTCATAATGTTTTTGTCAGACGTCCCGTAGAGTAGTGAATTGCCATAATCGAGCCTTGTCGATACTTTGCTACATGCCACCTTGTAGCATAGTACCTCCCGGGCAGCATTAAACATTTCCACGCAGAGCTGTTTCTGTATCCGGTTTTTGTACGGCCGCTCAGATCTGCCACCGCCACCATTAATTGCAGCCGCCGCCGCAGCCATCAGAACAGCCCAACGCTGGACTCGCGGTCCAGATAAACTGGGTTTTGATTCTAGATGAAGGTGGAGGAAATCTTTGGCAGGTGTGTGCATTTCTCATTCGCATTGCCCCAATGAGTCGTGTTATTGGTGCGTGCGTAGGTTAACTGGTGCCGTCCCCTTGCGGTTGGAGAAAGCGTGCGACATTGCAGGACTGCCCCGAATATTACACCGGATGTATCTCTATAAATAATTGTCCATGCAGATAGACTTAAAACTGCCACAGGAATGTGGAGTTTCCAACCCTGGCTCGGGACTGTCAATGCAAATGAGCACTGCCCCAATGCATATTTGAGCTGGGGGGACACTTTAGTCTGAGTTTGACTGTGCACTGCTCCTGTATCGTATCAGAATTTTTATGTAGACTGCTGGAGGAATCCGATGAGCTATAAAACTCTTATTCAGAGATGTCCTGTAGGGGCGGGTTAGCAAGTTACAACAAACAACCAATACAAAAACACGGTAGGTGTGAAAAATAGAGAAAAGGTAAGCAAGTCATGAAAAATAAACACGTAAATAAAGTAGTTAAGTACAGAGTGCATGAATTCCTACAGATTTTTAAAGCTATGGCAAATGAGCAAAATAAGAACAATAACATTCCCAGACCACACCAAGACAACACACAAGGTTGAACTATCGGCACCGTCATGCTTCGTTCAGTGGGAGGTCTCTCCTCCTCTGCTGTCCCTAGTCTGGAACTCCCTTCCCCCAGCCATCCGTGCTGCCGACTCCCTGCCTCTGTTCAAGTTCAAGCTCGTGCACTTCCTTTTGCCTCTACTCTCTAAGACCGATAACAGGCAGACAGAACGCACATACGCCTGCTGGTTCACCGTGATGTACACGTCCCACTGTTGTTGTACAGCACCATGAGATGCGGTCGCATGTAGACACTACATAAATCCACACTCTGTAATCGTACTGCTGATGAGGTCCTCGAGTGGCATGAATCGCTGTTGATAAACTCAGCCGAGCCCAGTGACGTGAGCACCGTGTGTCCACGTGTACAGGGTGCTTGCATCTCCTGTGTGAGACTCGCGCATTTGGGGGATCTCTCGCACTCTCTCGGTGACGTATACCACAACCATCGCACCCTCACGGTGACGTACATCACAACCATCGCACCCTCACGGTGACGTACACCACAACATCGCACCCTCACGGTGACGTATGCCCCAATCTTTGTGCTGTTCCAGGACTAGGGAATCGATAGGATATTCACAACCTATTGGCGTTCCATCTAGCACTTCCGAGCCAAGAGTTGGTGGATTATCCAGAGATTTGTGAAACTCCTGAACCCCACTGGAGCTGTGACGTGACCAACGCGATGGCGGTACAGCAAATAGATTTATGAACCCATCTGTGTGAAGTTTTGAGTGCTGTCTCGATATGCATGGTGGGTTTTCTTAGAGTTGTCATAGGCCCTGGATAAAATGGAGCCTGTCCAATTTTTGACCTCTTCGTAGCACTGCGCCTGGGTCCTTCGGGCCTGGGGCAGTTGCCCTTCCTACACACTCAATAACTACCCCCACTGCATCAAAGCAGCACTGAGAGCCCGGAAATGGACGATATGTTTCTATACAGCGATGAGCAGCCGCAGCAGAGAAGGCGTCCCTCAATGTTCTGCCTCTTCGTCCCAGCCCCCCCTCCCCCTCTGTTCCTCCTCACCTTTTTGCCGGCACACCGTGCAGACTCACCGGGGCTCTTGCTGCACCCCCCCCCCGTCCCCGCTGCAACTACTTTCACCGCCTTCGCCTCATGTCACCGTTACGGAGGTGTGGGATCGTCGCGGTAGCTGTGACCTCGACGACCCCAGCTCTCCTCCGACGATTGCGTAGTGCAGATCACCGCCATGGGATATTTAAGCCCCCCCACCTCCCTACTGTGCTGGCTTGTGCCGCATGCCACCCCTGCGTGTGTGGCGGCCATGTTGAATCGCCGAACCCACTCTCCTTATAGTTTCACCGTGCCCGAGGTGCGAGCTGCCCTGTAATCGTGTCTCGGCTGCTGATGCAGCTGGAAATTCGCTCGCTCACTGTGTGTGGCGGAATCCGCGGCGTGCTTGCTGGGAGCCACCTCAAAGGCTCGCCTGATGATGGTTTTGTCCGGCTGACAAAGAGCCGCAGCTATATTGGAGGTTCGGTTCTGAGTGATTTGCCCACCCCAGTCGGGCTTTGTTTGAGCTTTGCTGAATTGCAGACATGCCCACCCACTCACTCTCTCACCCACTCACTCCCACCCACCCACCCACTGATCCATTCACCTACTTCAGCCACTCACTCACCCACCCACCTTCACATTTATATTCAGGACAGTGGGAAGATCTATGCTCCAGGATTTGGTGTTCGTAGCCACAGTTGCAAACGTGGGAGTGTTCTGTTTTTCCACGTATAAGTTGGGCATACGTGTCCACCCCAAAGGTTCACATCTGTGAGACCCCCCACAGGAAAAGCTTGGGAAAACCTTGAGTCTGTGGGGTGGGGGTGTGGAGGGGGGGGGATAAATAAATCAATAGAAATGTACTTTCACTAACCAAAATAAAACATTGACCAATTTAAATGTCACGTATAAGGAAACATTGAACACAAATCCCTCAGCCGGTCAGCATTGCTGCTGTGTGATACAAATGGCCTGTCAGATCGTCGCACAATGCTGACACTGCCACCACTTTAATATCCCGTCTACAAAGCGCTCGGAGAACAGATCTCCTCACCAGCTTTGATGCCACGACGTAGTCAAATTGACAAGGAATGTTCGCGGAGTGCGCCCCTCCAATTGCAACCAAACGTTGTCCCTTCATAGCTACCCAGCGATAGAACGAGATTGGCAAGATCCCTCGTAGCGCACGTTGCCTGTTCTTCTTATTTATTTAAAAAAACATTTGGGTGCAATTGTGAACAACAGCCATATCAAACATTAGTACATCTAATCGGCATAATCATTAGTTCACTGCAGCTGAAAGGCTCAGTCCCTACGAAGGTGTGCGGTGAAGTTAGGAGATGCCCCGTGTGCTCTGCATTTGAAGGCCTGAAGACCAGAATCAGTGATTTTGTTGACAATGTGCTCGTGGAGGCAGTTCCCTATCCGGACAGGAGAGTGAAGGAAGCTTCTGTCCAGGGAGCAATGTTCTAGGAGCAGCAATCAGGGAATTACCCCTCGACCCTTCACATCCACGCGTTGTTGTCATTGTTGTTGCTGTTGTTCAACTGGTGCCGTTTACCGTGGTGATCAACCCTCTGAACGTGATTCGGCTCTTGGAGGCTTCGTTTCCCCCACTGGACGGCTGCATCGGCTCCATCAAAAGCCGAGGTCTGGCCATCGGATGCTCACTTCTGCATCCTGAACCTGGATAATCTGTGTGTCGATCCGTTCCAACGGTTTGGATGACATCTTGAAGCTCCAGTCCCTTGCACACAACCTGCTCTCGGCTCCTTGGTTCACGAATGTCATTGAAGCACATGTGTGGTTCACAGCGGGATACAGGGGCTGTCTCGTGGCAGTCATGGGGGAGAAAAGAGATGGGTCACTGAATGAGTTTTAACACCCCCCCTAACCCGAGATAGTTGTGATTAGTTTCCTCCTCTTTTCTCATAGAAAGGCTGTCGGTAAATACTAAACTTTTTGGATCCGACCCTTACATGAAACCCGAATAATCGGCAGCAGCTGCCAGGGAGACGCTGCAGTCAATAGGGTTGAGTGAATTATTTTATAGTGAACTATTTTTTGTGAACTATTTACACGACCATGAGACACTCAGAACTGTGAAAAACCCTCAGGCATAATCCTCGTGTATGATCAGGTAATTGGCTCGCCTTGTGACAGCAGAACGTGCGACCATCGACCAACGGAATGAGGCCTGCCGGAGCCAAGTGGATGGACCAGCGAAGTTCCCTGTGTTCACCGCCCGTCCTGGCTCCGTGGGCTTATGGTGACCTCGGATTGTTAATTGACCCTAAATGCAGCAGCAGTAGCAGCAGCACTCGCCTCAATAGCGACAGCATTAACAGAAACATATGTATGGTAGCAGCAGTAAAAGCAACAATATCAGTTGTAGCAAAATATGTCGGTAAACTCAATAATTTAACACGTAGAATTTTGCGACCAATATTATCCATAAGAGCTTTTTTTGGGTTAGATCGCTTAAATATTAACGTGTCATTACTAATTGGCTGTGTCTGGTGGTGGCGGGTTTAATGGCACATTTATATTTACGCACTCTAGCCCAAAAAAACGCTATTAAACCCAATAATCTATTCATTAGTGCTCGCATTCCCACCATCTGCAGAGTGGCCTTCTGCAGACCGCTGGTTCCAAATGTGACCCTTGCCATGGTGGTCGTGGCAGTCTCTACAAACATTCTGCTCACATGGACGCCTCTGGTCGTGGCAGTGTCTATGAATACTCCGCTCACACGGAATCCGCTGGTCGCTCTGCCTCGCTGTCACAATGGAGCACGCGGCCTCCGTGAACCCTGAGCGGGTGGCAGGTGATGGAGCCGCGACCTTCATTGACGAGATGTTGTATGGAGAAATGCCAACATATCAAAGTATGATGTGAAGTTTTGATCAAAGCTGCAGGAGATCCGGAATTATATTTAGACATGTTTTTGGGAATGTGGAAAGTCAAAAGGATGTCCCACTTAAATGAGCATCAAGGTATTTGTGCTCATCTCCTGTTTATAGCCCAGTCCTGGAAATTCCACATTCCCATAGCAGGGGCGGCTCTACCATGGGACAACCGCTGTTGACTGCCCCACAACGCGGTGTACATTTTATCGTACCCCAGAGGTAAGATAGGCTGAGTCAACACCCCCAGCCAGACTTAGAACTCACAACCTTCCGGTAATTGCGAGCCAGTCGCTCTGCCGCTGAACCGGATCTTCGGGAAATTATTGAGCGGAAAACGGCTCCTTGGAACCGTCGTCGAGCAAAATTCAGAGAAACCCCCGCCACGTTGCTCGCACGATCACAGTTAACACCCCACTTGCCGCAAATGTTAAGCGCTTTCGACGCGGGCTGTGACCAAATTTTAACCCTCCTCTCTTCCCCGCTCAACAATACCTCCGCTCACTCCCCCACTCGCTCGCTCGCTCCCTTACTCACGCACGGATTGCCGTGGTGACTTCATTACGCTGATGGTGGCGAGTGCCAGGAATGGATGGTTCTCTCACCCCGAGCTGTTGCCTTGACGAGTTGTCTCTCATCTCGTCTTGCCGCTGTGCGTGCAAGGCAGGCTGCGTGGTGAATTCACGCTGCTGTTTCCCCGTGACCTATTCAGTTTTATTTTCAAGTCTCAAAGCCGATCCAGAATGACCCAGGTTTTTGTCTTCTATTGTTTTGTTAGATTTTTTATTTTGTCACCCAACAGTGCTTTTATTTCTATTTAGTTGATAACTGTACTTAGTTTTGTATATTTTTACTTTTGTAATTTTGTTGACCCAGAACCTTCTTGCAAAGGAAACTCTTCGATCCTGGTTTTTAGAGTTCTCACCACCTGGTTGAACGCAATAAACTTCAAACTTGTTCTATAATCGGGCTGGATGGGTGGCACAGTGGTTGGCACGCTACGCTATGAATCTCATGACCTGAGTTTTATTCGTGGCCATAGCTAACATGAGCGACGAGTGTTACCTGAACCAGCCCTGGGCCTCCCCTTCACTTATTCGAACTGACCAGTTGTGGAGAACTATGGTCAAACAACCCCCCACGGGGTATCACGAGAGGCGAAACTCTCGTAGCTCGTGGGGCACTGCCTTGTGTGCAAGATCAAATCACGGAACTAGTCAAGCAAACCTTTACTATACTCTGCAAAACAGTGTTCTTCGCATGGCGCTCAGACCAGAATTCGTTCTCAGTTCTGGAGTTCAAGCTGCATGTAGCAATAACAACCAAGTTCATACGAATTTAGTTTTATGTGCTCATTGGCGATTGGGCTAGGACCATCGACCCAACTCAGAGCAACAGAGTAACATTACGGTTGTTAACAACATACTAAATAACCATGATAGAAATTGTTAATTGCAATGTAATATTATCGCATTAACATTAACGTCAGTCTCACCTCCATGGCTGAGCCAATGACGTCTTCACGCCTATTTAAGGTCCGGATCAGGAGATGCCATCACTTGCCAAGTAGCGCTTGCTCCTTTGTCGTCCAACGATTCTGGGTGTAACTTCCAGCAACGCATCGTATCTAATCGTTGCCATTTTCCATGGCTTTCCTTTCACACAAACTGGTTTGCCGAAGACTATCAATTAGCGTGTTCTGTCCATGTGACAACTGGTTTTGTTTGGCTGTGTCGGGTGGACGAGGGTGTATGACACCGCTTGGCTTTACACTTCTGTGATCTGAGCCAAAAACTAATCGTGAATAAAGTGAGAACCCGGTTTCATGATGTTTGTATGTATGAATGTTGAACTTCTTTCGCACTGTACATTACCAAACGTGCGAATCGGAGGTGCGGGGGGAGGACATGAAACTAAACACAAAAATCAATTCTATACAAATAGTTGGCTGAAACCTTCTCAGGAAAGGTGTGGGAAGCTGGAACCATTTCTGGCATAGCCAAAGAGGTTAAAGCCGATTAATTTGTTCATCATCTTGATACCTATCGAGACAACTGCTCGACCAGAGCTATTAATGCTTTTTATAGTTACATTGTCTTTGCACTGTTTACCTTTTGGTGTCCTTTGATGTAGGCCAATCAGTTTCAGGACCCTGCATATATTATCAAAACATGTTTGTTTGCATGTTTGACCACAAGCATGTGTGGTTAATGCAGACTTGATTCCTTGTGATCGATGTCTGTTTGGTATTTGAACATCTAAATACCTGACTTGCAGGAAATGGTAAATTCTCTTAATTTGTTCATCATCTGAAACCCAGATTCCCACCCAGGTGTCAGCGGTGCTGGCTCAGCGTCTCCTACGAGCCCCTCGGACCCCCGTCGCTCACTCTTGGTTTTGATGTCGCTTGTCCTTGGTCCACGAAAAATCCAATGAGATGCTGAACGTTTTCTCTCGCCCCCTGCTCCCCGTGCCGCTCGCCCCCACCTCCCACCACTGTCAGGGCCGCGCACGCACGCGTGAAGGCGGAGGCCGCGGACATGGCATCGCAGACAGCCCATGAGGCCTCCAGCATCGCCCTGGAGCTCGCTGCCGAGCTCTCTCCAGGCTTCCTGTCCCAGGGTACGTGCCGACCGCCACCTCTGCCGCCTCCGCCATCATCACCGACCACTCTAGCTGCCACCACTATCGTTATCGCCAGTTCTCCATCGCTGCCAGCCACCACTACCATCACAATCATCGCGATCATTGTGATCATCGTCATCGCTGCCACTGCCATGACTATCACTGCCATGACTACCACTGCCACTGCTTTCATCAACACCGCTGTCGCCGTCGCCGTCATCATCGCCGCCTCCGGCACCACCACCACCATCGTCACCGCCAAACGTCATTGCACACTCAGTGCGTGATTCGTGTCAGTTTTTTGTTGAATTTAAAGGTTGGCCACCCTAGCCCATTCGGATGTTCGTTCGTTGGTATGTTTGCCTAGCCACCCAGATCAGACGTGGCTGCCAATGTCTGCATCGCCTCACTCCTCTGCCACACAATCTCTCGGAATATGGACATCTGTGAAAATTATCTTCATGACTCATCGGATCCTCTAATCTAAATGGAGATTCTGATTCTGGTTCTGACTTAAAAGAATCGTGGAGTATTGCATGAGCTCGAGCCATGCGGCCTTTAAGTTATAACTGCATCTGAGATTGCGAGGTTTTTTGTGCATTATAAAATCAATAGCTCTCTGAGCACTCTGAGGAGTCGCATACCATTACTGCGTTTGAGTCACTGCTCCAAGGTTCAAAGGATTTTGAGAGGCATGGGCATAACAGGGGCGCTCACCAGTGGAAACAAGACTAGATGGGAGTCTTTCGCACGTTAATTCCTTCTCCACTCATTCACGAAGCCATTAATTAATGAAACCATTCATCGATAAATTCAGTCGCTCGCTCGCGTGCCCGCTTGTCCGACTCGTAAGCGTAAGTGCCCCGCCGGCACAAAGAATTCCCTCCTCCTGAAAGATACTTTTGTTCCCTTTGCCAATTTCCTCATCAGTGTGGATTTTTCTTTGCCTCTCGCATTCAGAGCTGAATCCGCTCAACATCATGGAGTAATATTGGAGGCACTCTGGTCGGCGTCCAGCTTGGTCACCCGCCAGCTGGCACCCGCGCCGCCCATGCCCCACCGCGCGTTCCCGAGTCTTGGTCGTTCGCAGCTCGGCGTGGAACTGCCTCTCTCCTCTCTCTCACTTCCTCCTCGTCCCCCGGTCCCTGGGGCAGTTTTACTGGAGATGAAGGCAACTGGCGGCGTCACCCGCGCCGTGGCCAGTGTGCCTCGCCCGGCGAGAGCGTTCGGGATCGGGGTGACCTTCACGGGGGGGTCGGCAGATTGGACTGCGAGCGCCGCTCACGTCAAGCGCGTTCCCACCAATTACGGTGGCTTTTAACGCTCACGGCCTCTGGTCCTGGTGACCAGGTGCGCGGCGCAATTAGAGGGTGGCTGACTGCGTGGATTTAAATATAATCCGTCTGCGACGCTTGAGCCCGGGTGTGGCTCGTTAGCCGTGGAACCCAAACGACGGACACGGTTTTTTTTGTGGTGCCACGGGCAAAGGCGGGGGGACGGGACACTTTTTCAGTAAAGGAATGTTTTTATTTAGTCAGCTTATTCGTGATTATTAAGTTCACGTGAGTTTTGGTGAAGAAAAAAAAATAATACCGAAATGAAAAATAAGATTGGCCGGTGTCGAGTGTCGTCGGATGTGCTGAAGGGTAAACGTGCAGGGCTGAATTTCTTCGTTCATGCCACTGCTGGTGGATGAGCTCCCACTGGAGGGAAATCAATAAGCAGACAATTTCCTTCCCGTAGCCATCCCTAAGTATAAAAATACAAGTATTTTTATTGTTATTATTATATTCGTAAAAATGTATATACTTGCCATCAACCACACGGCCTTCTGGGAGTCCATAATTTCAGCCGCATTGGCTCAAGAGAAGTAGACACTGGACTGGCCTCAACACACTGTTTCTCATCAGCAGCCAGGGCACCCCATAGAAGGGGGTGGAGAGTGGCGGGGGGGGATTTAAGAAACTTGCACAATCGTTCCAATTGCCGCGTTGGGAGATGGAATCAAGTGTGCCGACTGTTGCACCACCGCGGCAGCGTCATTGACTGCGCGGTTCATTCAAGAACATTCCTGAACATGGCTTTGAGTTTTCAAACAATACTCGGCGGCGTGCGACCACCACAGATCGCAGCGCCAGCCTGCGTGAGTCGCTGCCGAGGCACTTGCCCTATAGCAATCAGCTGGCGCGTTAGGGGGGCAATGGAGCAGCTGGGTGGTGGCGGCCGTCTGTGTGAGAGAGAGGGAGAAGAGAGCCGCTGAGGGACAGGAACGCCAGGTTGCTCAATAAAAATGCAAACCGGGTCCCTTCCCTCTCTATGAATAGTGCACGTGCACGATTCTCCGGCAACAAAAAACGGCGGCCCCGTGATCATCACGCCGGTGGCACAGGCAGCCTGGGGGCTTGGCGGTCGGATCAAGGCAGGGCCAATGCTCGGGACAGGCCGTGCCTAACGGCCGCACGGCGACTTCCCTCCGGTGGGGGGGGACCGGCGTTTGTGGGATTCACGTGGCCGTCGCGACGCTGGACCTTGGCCGGCGCTCGCCTGCGGCTGAAGCAGCGCAGACTCCCCGAGGCCGAGCTGCGAGGCTCGCCCTCCTCCTCCCCGCGGCCCTGCAGCCCCCCACAACCCTATGCCTCGCCAGCGCACTGTGTCCCTGGCCCAAGCCCATATCAAGCCGGGAGCGACTAATTATAGCCGGCTTGGAATTCGTGTAATGGGGAGAACGCGAGGCAGAATCTGCTGAGAGGCAAGGAGAGAGGGGTGCTGGTAAGGGCGGCTGGGGATTGCGGGGGGGTGATGGGAGGGGGTTGTTGGGAGGCAGGGTCGGTTGTTCAGCAAAGAGAGCAGTAGCAGACGTCTCATTCAGGTCGTTTCACAACAAATGTGTGCGCCCAGCACATCTCACTGCGCGCAATCCGCCTTTCTAGCGAATGGACGTGGCCTCACGCATGCGTGCGTGCGTGAATGGAGCGAGCTTCTATGAAGGCCAGCATGGCACACGAAGGGGTTAGGTGCTTGCTAACGGCACTTGCTCTTCCAGTCTGTTAAGGGTATATGGGAGTTATTTGTCTTTGTATGGGGAACAGTAGTGCAGCAGTTAGCATGCTGCGCTATGAACCTGGTGCCCGAGTTCGATTCCCGCTCACAGCCAACACCAGTGACGATTATCTTGGGCCTCCTCTTGGTTGACAAATGAGTACCTGGTGTGGTGTGTAGTAAGCATCACCACCAGGGAGACAGAGGCGGCCGGGTGTGGTGCTGACCCTCCACCCCTTCGTGTGCCATGCTGGCCTTCATAGGTACTCGTTAACAGCACTTGCCCAAACAGTTTGTTCAGCTTTACGGGGGTTATTTGTCTTTGTGCGTATGTGCGCGTGTGTGTGTGTGTGTGCCTGTTGAACAGCTGTTGCTGCTTGTTCTTTAACGCAGGTGCTGTCGGGGTAATGTGCTGCTCTGCACAGAGCTTATTCATAAAAATCAACCCCCCTATCTCGGCTCAAGCCGATGCGATAATCTTCCTTGGGATCCTCTTACCGTGATTTTCACCGGCGAGTTAGTTTTTTTTTTATACAGCTCCAGTGTGTCGTGGCAGTGACCGCGCCAGCATTGACCGATTTATACCGCAGATTCCTGGGAGTTGTTTTTACGTTTGCCGGCATTTCGATTTTCAATGCAAAAAGAACATTCGCCAAAAAATGTTATTAAACAATTCTCAAGAAGCGTTTTTGATTATCATCGAAGTCGGGATGCGGTAAAAGCATTTCACCAATTGGCAGCCGATCACGTACATTAGCAAGGGTTGGCACTTATGCCAATACAATTCTCCTCATTTACTGCATTTGTGTAAACGAATGCATTTGCATCGCTGCGTTGGCTGTGGCACACAAGTATCGAAAACGTTCCTCAATAGTAGTGCCGTGGGCTCTAACAGGAAAAAATAAGAAATATAACAGGTGACGTTTTGGGGTAATGGCACTTCCTCGTAGCAGAGAGAGAGCATCTGCCGTAACGAAGGGCCATTGCCAGAAACGTCGGCTCTCGTGTATATCTCTCCCATTATGTTGGCGTTATTGTGTTTATTTCCTCCGGTTTTGCATACATTCAGCAGGACTACCACACTTCAATTCCCAGGACGTTTCATAATTATGGGGAAGTCGTGGTGTTCATGAACGGCCCTCACCTACAACACCAGGCAACGCGACAGCATTCGCTTCGCAGGCTGCGCCCTGCTGATGAGGCCTAGAGAAGTTGAAACCGGTCCAGAGTTTGGCAGCTTAAAATAAAGCTGCTGGGGAAACATTGGTTAACAAGGCCGAGAGGTCGATTGGTTAATATATTCTGTTCTCCTACAACGTGGTAGTTGTTGCGTTCTGGAAAAATTGCGTTATCATAAATTATATATATTATAGGGTAAAGCACAGTCCGCGATAACACGTGAGATTCGTACACAGGCCGCACAAAAACTATGGTGCGTGGGGTAGCATCTAGAAGCATCCAGCAGCATGCCGCTTTGTGTGATGCTATGCCGAGGCAGCCGTGCGACCGCTTATTCCTACTCGAGTGACGTAATTATGTTCACTTATTCGCGTTATATCCAATTCGCGCTATGAAAACAGCACGCGCCGTTATAGAAGAACAGACTGTGTATTGTTTTATGTTTTAATCTGGTGACACAGATGCCGCCCTTGCACGTTACTTAATTACCCGTAACCCGTCACAACGACGCACAGTAAGCCTCGTCCCTCACCGCCGGCGCCCACTTGCTCCCACAGGGCGCAAGGGGGATGAGGACGAGGACGAGGACGAGTACGAGCTAGAAGACGACGACGCTCCGGTGGAGAGGCCACCCAGCACCGAGCTCTACCGCAAGGGCACGACGCCGCCTCCCAATCAGAGCCCTGCGGGCAGCCTCGGCCCCACGCCGCCCCCGAGCCCGCGCTCGCGCTCTGCGCATGCCAACCCGCCCGCCATCACGGCGGCCGCCAGGGGCGCCGGCCGTGGCGTGCTCAAGCCTGAGCCGGAGCGGCCTGGTGCGAGAAGGGCGGTGAACGCCGACGGACCCGGTGTGCCCAACGGGAAGCAGGGAGCGCGCGGGAGGACGACTGATGCCGTGCCGCCGAAAGGTAGGGCGCGGCCGTGTCCAGCGTGGGGTGCCGCGCGCCACCAGGGCAGGTTGAGGTGCCGGTGGACACGAGAGCCCCTTTCCCACAAGCACGTCTGAGGCAAGTCAGCGAGATGCCCTCGCTGTTATGGGTGGCTGCTTTTCGAGCCAAGCGGGAACTAAACCGTGACATGCTGGCCGTGCGAGATGGATGCCTGTCTCGGTCCCAAGCAGGGCCAGGGTTAGGGAGCATTGTTCATTGCGTGTGATGTCAGTGGCGTGGTTCAGCTTCTACGGTGCAGGGCTTGGCTCGGCACGGCTCGGTTGTGCCACAGGAAGAGATGGAGGAAAATAAGGTGTTGTGATGGAATTGGAGAGGTCTTTAAATCTCATGGAATATTTTATGGATTGCTGATAGACTAGAGTAGGCATTTGACTCGTAGCAGCCACAGCCATGTATTATTTATAATATACAGGCCTGGCTGAAATTAAGCCCTGGAATAAGGGAATAATGAGTTAAGTGTGTGTTCCTTTAAAAACTCAAATCACATCACCCAGGGTGCATCAGATACCGGAAGCAAAGCACAGCGGTGAGAAATTCACCCTCGATAAACACACGCATTTGGCACAACTGTGATTACCTAAGCAGCGGTTTTACTTTGTGAGGGAAGGGCTGTGCAGAGACGTGGCTCCGCGTGGAGGTGAGCGACACGATGCCGGGCATCGTCGGACAACTGCGTGTGTGCGTGCATCTGTGCCCCCGGAGGCTTAGCAGGCCAGAGTGACGGCGGCGGCGGTGGTGGCAGCCGTCGGGAGCCACGCACGCGCTACCAGATTGAGATGAAGCCCCTCCGTCGGAGGGACGGCCTGCAGCACCGAGCCTCGGAGCGGCGCCAGAAGGAGGAGGTGGTCTCGGGCTACCACGGCTATGCCATCTGCCACTCGCCCACCGCGCAGACAGACATCCGGCGGCAGAACCAGGTTGGCGACAACGGCCACCACGACGGCAAGGCGGCGCCCGTGGGGAGCAACCCCGGCTCTGACAAGGGCTCCAACCCAGGCCCCACGCAGCAGCAGAGTAACGCCAGGACGGCGCCCAACCCCAACTGGAAGGGCGGTGGAGAGGTTGACGTGGTGGAAACCGTGGAGGTGGTGGAGTTCGTGGATGAGGGCATGGTGAGGCCAGCACCACACGGGGTGGGGGGGGGGACAGATTGTGGGGTCGGGTCGTGGGGTCGGATCAGCACTCTGTGTCAACAGCCCATGGACTGGAGTGGCCCAGGTGCCAAGCTGCAAAGAGGAAGGGATCCGGGAAATTGGATTGGGGGGGGGGGGCAATTTAATTCCTTGCACGAGGGCCCATGCCAACCACATTACTCCACTGGCCGGTAGGTCAAGTCAAGGGGTCAGGTCTAGGGGTTAGGTTGGGGGGCTCATCGGCCTAATCCACTGACCTAGCCGACCTTACTACCACCCAGTATTTAGACTAATTGTCTGGAATTTGACATCACGATTCAGTTCAAGAAACGTATTTTCTTCTGTCCCATTGCTATATTTTTTTCGGCTGCATTTTCCACCTGAGACTGGAAACCCCAGTGTAGAGTTTGTAGCCTCCTCAACCTGAAGCAATGAGCCGATTCCGCCAAATTTGCAACATTTGACTGACGCTGCGGATACGTAAAATGCCGCTTGTGTACTCTCTGCAACCCAAAAAATATTCAACACATTTGTGTTTAGTGCGGTCTCCAACCCTTGTCGTCCGATCTGTGTCTCTGGCATCTATCCATGAGCTATGCAGAATAGCTAATACCCAAAACGTTACCTATTTTTTTTCCTGTTCAGGCCACGAAGTGTTATTGGCGAATGTGTTGAGTTTTTTACCATTGTGTACACTTGTACACCATTGCCAACGCAGCAGCAGCATTGCCAGATAATTTTGCTCTTGCAAAAGAGCCTGTTGGCCTTCATGAGCTCTCGCCCCTTGCCATGGCTTACTTCTGTGGTGAATAGAATCATGCGTTTAGAGAGTATTTGGCTGCTGTAAATTTCCACACGGTAAGCCACTTTGCTGAGCTATAATTTGTGCCCAGGTCGCTTCTGAAAAGAGCTTCATTGCTCAGTGGGCCTTACCTGGTAAAATAAAAATAGCATCAGTAGTCATAAAATATGAGGAGTTTCCACGTTTTGTTCGCGTAGTCTGTGCCGTCACAGCTCACCCTGCGTGCATTGTGCGTGGACGCAAATCCTGGCACCAATTTCAACAAACAATCGAAACGATCCCTGTAGCAGTACGGGCGCACGCCCACTTCCAACGCGAGTTCGATAAAAACGCATGGAGGTGGTGGCGGAGGGCAGAGACTGCCCCTCCAGGACCCCCCCCCCCCAGTCATTGTCTCTTGAATTCAACTCACAAATCCCGGCACCATCATTATTATTGGGCTTGCTTTGCCCAGGTTAGCCTCACTGAGTATCATCACTATTCTCACAAGGGTCCTGCCAAATGTTCACAGTGTGGGCGAGTGGTTTGAAATGAGTGATTTGCGGGCAATTTGAACAGTGACGCTGGCACACAATGGCCTACTTTTGCGAATTACATCATGGGATCTTTAACGTCCACAGTTGAGCAGATGGCGCGTAGTAAACATTACTATGGTTAGATACCTGATATATTAATCGGCAAGGCCACTGGATTCGAACCGTGGACCTCTCTGCAATAAGCGGTGAACGCGCCACCGCCACCGCTTGACCTGTCATCTCCTGATAATAGATGTGGATCGCGCAGATATTTGTGAGGCTTCCCCGGGCTCCCATGATAGCTGTGGGGAACTTGAGTTACCCCAGATCCCTTGGAACTTTTTCTGATTTCCTCTTAACCATTAATTAATAAAGTATATGGCCAAATATTTCAAATGCAGGATCCTGATGACAATGTTTTTAGACTGTTCCAGGGCTTTCCCAGATAAATCATCATCATCGATTACTGTATTCAGGCCTCCTCAAGCCCCGTCACCATCTCTCCCAACCTCGTGATGCAACAATGGAGAGAGCTCCTGCCCATTAGCTGATGCATCACTCCATCTCCACTTGTCCATGTCTCAAAACCAGTAACATGCAACGATTATAAAACAAAGTGCTGGAATAATATAACCAGGTCACCAGGTGAACATAAATCTGTATTTGGGTTGATGGGGCATTTTCCTGAAGAAGGCCTGTCGGCCAAAACATCGAGATCTTCCTTTTGCTTTTAGCAATGGTGAATACAATAATTATTATTATTTTATTTAGCCTGTTGTGTTTTATATAAGCTAGCCGAATATGCGACCCAACAACCATCGTGATCATTAAATCACCTGAGCAGCGGTGCTTGGACATTGTTCGTGAGCGATTGGTGCAGCGGTGAGCATTGGTCATCAGCAGGGACCCTCCTCCCCACCCCCCTCCTCCTCATCTCCTCACATTTTGAACTGGCCCAAGGTTGAGGCCAGTTCAAGTTGGAGCCACGCATCACTGAGACCAAAGATCGGCTCACCACGCACGGCAGGTATCCCTCGATTTACGAAAGGGAATGCGCTCTTCAAAAAGCCACGTGTAAAAACGAAATTTCGTAAATCGGAATGGCTTTTCCCTTTCATTTAATAAAAAAAATTTGGGATGTGTTTCGGACAGTCATTCCAACTCCATTCCTAATCTAAAAATATACACCGATATCACTTTTGACAATACAAAAATAATAATAAAGAACATATATTTTAAAACAATTGAATGATAATACATTTTAAAGAAAAATAATTAACCCCATCAGGGAACTCATCAAATCTGCATGCTGGAATGAGTGGAAAGGTGATGTGGAGATGTTACTGTTGTACTGTAGGGACACTGTGACGCTATCGGGGATGGATGATGCACGCTCCCGGGTGCTTCTTGTTTGGTGATCTCACGGAGTGTGCCGTAGTGACATTTCTTGGCTCAAATCCGATTCTGTTTATCGAAAAGTGACCATAATTTGTCAATTGTTCTTTACGCGAAATTTCATAAACCGAAGAACGTTTGTAAATCGAGAGATACCTGTGCAGATAGACCACCCATCAATCGGAACCTAAGTGTAGCTCGCTGACAGAGTGGGGAGGACCCAAATAAGTGCCAGCGCGGACCCGTGGGCTGGGGTTCCTAGGGTTTTCTGAGCGAGTGAGTGAGCGGTCTCACTCTGTCCACTGTGCCGGCGGTTCGCTAATGAGGACAAATGGACCCGGAGCGCCGCGTTGTTTCCTGCTGAGACGTGTCAACCGTGAAGCAAAGGAGGAATTTCACCAGCATCGGTCGATGAATCGCATCCAATAGTTCTCGAGGTTGGATAAAAGCGGTTAACGCCCGATTTCACCTGGTCTCATCATATCTCGGAAACTAAGCAGTAGCGCTTGAACAAGCAACCAACATCCATAAAAAGGTTGTTATAGGATGCTTGGGCTATGCAGTGGGCAGCAGAGGGCAGGCAGCCCATAGTTGTACCGCACATCTGTGTTCCCGAGCCACTTGCTCCCCACGTTTACTGCCCCACACTAATAAGTGCGGTGAAGTAAACAATATTCCCGAGCAGACAAGATGCCTTGCGTCATGTCATTCCATCAACTAGTCCCAACTCCTAGGGACCTGCACAGTAGGGGATTGACGAATGATGGCGCTGTGCTGCACGTTCCTTTCAAACATCCAATTGCACGGGCTCCGCCGCCGTCCACCGTGCAGCGGAGAAAGAGTGACCGTCGCCGCAATGATGCTCGCCCGAACCCAGGCTAACGGTCAGCGCACGCGATGGGGGGCTGGAGTGCAGATCAAGAGGCTGTGATGGCTGGGATGCGTGGCTTGGTGTTGCTTGATGAGCGCTTGCGTGTATGTGGGTGAATGTTGTGTGCATATGTGTGTATGCCGTTTTTTGTGCGCGTGCACCCGTGTGTTCATGTGTCTGCATGCACGTGTGTGTATACGTGAATGTCTTTGTTTGTGTGTGCATGCACGGCGAACACCAGTGACGATTATCTCAACCGCTTCTGGGCTTTCCCTAGGTCGACTCAGCCTCAAATAAGTACCTGGTGCGGTGTGTAAGGATCTTTACTAGGAAGACAAAGGCCGCCAGACGTGGTGCTGGCCACCCACCCCTTCGTGCGCCGTGCCGGCCTTCATAGGTGCTCGCTAAGAGCATTTTCTCCAACGGTCTGTTAAATGCTAAACGGGGGTATTTGCCTGTTTGTGTGCATACAGGTCGTTTGGCCTGCCTGCGATTCATGCTGGGTTTAACCAGGCTGGATTGTGTGAGGAGCTCACAAATCCTTGAAAGATCTGGACATATTCCTATTAGTGAGCTCCTCCGGCAGGCAAGGCTGGATCATGTAGCCCACACATGCCAAGCCACCGCATGCCCAAGCAGCTTCTAAGCAGGCCCGACACGGGCTGGAGAAGAGATGGACTGATGCAGTACAGGAGAATATGGAGCTGAGTGGACTTGCCGAAGACTGGTACCAGCGGTGTCAAGATCGGCCTCTATGGAGGAGGCTCATGAAGAATGCAACTCGTCAGTTCCAGGCAGTCGCCCTCCAACAACGGAGGGTAGAGGAGCGATGCTCAGCGGAGCATCGGGCAGCTAAAATGCAGCAGGTTGGCATAGTGGGGGGCCTAAAAGTGCACAAAGCGATGGCACAAGCGCCAGGGTTATATCACCGCCACTAGCGAATGGCGGTTGTTGTTGTGGATGCTCATGTGCGTGTGTCTGTGTTCGTGCGCTTGCGTCTGTATGCGTGCGTGTGTATGGCTGCTCGGGCTGCAGAGCAAACTTCACGCTCGCCTGAGATCAAATTACCCTGAATGCGCCAAATATCACCAGATCTCGGAAGCTAAAGCAGGCTTGAGCCTGGTTAATACTTGGATGGACAACGACCAATGCTTTCCAGGTGTTGCAGGCTTGGGCTGCGAGGTGGCCATGAGATGTCAGAATAGAAACAGATTATTAAACCTATCTGTGTGAGGCTGTGCGTACTGTTACCCCTTTTGTTGATGTCTGGGCACTTTAATCACTTCTGCCGCGAAGACAAAAAAACTCCTGATAAAATAGTTTTGTAACTCTCTAAGGCTCATCAGGATTACTGAGCCATCGTTTGATCGATATTGAAGTCACCTTTAAAAAAACGAAATCATAAGCTGTAACAAATATTTTCGTTATGTTTTAAATCATACACGCGTGGTATGAGCGACGAGAGGTGCCGGGGGTCGTCCTGGTCTGATGTTGGGAGATTTGCGATATCGGCCACCGTGGGCCGTTCTTTAATCACGTAGAGGCTCGCGCTGCTCTGCCAGACGTTCATCCCTCGTCTTGTGACGGCGTGAAGCCGACAGCGTGACCTGGTGCGACTGCGGTCACAGCAGCAGCTCCCTTGCAGTGTGTGCTGGGTCACGACCGCCTGTGCAGTTCACCGTCTGGTGCCATGATCACAATCTGATGGTTGTGCTTCCACCACCTGACAAGATTGTCACGCTCGCACAGATATTATTTGTACGTGGCCAAATCCGTTCATCAAATTGCAGCCGATAAAGCTCCAGCTCACTGGGGAGCTGAATGAACTCCGTCGTAATCCAACCCAAAAAAACTAATCTGAGAAATCTATGGGACCCTTTTTTTAATGATGATTTTTATTTTTGCATTGTCGTTGTGCTGTTCACCTTTTGGTGTTCTCTGGTCTAAAACTGTTGAGACAAGGCCATAAAGGAAGGGAGTCTCTGATGTCGGCTGATCAGTTTCCAGGACAATGCGTACATTATCAAAGCATGCTTGTTTGCATGTTTTACCACAGGCGTGTGTGCTTAATGCAGACTTGATGATGCCTCCTGATGGGTGTCTATTTGGTGTTTGAACATCTCAACACTTGCCGAAAAGCCTATTCTTTTTTTCATCATCAAATCTGACAAACTACTGTATGTGTGTATGTTGAACCTATTTTGCACTGTACGTAGCCAAGGACAACAACACAAAAAGCCGTTGTAACGAACTAAGTTTTCAGTCGAGATTTACAAGTGCATTACTTGATTGGCTTCCTAATATCGGAAGGAAGAGCGTTCCAGACGGTCGCAGAAGCACAACTGAAAGTGTGTGATGCAGCAACCTACTTTGTTCAATGTCTCGCCAAAACCTGCTGCGAGAATGACCGGAGTTCACGTGATAGTTGATGCTCCTTGACGAGACCCGGTAATGAGCTCCACCCGGTAATGAGCTCCACCCGGTAATGAGCTCCATCCGGTAATTAGCTACATCTGGTAACGAGCTCTATCCGGTAATGAGCTCCAGCCAGTAATGAGTTCCACCCGGTAATGAGCTCCATCTGGTAATTAGCTCCACCCGGTAACGAGCTCCACCCAGGAATGAGCTCCACCCGGTAACGAGCTCCACCCAGGAATGAGCTCCACCCGGTAATGAGCTCCAGCCAGTAAAAAGCTCAACGAGCTCCACCCGGTAATGAGCTCCACCCGGTAATGAGCTCCACCCAGGAATGAGCTCCACCCGGTAATGAGCTCCAGCCAGTAAAAAGCTCAACGAGCTCCACCCGGTAATGAGCTCCACCCGGTAATGAGCTCCACCCGGCAACGACCTCCACCCGGCAACGACCTCCACCCGGTAACGAGCTCCACCCGGTAACGAGCTCCACCCGGTAACGAGCTCCACCCGGTAACGAGCTCCAGCTGGTAACGAGCTCCAGCCGGTAACGAGCTCCACCCGGTAACGAGCTCCACCCGGGAATGAGCTCCACCCGGTAATGAGCTCCACCCGGTAATGAGCTCCACCCAGGAATGAGCTCCACCCGGTAATGAGCTCTATCCGGTAACGAGCTCCATCTGTGTAACGAGCTCCATCCGTGTAACGAGCTCCACCCGGTAACGAGCTCTATCCGGTAACGAGCTCCACCCGGTAACGAGCTCCACCCGGTAACGAGCTCTATCCGGTAACGAGCTCCATCCGTGTAACGGGCTCGGAAATTGAGTGAGGCTGCTTCACTTCGCTCTCTGCCTAAATGTCCATCGCGACATAACCAGCTGCCAAAATTGTGGCTCGCTTCCAACGCATGTGTTATTGGAGGGGGTTAACGATGACATGAAACCTACCGCCATGTTGCCTCGCCTCAAAAACAAATGTAGATTGTACCGCAGTTGATGACCGCCTGTACAATTTAAGATAACGGTTTTCTTGCTCCCTGCTCCTGGTTAAAACCACGCCGTGATATTGACACACAGGGATGAAGGCGTCTCCCCCTCTCAGTTAAGATCACAGCTGCGGGTGTGGACATCGGATGTTTCGAATCGTTGTCATGGGAATGACGTTTAAACACATCCAGCAATGCTGTCGTAAACATCACTGTTGGGGGATAGCCACCAGGAAACATAGTCAACCGCCATTCCCTAGCCGCGTCTCGGGAAGCGGGCACGGAACATGGCGGTTGTGAGATGTTGAGGAGCGGCTGAGTGGTCAGATTTGGGGGGTCTCAAACCATGGATATGCCCTTTGGGGGTAGATCATTTAGAGATGAAGAATGTTCTTTGAAGGGTTAGGGTGATGAATAGCCAAGCGGGATACTCTGCATAGACAAGGCGCGGAGTGGGTGGTTTTAAGACCCTTATACATCAGCTGAAAGCGGTTAGTGGTGAAATCAGAGGGCCGTGGATCAAAGCAGCCGATCGCGAATCTGTAGGCGGCGATTAGCGGTGATGCGCGGATACAATCCGCCCCTGATTAACAGACGGCAGTGGCGTAACAAAATATCTGATCCCGCCGCAAGGCCGCTGTGGCACGATATTTTGGGCGGCACATGTATGTGCGCAGCTAAGAGGGGACGGGTGGTTGTAACTGCGTCAGAAGCATCTCAGGTTTCCCCACGGGGGAGGAGGGCGAGGAGAGGGGGGTGGTGGTGTCTGTCGGGGGGCCATGGGAGAGATCTTGGAGCTGGCGGTGTTGTGCGGGAGCTGCCGAACAGCTGCCTATGTCAGTCTCGTCTCGTCCCTCACGCTCGGCCCGTCGGTAGCACCGTCACCTGCGCGCAGCCCGCTCCTTGCCGAAGGAAGACTGTGTCGGCAGATCCAATTTAATCGTGGGGAAGGAGGGAGCTGTGTGGGGAGCTGTAGGAAGCTATAGGCAGCTGTAAACCTGGCTGCATCAGCCACAGATTTATCATCACATCTAATCTCATCACGGCGTTGGTGCTCGTGGCCCAGTAGTGCTGTGGTTTGTGGAGTGGTTTTTGTTCCATGCCACTGTGTCACATTGTGCGCGTTGCGTGGTTTGGCTAGCCACCGTCGCGGCCTCAGTGGCGCACTGCACCCAGCGTTCGGCGGTGCTGTAATTGTGACTGGTAAATGCGGTCATTACCGACGGCATCCTTGGGAGGCCACATCATCTTGCACCGTCGGAAGCGTTCGCCATCCAAAAATTGCTCAAAGGATGTTGGACGCCGGGCGATGCCAGAAACCGGCGTGCGGCATCCGGTAGCCGCCGCGGAGGAGCCGCCGGGCTATAATCGATGTCGAACAAGGGGCCACGGTTCCCCCACGGGATTCATGTTTGTAAGGCGGCAGGGGGAGGGGGGGAGCATTTGGTAACGAGGCATCCCCATAAGATGAGTTCTAGTTTTGCGAAAATGCACAGCTGCATTCCAATTTGAGACAAGCCACAACACAGACCCAATTCCCAGGGCTCTCTTGTAAATGCCAGACCGCCGTCTGCTGCTAACGAAGGCGGCCGCTGCCACCACCACTGCTCCTTCCCGATTGCTGACTCCTGCCGGAGGCCACTGGCCAAAATGAGAAGTGGCGCGTGCGAGTGTTTGGTCTGCACGGTCTCGTCGGTGTTGATTGCACACGCGCGGTGTTTTACGGAGCCTCGTAATGTTGACCTGCAATATGAGATTGCTCCGGATTGATTGCCGCGCCAGGGAGGTGTGCACCGCTGATGTGTAAATAGAGGTGAGGTCAGAGGGGGAGCGACAGAATTGGTGGAAGGCAGGGAGCGGCAGGGAGTTGTCGGCAAAACCAAAACACCAATCGCACAGTTTGATTAGAGACGGTCACGCGAGATTTCTCTGAAGAAGACGCAACTGCTCATGAAGGGGCTTCGGGGAGAAAATATCACCGTCTGTGACCACACTGCGTCGTGGGGAATGTCACGTTTTTTGGTGTCAGATGCAGGTGGTGTTCGTGATGTTATGAGAATGAGATTTTTTTTTAAACATCTCTGTGGCGACCTTGTACCACACACGCGTACCCCCACCCCCCACACCCCCTACGAGACCCCTCCAGCCTCCGACTCCACGCTGGTTAGCAAGTGACGTCAGCATATGTATCGGGAGCAGTCATCGTGTGAGGAATAAAATAACATTATTAGTATGTACACGCGCAGTGTGCTTCATGCGTTTCGACGGCCGACCGTCGCTCCGCTGGTTCACCTAGAAAGCCTCACCGTGTCTCGTGATTCCTTTCTGGGAGCGTCTTGAAAAAAAAATATTCTTGTGTAAATTCAAATTTCAGTAATTTCTGGACCATGATGCCAGCACATAATGGCCTACTCTTCCGAGTGAGGTGAGGGGATCTTTAACGTCCACTGTGAGCAGACGGCGCGTAGTTGCTGTATGATTCATACAGACCGCACTCATCAGCAGGGTAGCCAGTGCATTCAAATCCATCGTGAAGGCCTCTGGGTGATGACTAGGCCTCGAAGGGAACTTCACCTAGGGCTGCCACCTGTCAGGGAATAGATTTGCACCGCGTTTCGGTGCCGGGATTGTGTAAAACTTTGTATCGGCATAACGCACAGTTCCCATAGGCTTAGGCTGACTGAAAACTATGTCCGGGGTTGATTTGTGGAAATGTCTGCAACCCTAGCTGTCTCCCTCACCCCCATCCTCCCATCTGTTCTCTACCCACATCATGCCCCTCACTCCCCCATGCCCCCCACCCCCTTCTGTACCACTTTCGCCTCACCCATGCAGAGCTCCAGCTCAGTGCTGGTTGCCATGGTGATGCTGCTGGTCCTGGGCTTTGCCGTTCTCTTCGTGCACATCCTCACCTGACGCCCGCCACCCTGTGCAGGTTTGTCGCTGCCCCCGTTGATACCTTAATCGCCACCCCGCCTCCCGCTCCCCCGGTCACAGCTAGCCACACCAGTTCTCCTTCCCGGTGGTGGTGGTGGCTTGTGACTCCAGGTGAAAGGGAACCGTGTCCTCCTCAGTGGCTCAAGCTACAAAACAACGATATGAACTTTTATAACAGCCATCGGCTCGCCCAAGGTCTCTGCTCTTCTCTCATTCAGCCTGGTGGGCCGATGGCTGCGGGCGTGCGCCGAGACTGGGGGAATTGGTCCAAAGGAATGCAGGAGGGGGCGTGGAGATCCTGACAACAGAGTCCTCCCTACGGTCTGAACGTCAGGACCTCGGTGTCAAATTTCGGCTAACGATCCCCAGCATCTCCTCATGGCTTCCTCCTGCTTCCCACGAGGCCTGGCGTGGTGACGGCCCAGCGTCGGCGCAATTCCTACCGCGCGCTGCCGCATTCCCGCCTGAGCTGTAGCTGCCTTCTCTTACCACGAGGTGGTTTTGAGTCACGAGCCGCCGCCGCCCCATGCCATCACCGCCGTGCACCACCTCGATCGATGTGGAGGCTTTGTCCACAAAGAACATCGCGAAGCTGGCGGGGATTTGTGTGGTTACGGTCAAATGCCACCGCCGCGAAGTTCCCTTGTTCCAGTCTAGGTTCAAGCCAGCATCGTGCTCCCCAAAGGTGGGCAGCTTAGGTTTTAGAGTGCTGAGCTGGCACCAACATGCCAGGACGAAATCTGGGTTTCGGCCTAGATTTGAAGCTTCCGTGACTGCAAGGATTCATACTCTTTGTTTTTTCGGTAAAGTCACGTAGGTAAAAAATCTAAATAAAATAAATGAAAACAACTAAATTAAATCGCGACGTTTCGGGTGCAACACAAGCATCCTTCAGGTGGGGATAACGTAGCGAAAGCACAACCGCTTAAGTATGTCAGACACACTTAAGTGGTTGTGCTTTTGCTACGTTGTCCCCACCTGAAGAAGAACGCTTATGTTGCGCCCAAAACGTCGTGATTTTATTTAGTTTTCATTTATTTTTTTAAGATTTTTTACCTACGTGACTTGACCGAAAAAAACAAAGAGTATGGGTTTCAGCCGCCTGTAATTAAACCAGATTTTCAACTGTCGTGGGTTGAGAATTTGATTTTGGTAATTTAACTACACAGAGAAAACAATGCCAATATATTTAGTTTTGGTTTGGTTTGGCTTATTTCCATCATCTTAAACACAGGTATGTGTCTATATATCGTTCTCATTACCAAGCGATTAGCATTCAGAGTGGTTTTAGTATGTGACCTTTGTCGGTCTTGAAATGCAACAAACAGTGTTCGCAGGGCACGTACACAGTGCGCACCTTCTCATCGTGCCCCCACCCATGTGCTCTCACCCTCCCTGTCCCCGCAGCAGCGTCGCCTGCAAGACTGCCGACCGAAACCGCAGCTACGTTTGAGCCACCATGGATGGTTTTGCCACACCGCCACCGCCACCGCCGCTGCCACGGCCACCACCATCCTCCCCAGTCCCTCCTCTCTCCCCCCCATTAACGGCCGGTAGCCGCCACCTTGGTACTCGCAACAACAACAACCGCCGCCGTTACCCCTGGCCCCAGCGTCCTGCACGCCGCCCGCCAGCGAGCGGCTCAAGGAGGCTGGGTGAGGTGCGACCGCCCTCCACGGTGGTAGTGGTGGCGAATTGCCACAGCGAGGTGGCCGTGGCAAGCGGGCCCCGTCGCAGGCACGTGGCGATGGTCGGGAGGGGGGAAGGTCACCGAGGAGCGATCAGAGATTCACCGCCCATTTGTGACTGACCATGCGGTTTCTGGTACCGACCAACGTAGAGGCATGATTGCTGCAGGCGCGATCGCACGGTACGGTCGTGCGAGACGCCTGTTTGGCTGGTGTGAGCGAGTGAGCGTGCGATTCCCAAGATGTGTTGTTGGCCGAACGACGGCACGCTCGCGATGTGTCGCACCGCGGAGGGGCAGAGTGAGGAGTGATTTGGGGCAGGGAAGGGCACAAGAAGTGCAGAAGAGCTGACGGTGCAGGCCCTGTTGGACGTTTATGAAGCCATGAAACCCGTCCCGTGTGAGCGAGCGGCAGCAATAGTGCATGTTCTGTACCAGCAGCTGTGGGAGGACCTCACGGTGGGAGGGACCGGTGCATGCATTTCTGATCAAAATTTTTAAAAAGAGAAAAAAATATATATAGATTTGTTGAAAAATGTGAATGCTTGGAGCCGATTTATTTTTGTTTAGTACTTGCAACATGGCCGGTAACCGCTAGTTGTTTGCTGCATGTTGCATTCGTGGGTCGCTTGCACCAGCAAAACATATTGTTTTGCTTGACTATCGCATTACTTTTTTGGAAAAAAATTAATACGTTTTTGTTTCCCGCCGCTTAATCAAACCCAATGTTGCTATTGATTTCCCCCATCTTTTCTTAAACAAATGTACACTTTATCCCATGAAAGATAACCAATGTGGATTCCCAAAAAAAAATATAAGCATTTTCTGTCATTTGCTTTATTATTATATATATTATTTCCTTTGTCGGTATTTGCGACATCTTTGCGCTCTCTCACCGCCTCCTCTCCATCGTGGGGCCGACGGCGTTGCAACACCGCGGCCCGAGTTTGTGGAGGATATGAGACGCCCTTGAGCTTTATGCCTGGAACTTCCCTCAACGTGGGTCAAGTTCAGCTTTGGATTAAACCTTAACGATTGTGAGATGAATTCTGGTTGCCTCTTCTCCTGCATTTTTCAATTCTCCCTCCTCCTCTTTCACCCTCATCTTGCTCCTGCTCCTCCGAGCAATCGGGCTGTCCAGCCTCGATGTGCCGGCCCCTGCCATACGTACAGCAGCAGCAGGATAATCTGACTGTCTCTGCTGCAGCAGAGGTAGAGGGCAACTGTTCTTGGTCCCGTGGTGGCAGTGGCAACAGCGGTTTCCATTGTGCCGCTTCTCGGGGTTGGTGGGCACCCTGGGGATCGCTGTGAGGTTGGGACTGTGCAGAGATGGTCGGTTCTAGAGGTCAGGCCTGTTTGGCCACCTAGCCCCCGTGAATGTAGCTCAAAGCTCAGAGCCCAGGGTAAGGCGAGCGAGCGTTTGGAGACGGCACGACGGTGAATGTGAACGCGCCAGGCGGCCGCAGCCGACGCCATAGCCACAGCGGTCCCCGGTGAGGTCAAGGGGTCGTGCCACCCCACGGCGTTTGTGCCACGGCGAGGGGTGGCGGTGTGGGGTGCAGCGAGGCGGTTGCTGCCGCCGGGTTGATGTGCGCAGCTCGTGACCGGGGCAGCGATGTTTTGCACGAGCGAGATTGAGAAACAAAGAATTCAAGGGCTTTGTATTTCAGCTCTTTCTCTGTAGAAACGCGAAGTCGTGGAAAGTAAAGGTTTTAACGTCTTACAAGAGAGTACTTCCGAACAAGTTTTTAAAAACACATTTTTGTAAGATAATGTGCGTTGTGAATTTGCTTGCCTATAACATAGAGCTCGTTAAACAGTGACGTTTTTTGCCTTTTCAGTGACGATAAACGCTAAGACCAAGGCGATCTGGTTGAATCAAGGGCTAAGAAGGAATATCACGAGCGTTTTGTAGATTTAGAGTTCGTTGTATCAGCAGCTTCTCGATGCTAACTAACTGAGATCCTGCGGAACAGATACAGCTTCGTGACACTCTGCCATGAAATGCGGTTTCTGTAAATACCTTTTTAAAAACAAAACTCCTATCTACTTTTGCAACTCGTCTCCACTGTGTTGCCTGAGGCTACTTTTCATACAAGTTATAATTCCTATTAGCCAGGACACTTCCTCGGAAGAAATGCCACTCTCCTGCATCACATTTCTTGTCCGCACGTAGCTCTTATGCAGGCCTTTTTGGCCACGTTTAAATTCTTTCTCTCCGAGTTGAGCGACGTTTGCTGGGACTGTTTCATTATCGCGGATGACCCAAACCCTCACCCTTACCCTCTTCCTTGCCACGCAGTTTTCTGTGAATATTTTATGTTACTCTCCCGTTTTTTGGGGCCTGGAATGTAGGATACTCCGTTTATTATTTTGGTTTTAACGTGAGTTCCGCGCTCCGTTCCCGGTGCCTGCCTGCACACACGGTCACTCTCAGAAACAGAACTGGCCTGGAGATGCTGGGCAGGGCCTTTCCTTGTTGGCTTTGATCTAACGCAGAGAGTGGCCAGTGCTCCTTGGCGTGCCTGGTTGGTGTACTTTACTCTGCAAGATATTTACATGGGCGAGCTTCACTTGCAGCTGTGGGCTCGTGTCTCCCAGATGTTTTTTTGGATATTCAGCCTGCATAGTCATCATCAGTGTGGATTTGTGCACAGCTGTATCTCTGGATTAGATTTGGCACAAGTTGTCTGGGTGGGCCTTCTTTGGGACTTGTGTAAAGTGGCCGTACGGGGTGTCGTGTAACCCAAGGGGCTCAGACAGTTATTGTCCTGAAAATAATTTTTTGGAAGAGGATTTTGAAAGCGTTTCTCATTGAGCCCTGCCTCTTGAGTGCGCTTCACGTTTAGCGAGTAGGGCACTGCAGCTGGGTTTTGAATCGAATCTATTTGAATGTTAATAAATAGATTGTTTCAGCAGTGAATATGTAGTGTCCGTTATACCACATAGAAGTGGCAAATTAAAGGAATCGTTGGTTGCTTGGGAAATTATTGAGCTTTGCAACAAACAAAAACTGAAAGATCAAGATAAAAAAGCGATCTTGTATTGGCAGTTGGCAGTGAAAACATTGAATCATTCTTTTTAGACAGATTTTATTTTGGTAATGCAGCTGCCAAATAAACGCAACCAGAGAAACGCAGATCGTTAGGTCATGCACATCGCGCATTTACATTCGTAAATAGATTTCAAAAAGTCGCAGTGAAAATCTACACCAGCCGTGAACAGAACCAAAAGCCTTTATACCCCCTTGAGTCAAAGGAAACATACAGAGAGAGCGCAATCGAGGAAGTGACTCCAAGGGAGTTCACCTGACCAGTGGCGCAAACAGATTATACAATTTTGGGCATGGAAAATAAGAGTAGAAGTGAAAAAAGGCCATTGCCCGGGACGTCGCTCACGATTTTGTTTACCTTTCAGGGCCACAGTGCTATTGACGAATGCGTGGAGTTTTTGATATTTGTCTTTTATGCACCACTGCCAGCGTGGCAGCGTCACACACAAAAAGAGTAGGTTTTCTGAGCTCAGCTTTTATATCAGATGAATACCTAATAACATTGAATGCAACTCAAATAACACTGACACTGAGAACTATGAATTATTTATTTACAAATTAACATTTAAGGAAAATCTCAAACGTGCTCTGTGAAGTTCTGCGGTCGTCTGAACATGACAACCCCAATGGACAGACGAAGAGGTCCGAGAGACGTAAAAGCCACAGCACCGGCACATATCCACGTCGGGTATTTTTATGAGAGCAGGCACAGGTATCGGATTGCGGTGTTTGATTTTTCTCGGTATGGAAGCAGACACCTTTATTGCTTTAATGCGATCGGATGCGGCGGCGTCACTCGTGGCGGGCTCGGCGGCGGACGCTGCGATTGAATCCTCGCCTCAGTGTGAACACTCTCTCATCATCATCTCACGTTGTTTCGTTGTTGCAACGCGCTGACGTTTCAACAAAAAAATGACAGTCGCGATACTTGAAAGTTGAGCCGAGGGTTTTGTAAAAAAAAAGCCACTTTGTGCCAAACCTTCGGCTCTTGTGAACTAGAGGGTTTAGTTAGACGGCCCTTTTATTTAAAATGAGCCAGGCCAGGTCTGATGGGTGTCTTTGTCAGGCATGGCAAGTTGGGTTTTCTTAATTTATCTGGTGTTTTTTTTCCACTCTGTTCTCCTAGAACTTCATTGGCCATGTCTGGCCTGGGCAACCCAAAATAATCCTGGGTGGAGAGATTTGTGGTTCGTGCTTTGCCTCAGAGCAGCCGAGCTCACTTGCAAGGAGGTCCTCAGAGGTCAGGGCAAGGCCCCGAGTCATGCAGACATCGGCAGGCCAGCACTTCAGAGTCATCACCACGTCCATCGCCACCACTAACACCACAGCCACCAACGCCACGAAAATTGCAACCGCCAACCCACTACCACCACCACGAAAACAATCACCAAAAACACCAAAGGCAAAGATCCCCCGTATCGCCCTAACAGCAACTAAGAAGGCTGGTGGCTAGCACTATGTCCGGCCGCCTTTGTCTCCCTAGTTGCGATGTTTACACACCGCACCAGTACTCGTTTGAGGCTGAGTCGACCAAGGGAGGCCCTGGATCAGTCACTGGTGTTGACCGTGAGCAGGAATCGAACCCGGGTCGCTGGGTTCATAGCACGGCACACTGACCGCTACACTACCGCTCTCCGTAAACACCACCAACACTATCACTAACACCACCAAAACACCACCTCCAAACCATAACAACCACCACTAGCATCACAACAACCAACAACACCAATAAAACCATCACCACTAACACGACAATAACCAACACCACCACCACAAACTCTTCCTCCATTAACTCAATGAACACCACCATTACCACTCACACCACTGATACCACAAAAACTTAACACCAGCAAAAACGCCACCACCACTACCAACTCCACCTTCAACACAACCGCAGCACCAGAAGGAATGCTCCTACACGGGTAGCCTTTGCCCGCTGGGCAGCTGCTCATTGCAGTGCGACAATGGAGAGTCGGGTGGAGTTTGGTGGGGTTCGGGTGGACATCTGGGTGTGTTGTTGGGTGTGGAAGCACTTCCTCTGGTGGCGGTGGTGAGCCAGTCGTGCGGTCCCCTGCAGAAGACACCAAATGGAAACGCAAGAGACAGATTTTGCTGAAACTAGTGACGGTGCGATGTGGTTTGTAAGGGTGGGGGGGGAGAGATTTCCTTTCTTTGGTTAATTATTAATTTTGTTGTTGATATATTGTTAATTAAATGAACATGATAATATATTCACTAATATATGTTGAGAGACAATCTGGAGCACAGAGATCGCGACTCAAAGGCGGCAGAGCGTTGTACGGTTTATGAAAGCCCGTGTTCAAGAGACTAGAGCGAGATGGAGTTGTGGAATGGAATGCTGCTAAGTGTGCTTTATCTAAACTGCCATCACGAGTCCAGATTTCCCGTACGTGACACGCGCGCAGCGGGTCCGTCGGTCGGTCGACCAGCGGACCGAGGGCCGACAGCGCACGGAGTCGCTCGATGGGTGGATTTTTCGAAGGATTTTTCTCACCGACGTCACGGCGTTATTCGATGTTTTCACAAAATCGTTCGATTCGAGCAAACGAAGCGGTGACTGTGAAATGAGGAATACTGGAGGTTGTATGCGGGGGAGGTGGAGGGCGCGAGTGGGTCGAATGGGGCCCTCCTACTCCTCGCGCGCCACTTAAACGTTTCTGGATTGTCCTGCTACGTTTGTTCCTGTATTGTTATTGCTTATGTTTCACAATGGGTTCAATGGAAATGTGGCTACTACACAGTTTAAATAAAAGGAGGATTCTTAAAGTGCTGCCGCATTTCATTTGCTCTTGGCTTCTCGTGCCGCGGGGAAACGCCGGCTCCTTCTCATGGAGCGCCCAGCGCGTGTCTCGTCTTTGTGTGAGTGCGTGCTCGTGTGTATGGGGCCGTGTCTGTGTGTGTGTAGTGCGGTGAGATAGTGGTTCGCACACTGCTATGAACCCGACTCCACCCGAGTTAGATTCCCTTCGACGGCCAACATCAGTGGATACTATCTGACTCCTGGGGCCTCCTCTATGTCGTGTCGACTCAGCCTAAAATGAGTGTGGTGCAGTGTGTAAACATCAGTACTGGGGAGACAATAGCGGCCGTGTGTAGTGTTGGCCACACCACTCCTTGTGTACTATGCCCACCTTCACGGGTGCTCGCTAACATCACTTTCTCCACCAGTCTATGGAGGCTACACGGGGATTCTTTATCTATGTGTGGTGCACGTGTCCAGTGTTTAACATGTACTTGTCAGATGTTTTAGATGGTGTTATCATTCCCTGACTATAATTTATTATCCTTGTTCCTCTCTCTGTCTCGGTGAAATTCCAAGCACATGCACCTCACTATGCTTTTTTGTGCAACCGTCAGCTTGTGTCCCATTTTTCTTTGATGATTATGATGATGGCCATTTCATTGTCATCATCCAACAGGTTGATGCTCTGCAGGAGAGCCCTTGCCTCACAATTGGAAGGTTTCCTGCTCAAATCTGGACAGGGGTAAAAGTAACCCATAATCTCATGCTTGGATAAATTAAGCGACCACTTTCTGAGAAAACAGTCTTTGGTGTCCTATGGCGAGAATGGGCTCGACGTTTTCACCACGAGTTCAGGTCTACCGGCAGAGATCAGTATTACTCATTCAAGCGGTGAGCATTAGTCAGTTACCATACCATGTGGATTCACGTAGCATCAAAATGTGACCTCACGTAAAGACACTGTACGGTGTACGACAGCAGTGGGGATCGTTATTTTACGAAGAGACGAGAGTCGGTCACTGGCGGAGGATACAGGACAGAGGCTTGAGCCTCAAACCTAAACGGCGGTGGTCTTGGGGAAGCGAGTTACACTTTTGAATTAATATTGAAGGCATGCACGTGCCGTTCGTGTCGTCAACTGCGGCGGGGCTGGCTGTTCAACACAGCAGGTACGGGCGCAGCAGATCCAACGCGTGGGCCATTTTGGCGAGGAGGAGGTGGTGCCGCCCCATGTCGGCGTCTTCTGCCTCCGCGTTTGATCTGATTTCCGAAGCGAGAGCCCGCTCTGTGCACGCACTGGCGCATGCGATGGCCGGCTGGGAGCCACCAGAAAGGGGTTTAATTTGGCCTCGGCGGGCGCCTCGCGTTACGGTGAGCCCGATATAGCCACAGCCACCTCTACCCGCGTATGTACACACACACGCGCATGTGTGAGTGTGTGTGCGCACACACACGCACGAGCGTGTGTGTGCGCGCACACCGGCACACACTCAACCCGCGCCTCAGCGCTCCATGTATGGCTGGCGGGTTAAAACGCTCGTTCAGGGCCTTCTTCAAGCACACTGAACCAAAAAAAGAAAATGCACGCTAATTAAAAAACTCAATATTTACACTGAGGCGGCGGTTTGCGTGTAATGTTTTTTCCCCCCGTTTAAATTGCACAACACGTGCGCTCACGGCGTGCGTACTCACGACGCGGTGACACGGACGATAACCCACGTTGCAACCGAGACTTTTCCTTTGAAACACCACTCACACGCGAACGTGGAACCCCCCCCTCTCCCGTATATTTGTCGGTCTTGATTTATGTAGCGCGTCATCCACATCAACGAAGGCGTCGCAGGGACACTCCAGATAAAATTAAGTTTACGCGAATGCCAAACAGTCGGACCATACAAAACACAAGGTATGCAGTTTAATAGATATAAGCAAAGCAATGCACCCTTGATCGTTCACTGTACATTTTAAAACCAATGCATGTATCCGTGTAAACAGACGGCGAGTGGGAATTGTTTTCACATCTAAATGAGGAATCACATCACAACGGTAACACATCTCGCGTGTTTTTTGTGTGTTTGATGGCGCTGGGATGTGTGTGGGGGGGCTGGGGAATGTGCCGGTGGCCCAAGCAGCACGTGCTCGCATCAGCATGGGCTGTTTGATTGAGATTATAGCACGAGGCAGCGAGCAGATATTATTGGAGAGACACTTATAGCGAGGACAGCTGTGTGTGCTTGTACTGGCATTACTTTGGTGGGAACAGACTGACAACTGCAGCGCATGTAAGCTCAGCTAGGCAGTGCCCAAAATATCCATCCAGCTCACCTAACACTTTAACTTGCACCTTGTGCGCAGTAAGAGAATCTGTGCAAGAGGCCTCTGCTGATGTGCTCTTCACAAGCGGCACCACAAGCGCTAGGTGGCGTCTCTGCACAGGCAAGTGGGAAGTCATCTTTTTTGTTCTTTCGGTAAAGTCACGTAGAAGGGAAGTAATAAAATAATAAAGATAAAACATAATAAAATAATTCTCACGACGTTTCGGCCACAACGCAAGCAGCCGTCCTCAGGTGAAAACCAGGTCTGTCGGGGAGACAGCGTCTGAATGAAACCGCACACGAGCTTGGAGCGTATATATAAGCTGGGTTGGGAGGGGGGAAAGGGCGCTTCGACAAAAGAATTTGCATATCAAGAGGAATTTAGCATATTTATGGGAAATGCAGGAATGTGATTAGTACTAATTATGCCCGTGTATTATGCAGGATTAGCAGCATCAAAGGGACGGGATATGGGAAATGCAGGTATGTGAATAGTACTAATTATGCCCGTGTATTATGCAGGATTAGCAGCATCAAAGGGAGGGGTAGCATTAATAAAGGGAAGGAGTGTTAATAGTATGTAGCTGCAGTAACTAAAACCAACACGTAATCAACTAAAGTATAAACTACATAGTATCATCAGTATACTAACTATACTCTACAATAAGCTGAGTTACTAACAGTAAGTAATACATTACAATTCTACGTCGTAAAAATTATATAATATGCTTCCATCTAAACTTTATTATCTTACATTACACGAGTCTACACCGTACTATATACTGCCATAGACAAACCCAGCATTAAATTACATACTGTATTGCTACCACAGAGGCAACTTAGTTTGTAGACGCCAGGGTACTATATGTCTGGAACCACATCTTTTACAGACGGGACCAGATCACGGATTTTATGTACTGTGTTGAATCGGACCTGGATCTTGTGTTTAATCAGGATTTTGGAGATCTTTTTGTGACCCCAGCAATGTAGGGTAAGGTGATGGTCTTGAAAGGCTCCTCAACAGGATCCTTCTTGATGGTTGGAGTGATGGCCTTGCGGATTGTGTAGTCGGAGTAACCATTAGCCTTAAGAGCTTGGCGTACACGTTTGAGTTCACTGGCAATGTGTTCCTGGTCGGAAATGCATTGGGCTCTATGGCATAGAGTCTTGATGAGGGAATTCTTCTGGGATGGATGGTGCCTCTGTGGTAGCAGTTACATTGGAGAAACCAAACGACATGTCTCGGACCGCATCTGTGAACATAAAGCAGACTTGAAACACGGTAGGACAAACACCTCAGCCGTGGCAGATCACTGTTACAATTCAGTGGGCTCACATGACATTGACTTCTCCAAGACAGAGGTTCTCTGCAAGCCATCTGGCTACCATGAGAGATTCGTTCATGAGGCGATCCACATATACAAACACAGAGACAATTTCAACCGAGAAGATGGATTCTGGCTTAGCAATCATTGGAAGGACGTAATAAACTATTTCGGATCTTAACTGATTGTGTTCACGTTTACGGTGACTTTAAGACCGCGTTCCACTCACTGGCATTGTAATCTCCGCAGGGAATGGATTCTTTGCTCCGCTGCAAGTTTCCTACCACTACTCACCCATTGACACGACGGTCAATGGTACAGTGTATAATAACGAATAGTATGACATTCATATGCTTAATACAATGTTCAAAGTAATATATAGTATCGTAATTGTATAGTGAATATATAGCAGTGTGATATACATTAGGGTGGGTAGAATAATACATAGTGTTATATTACAATGTATAAGGTTTATAGCAATACAGTATATAATTTAATGCTGGGTTTGTCTATGGCAGTATATAGTACGGTGTAGACTCGTGTAATGTAAGAGAATAAAGTTTAGATGGAAGAATATTATATAATTTTTACGACGTAGAATTGTAATGTATTACTTACTGTTAGTAACTCAGCTTATTGTAGAGTATAGTTAGTATACTGATGATACTATGTAGTTTATACTTTAGTTGATTACGTGTTGGTTTTAGTTACTGCAGCTACATACTATTAACACTCCTTCCCTTTATTAATGCTACCCCTCCCTTTGATGCTGCTAATCCTGCATAATACACGGGCATAATTAGTACTATTCACATACCTGCATTTCCCATATCCCCTCCCTTGGATGCTGCTAATCCTGCATAATGCACGGGCATATGTAGTACTAATCACATTCCTGCATTTCCCATAAATATGCTAAATTCCTCTTGATATGCAAATTCTTTTGTCGAAGCGCCCTTTCCCCCCCTCCCAACCCAGCTTATATATATGCTCCAAGCTCGTGTGCTGTTTCATTCAGACGTTGTCTCCCCGACAGACCTGGTTTTCACCTGAGGACGGCTGCTTGCGTTGTGGCCGAAACGTCGTGAGAATTATTTTATTATGTTTTATTTTTATTATTTTATTACTTCCCTTCTACGTGACTTTACCGAAAGAACCAAGAAGATGAATCCCTGCAGTCACGAAAGCTTTAAATCGAAATTCAAGTGGGAAGTGTGTCGTTACTCCCCGCCTCTGCCGGAGATTGTGTCGATCCTCCCACAACTTCACCGCCTCTTATTCATTGACCGACTTAATGTCGTCCATCGAAGTGAGGTCCCTCTCTCGCCCACAGCTTAAGACGATTTTGGGTGTAGGGTTGCCACCTTTAGTTTTCTCAGGACCGTCCTTCTTGACTTAAAGCTTTCGTGAATGCAGGAATTCATATTCTTTGGGTCTTTTGGTAAAGTCACGTAGATAGGGGTTTCTTTGAACCTATCTACGTGACTTTACCGAAAGACCCAAAGAATACCGCCCTTCTTGTTGAAGAGGTCGCTGCCTTCCCTGGGAAATACGTAAGTCTTCCTAGGACAATCAAAGTCCCAGTGTTTGTCAGTTGCATAATATCACAATACGCTGGTATTGTGAGATATTAGTTTTTACTCCCATGACATGTCCTGATCATAAATGAGAAGCACCTGAGTGATACAACTTTAACTGCACCTGATTTTTGTTTTGTATTGATTCAGCCAATACATCTGAATGTTGTAATACCCCTAGCGAGAGCGGTGGTACAGTGGATAGCGACCTGCGCTATGAACCAGGTGACCCGAGTTCGATTCCTGGCCTGTATTTTTATCTGTAACCGCTTTCAGAGTACTCAACTCGAGAGTGAGGGAGGAGGTGGGGTTCTCAATGTACAGGTGGCACTGAAAAGTAAAAAAAAATATTCTCTAAACCTATGGAGTGTTTGGTCTTGACCTGTTATCAGAATGGATGCGCTGCCGCATTTCCTAACAGGTGCCACTGTGTCACGTGGGCACCATGCCCATTGCCAGAGTACATGGCTTGTTCTAAGGAACATTGCCTTAAGAATTCTTGCTCCCGCTTGAGATTAAACTCGGTCCTTAACTGTGGCGACTTATTGGAGTGAGCGCGGGCACCAATGACTGGTTAAAAAAGTATCACGTTAAAGTTGGTTTGATGCTTAACTTGGTTAATGTCCAGATTGGACAATTTTGAAATATCGGTTTGCCTACAGTGCAACAAACAGCCCTCATCGCAGAGGTCGTGGGGAAGTGCAGCGCCCCTTAGCGTGGATGAAGAGGTAATTGAAGTGAGCTTATAAGTCGCTATGTGATAGC
Organism: Lethenteron reissneri; assembly: GCF_015708825.2. NCBI lineage: Eukaryota > Metazoa > Chordata > Hyperoartia > Petromyzontiformes > Petromyzontidae > Lethenteron > Lethenteron reissneri. The sequence continues at coordinate 13,918,510 of NC_083787.1, read as the reverse complement.
TCATTGCGTGGGCCGTTCTTTAACACGCGAGGTGGTGGCACTGTCTTGCATGAGGTCCGAACTGAAACTGTCTCTGTTGTAAATACATGGGGAGGTAGGGGTGAATAAGGGAACTTAACAACACACACTTTTTAAAAAAAAAATTTGCCCATATTGTGCGGTCGGAAAGAGAATATTTCACTATCACGGAGGTCTCGGTGAATTTGTTCGGCATGATGCAAGGAGCGACTGGAGACAGGGATACAAGGACACGTCAATCCTGCTGCTTCTACATCGACTGCTGCATCTTCTCGCATGGAGGGGTAGATTCCTCCGCGCCCCCTGTTGGAAATAGCGACTAATCCGCGCTCATCCATCAGCGGGGATTTACTGGAGGCGGACTCGGGGGAGCGGGTTCGGCAGGAGGGAGACGGCGCCCTGACCGCGACAGCTCCACAGCTCCCACTGCCTCGTTATGTAATGAGGCAGAGAAACAACACAGACAGACGCAGCGATGGCGATGGATATACAGACACGGACAGGCGGACTGACAGAAATACACACGCATTGAGAAAGACACGCACAGACACATGCATACACTCGCATACATACAAAGACTGTTGGGGCCAAGTACTGCCAGCGAGAAACTATTAAGGTCGGCACGGCACGGCATGCGACGAGGTGGATGGACAGCAACACATCCGGCCGCCTTTGTCTCTCCAGTGCTGATGTTTACATTCCGCACTAGGTACTCATTTGAGGCTGAGTCGACGTAGAGTAGGGGCCGGGACCGGTTCAGAAATTCGCGGGAATCGACCTCGGGTGGCCGGGTTTGTAACCACTGCTCACACACATATTTACAAAGACACGAACTTACACACTCAAATATCCCTCGTATAGCCTTAACAGACTGTTCGGGCAAGTGCTCTCAGCGAGCGCTTATCCAAGGCACACGAGGGGTGGGTGGCCAGCACCACGCCCGGTCACCTTTGTCTCCCTAGTGGCGATATGTACACATCCCACAGGGAACTCATTTGAGGCCGAGTCGATCTAAGGTACACAACTAACACACACAGACATGCAAAGACACACGCGTGTAAATTCACACAAACGCACGCACAGATCAAATTACGCATACGCTTGACACCATTTTATTGCACGCACAGATTTATCAGCGGTGAGCTAATGTGGGTTTTCATCTAGATGACCGAGCACCCGTCATGGAAATGTGCAATTTACACAATAGGATCAGGTGCCTCGAACAGACAAAAACATGAAGACGCATTTTTCATATTATGGTATTGTGTTTTCTAAAGGAGGTGTTATGTATATATATTTACTGTTCTACCTTTTAACTGGCTGCAACCAGGGCGCATGCCACCCCGTGAAAATACGATTGAAAGAGTGGGTGGTGATATCTGAGGCTCATCAGCAGCGAGTTGCCCGTTCAACAAGTGCCAGTGGTTTGCCTTGATGTTTATATTCAAGAGCAACGCCACGAGGACCGTGAAGCCAATTCAGCGCAGCAACATGGATCAAATGTACGTTCTGTTAGTGTGCACTGGGTGTGTGCGGGGCTACTTTGTGGGCAGCGCAGCGTACGCTATTGTTGCACTGTACTTCTATGCTCCCACCATCTGATATCCCCGCCTTCAAGAAACCCGGTCTGACCAACCTGGAGAAGTTTTGTAAAATTAACCTCACGACCCACATGGCATGGGCTCTCATCCAGCAGTGGATTAGCAGAGGTTTTGTACCTGTGTTTTTATTCCGTATTCTCCAGATTAGAAGACGCACTGTCCCCCTTTATCCTTTATTCTAAAGAAAACGTTGGGGGGGGGGGGCTGCGTCGTATAATCCGGTCGATTTGGTGTATGGAACCAGATCTGTATAACTGTCAGAATCAGAATCTTTATTTATCCTGGGGGAAAGAGTTGTGAAGCTCTTTTCACAGGTACATCTTACTTTCCGACGCGTCTTATCAGAATGCGATAACTATCTGTATACAAGCAACTTTATTTAATGTGCAATACACGACCAAGGCAACAACAACCACCACAACTCTCTCCTCCAGTCTCAGACTCGGCTCTGCTGTCCTCTGGTGGAGGTCCATGGTCATAGCGCGTGTTTACACCGCGACTCAACGAGGTACCCTCCTCTCGGGCAGTCGTGCGACCAGGGACGGATTAAGGTTCTTGTAGGGCCCTAAGCACTTCTGTTTCGTAAGCCTTTAGTGATGACTTTCTACAAGTTGGTACCGCCGCTGTCACTCGCATTGTCTTCCCTTGCACTACTCTCTATTGAGAATGAGATTGCGCGAAAAACACAATTTCCAGATTGTTATTGCTATGAAAAAAATCTAAAAGTTAATTCTCCGGTGTTAATTTTTCTCTCACCTTATAAATAAAATATTGGCATTGACATGACTTTGCCTCTTCGTATATACACTGTGCATATCCTTGCTATATACGTTTATTTATTCAAGAAGATATCTTTGTAAAAAAAAATATTTATCATGCAAACAATAAAAACGGTAAAAAAATCGTCGGCCCTTTAGTTTTCGTGGGCCCTCGGCACAGTGCCTATTGGATAACTCGCCTTTTCCCGTTCAAGGACGGGTGTGTTGCAGTAAATTTGAAACTTGCAAGCGAAAAGCAGACCGCGACGTAATATCCATTGCATCCATTCGTGTGCAATTTGTAAGGCCGTGGTGACACAGACTTTTTTCATTCAAAGGTTACAATCCCTTGTTCATCATGACGTCCTTTGTGCTTCGATGTCTCAATAGCGTTACGGAGATCGCGTGACGTGAGGGTTCCGCCTTTGTAGTGAGGGTTATACTGGTAGGAACGAAGTGGACCAGCCTACAATAGATTATATCGTCCGTCCATCCGATGTCCGATTACGTGTAGCAACATCGCCCCCTACTGAAAACACTTGGCATGACCCTACAAAAACCTTTAGACTCTGTGAGGCTTTCCTGGCTAAACAAGTGTAACATTCCCTTATAATTCCCTCAGATAGCTTTTAATTAAAACAATTAAATTAATGAGGCTTTCCTGGCTAAACACGTGTAACATTCCCTTATAATTCCCTGAGATAGCTTTTAATTAAAACTTTGAAATTAAATAAAAAAAACTCACAGCGCCCTAAAGCCTACAGCTAGGTCTAAAGCCTAGAACTAGGCCTCAAAGTCTCCCTTCGTATCGTACCCCCTTGTGTGTGAAAGGGAGTTAATGTTTAACAATGTTACATTCCCTGATGTTTTAAAATAGAAACATTTACATTTAAAGCTTTTACATTAATAATTAAAACATTTAAATTATACATTAATAATTAAAACATTTAAATTAATAATTAACTCACAGCGCCCTAAAGCCTACAGCTAGGCCTCAAAATCTCCCTTCAGATCGTCCCATTAGGTGTAGCAACATCGCCCCCTACTGCAAACACTTGGTAGGACCCTAGAAAAACCTTTAGACTCAGTGGGGCTTTCTTGGCTAAACAAGTGTAATAATACATTATGTTTCTATTCTTTGGTTATTCGTTCATACCAGCCCACCCCGCAGGGTCCTGTTAAGTTGACGCTGTGGAGAGGGGAGGTAGCGCCTCGCCCCCGCCCCCCCCATGTGAAGTGACGTCAGCCGCTAATTATTATTAATGAGGGGGGGGTCCATGTGGAGGACGTCACCTGTTCATGATTATTAATGAGGGGGGCTGGTCGACGTGGATTGACGCAACGCGCGGGACACACACATTCTTGGCTCATTATAGTAGTAAATACGGCCCTGGATGCGACTGTGAGGTCATAACCCAGAAGAGACCACGGGACACATTTATGATTAATCATTGTACGAGGGAGGGAGGTGTCATCACAGTGACGACACACTCCTCTACTCCTGACGCCATGATCAGGCTCGACCCCCTCGATGTAAAGAGGAAGAAGACTCCAAAGATCAAGATCCCACTATAGCATTAACAGACTGTTCGGGCAAGTTCTGTGAGCGAGCAGCGATTATGAAGGGCGGCACGGCACACAAGGGGGTGGATGGCCAGCACCCCGCCCGGGGGCGCCTTTGTCTCCCCAGTGGCGATGTTTACACACCGCTACACCAGGTACTGATTTGAGGCTGAGTCGAGCTAGGGGAGGGGGCCCGGGACCGGTTCAGATAATCTTCACCAGTGTTGGTGACCGTGAGCGGGAATCGAACTTGGGAACTTGGGGGGCTGGGTTCGTAGCGCAGCGTAGCGCTTAACGGGGGGCCAAGGTCACCGGACCCCATTAGGCAGGGGCGGTTTCTTCATTAGGGCGATTGGGCGACGCACCACCAATGTCATTCAACCACAGAGTCACGCTAGCCGTCACTGTGCCTCTGGATATAGTCCAATCAGCGTCATGTCACGTTCTGTGGAGTACCGCCTCTTTTTGGGCGATTTCACTCCGGCTGAGAATCGCCCCGAGTGGCCCCATAGACTTACATTCAAAGATGTTTTTTTCGACCGGCGGGCGCTCCAATGCATTCTCTATGGCTTCCGGGAGGGCTCGCCCTAACGTGCTTACGTCATTATACGTAAGCACGTTTCATCCAACAATATAATTTGTCGCCACCTAGTGGAATCTTTAATAAAATAAACTTGAGTGGATTGTATTAACAGTGAGTATAGAAACAAACAAGATGTATTGTAAGAGTCACTTTATTTTTCATTAATATTAAAGAAGTGAAGTTGCCTTTACATGCTTAAGCTGTTAATTTATCCATTGCATGGGTGGACCCTATCCTTATCAATCATCGAGACATTTGCCCCCCCTGAGAGATTTTGCAGGAGCCGCCACTGCCATTAGGGGAGGGAGACTCGACAGCGAACCGTGTGTCCTAGGACGGAGTTTGTGGCAGGGCCGGCGAACCATCGAGCGAGAGAAGAAATCGTTGACGGAGGGGGTGGAAGCACAGGTGGATCAAACAGTACCTTGCCGGACTTGAGACGTGGCGCTTACCGTGGGAAATGCCTTCAACCCAGCAGCGGATTGCCCATCACTGCTGCTAACTCAGCAAGGGGTACGACAACAATGAAAAGAACAACTGATACAACCGCCATTCGCTTCTAAGTGGCGGTGACGTCAACACAGCGCCTGTGCCAGACCAGGTGCACTTTGAGGCCACGTGAACCGTCGAAGGCTCGCTGAGAGGAGGCCCCTTGGACAGACCCTGCATGTATCATGGGTTGACTGACTGAGATGACTGGCAGATGCACAAAGCTGTGCCCCAAACGACACAATCACTACTAACATCGCCTCCGCCAGCATCACCATTTACCGAATCTGCATTCACATTTGTCGTTTATTTTACTCGTATGCATACGATTTGTTTTCCCATAAACCACATACCCCCATTGTAATGTATGAGAATAAACTTCAACATTGAGGGAATTTCCTTAATGGTGTTAATATTTGATTTTAGGTTAATATACAGCATTGCCAATTCAGTGCATTCTCGACTGCCACTTTGTAAACTGTGGTTCGGTAATTTACTTTGCACGTGCATAATTAATTCCCTATAAAAGCACAGCTTTTTACTTCCAGATCGAAAAGATTGCCACACATACAGGTCTACCCAATACATTATTATAAATAATACTTTACATGCATTTTTTTCGGAGAGCGTCAAGAGCGGGGATCTAACCCGCGGTCCCCCTGCTGGCGTCGCTGGGCGGCCCCCCCACCCCACTCCCCCACCCCAAGCCCCCACGCCAAGCCCCCACCCCAAGCCACCCCCACCCCACGCCAAACTCAGCGAATAATCCCCGCGGGCCCGCGCTCGGCGCTCCATTAACGCAGCCTGCGTGAGCCCGGGACCCGGATGCTCGAGCAGGAGCGAGCGGCAGGAGGAGGACGAAGCAGAGGGGAGACGCAGGCCGCGTGTACCGTCTCTTACACCCCCCCACCCACCCCGTCCGTCAGTGCCCGTGTCCTCCTCGCCTTTCAAGTGCAACAAACCTTAGTCGGCTCGGTCAGCGCAACCATAGCTCGTCCTCCTCCCTCCAGCCCAACTCACCCCGTGACGCGAAGAGTCGGAGCGGCAGCCGCACCGAGTCATGGCCGCGCTGGGCCGCCCGAGGAGGTGATACCGCGCGCCCCCGCGGGCAGAGCGACGGGCCCGGGCCCAGCAATGAAGGTGCGAGCGCTGCAGCGGGAGAGCGCATACCGCTGGTTTGGCGAGTTGGATCCCGCTGGCCGCCTCGAGTTCCTGTGCGGCCTCCTGGACCTCCTGAACCCGTTGGAGCTGCGCTTCGCCGCCGCCTGCCTGGAGGAGCTCGCCCGCAAGGACCAGCACTCGCTCCGAGACGCCGAGCTCAGGGCCAACAGCGCCGCCGAGCTGCTCAACGGGGCGGCCCCCGGCGCGGGCCCTGGCGAGGCGACGGCGGCCGCGCGGTCTGACCTCGGGGACGCGGCGGTGCGAGGCCGCCTGCTCGTGTCCCTCGCGCTGCTGCGCTCCGACAACAGGGAGGCGGCCAACGCGCTCTACAGGACGCTGGGACCCCCCCGGGACCCCCGCGGGAATGGGGCTGCCCAGGCGGGCCAGGTTGAGGCCCAGGGCCTCCCGCAGACGCGGCGGGGCGCGGTCGCCGGGCTCGCGATGCTCCTGCCGCCTCGGGCCGCGCTGGCCTCCGGAGAGGCAGGCGCCAGGGCCGGCCAGGAGCTGGTGCTGTTGTACACCATGGCCTCCAACCACCCGGCCTTCGCCTTCCACCACAAGCAGGCTTTCAGGCTCACGCTGCGAGAGCTGAGGAGGGCGCTACGCCAGGCGAGGCGGGGAGACAGGGAGGTGCGTGGCCGCCCCAGGTTTTGGTGCCCCAAGGTGGTTGCGGGCCCCATGTCCCCAACGTGACATTGGTGCCCATGCATGGGTCAAGTTGTGTTTCGTTTGTGTAATTGTGGGCGGTTTCTTTTAACACCTTAAGCGGGATTTATTTTACACAGTTTTACGCTTCATGTCATGTGATTTCAGGGGCTTTACACTTTAAGGTATATTTTTTATGCAGTTGTCTCCTGGTCAATTTACAGATCTCCAAACTCACAACCGTCATCTGTAACTTTGCATTAAACACTTTTATGTTAGATTAAAAAAAGCCTTGGTGGAATTATTTTACTGGCTTAATGCTTGTTTCTAAATGTGGAGGGAAAACCCGGAGGATCCGGAGAAGGATCCACGTGACCACGGGGAGAACACTCCATATATACAGGCGTCAGGGTCTGGATCGGACCCACAACCTCCTTCATACCAGGCGAGGTAGTTAACATATCACCACCGTGGAAAAGTGTCCAATTGCACAAAAATATTTGACTCATTTCTGTTTAAAGAGCGTTTTGTATCATGTGAGAGGTAATAAGTGCTGAAAGCAAATCGACCATTGGCTATTCAGTCACGGTATGTCACTCAAAGGTCTACACAGACCGGTCCACTCGCCTATTCGCTGTGCTGCCACCTTACCGTTGTGGAGCCCAGTGGGTTTGGGAGTCTCATGAAATGGATGGACCATACAAGGTTAATCATACGTTGAAATCGGTGGATATAAGTGTGCATGCACAGCAATGAAAATTACATAACAGGCTAACAGTTTAGGAACTGGCCCTTGTGTAGATGACCAAATCCTGAGTATAGGCCCCGATCGAATCTCTCACTTGTGTTTTGCCACAAAACTTTACTGGTACCACATGCCTTTTGTAGTCTTTAACAATTAATTAATCGATAGCACCGTTACAAATGGATTATCCCATAACTCGCATGTCATCTAAATAGAAATGTGTATAACTTAAGTTCATTATTTCATGTTGCACCAATTCAGAATAGAATGGACTTAGCCCGAAACATTTGGCTATTGGTGTTTCTGCTGTAAGGCAGTGTTAATTGGGAGCGTGGTGTGCATTGGTTTATTTTATTTGTGCCAAGTACACCACTGCCAAGGCGAGCCCTAGATTCGTGTATGTGTCATATCTCCAGTCCTGTACTCTGTAGTCCTGTGTGTGTACTGGTGGGTGGCTGGTTGCATACATTATCCTTAGTGAAAGCAGTTTCATTTTGGCATTGAAAGCAAATTTGGAGAGATAATCACTAAAGATATTTTATACCACTGCTCTATTTAGTATGGCATTTGTACATATTGTGATAATAATGTACAGGCTTTTTGTCAATGCAGTTCTGTTTGTGGTTCATGTTACCATTCTGTGGCACACACTGTAATGTGCATATTAGCGTGTGCCACAGAATAGTAATATGCACATTACAGTGTGTATTGATTTCCACTTGGGAGGGTTTTCATATTTAAGTGTTTGGTGTTTTACATATTTTGTGCCCAATTCCTGTCTTTCAGATTTTTAAATTAATTTTCCTGATTAATTATTTTCCCAATTTAGACAATTCATTATAACTTTTTAGCAACTTGAACGATTTAAATGTTTTTGACATTTTTACATTTTAAAGTAATTTATATACTTTAATACTTGTATTTCGTTTTTTATTTTAATACATTTCATTTTACTCTAAAACTATATTCTTTAATAACAGTCACACTTGGTAACCAGAAAAGCCTCATCAGGTGTTATGACTGTCAGAAGGGCCCTGAGACTTGGCCAGTTCTTTTCGAAAGATGTGTTTTACTTCACGTGAGAGGAAACCGGATTACTCGGACAAAACCCATTCCCAGTACAAGGGGATAATGTTCAAAGGCCCGCACGGACAGGTTTACGAACCCACTTGCTGTTCTACCAAAATCTTGGCCCCATTCTTTTGTAGCCCAGTGGGTTTTAGAGTTTCACAGACGTGTGGTTAATCTGCCAACCCTTGTCTCTAAAGATCTGGATCACATGCGTGCACCAACGGTGCCGGCTGTGAGGTGAGTGCAGACAGGAACTTGAAGCAACTCACATTCGTATACTTGTGCACTTGCAGACGTTAGAACACACACTCACCCAAAGACAAATATCTCTGATATAGCCTTAACAGCAAGTGCTGTTCACGAGCACCTCAATCTTTCACACACTGGTACATGCAGACATACACCCTACAGACTCACACTCTTGACACTCGTACACACTCAAACCAATGGCGGAGCCAAGATTTTCAGGTAGGGGGGGGGGCAACCCCTCCAGCAATGAAAAATGATAGGAGTTGTTAGTAAGTAAGGACTTGTTCCTTGCTTTTCGACGCGTGTGCGGCGATGGCGCAGCCATCGATCGAGGGTCGGATTCGAACCGTGTGTGATTGGCATCGCGCTTGCTGAAGGTATGCCTTCAGGGAAGTCGTGTACTGTATACGCAACTGCGCGCAATTACGTGAGTCGCTTGTAACTGCTTTGCCGTTACTTATTGCCAATTATGGACTCAGACTATTGTCCTATCATCTCATAGAGTCCATGGCATATAATAATATGCTACACAGTGACAGTGGGGGTTGCAAAATGCCGATTTATTACTAATAAATCACAATGATCGATCGAAATTAGGGATTTCGATCGGATCATTGGGGGGGCACGTACCCTACCCCCCCCACTCTGTCCGCCAGTGACTCAGATGTTCACATACTCATTCACACCAGTTACGTCACACTGACTTAACTTCCACTTAAGCACATAGAAGTGGCATCTCAATTCCATGACATCTTTCAGATGAATCCCAAATTTTTTTTCCCAGATACAAAATTTTATTTCCAAAGGTTTTCAGATGTTTGCTGATTACTCACAAAATTAGAATAAAATCCTTATTTTTCATGATCTAAATGTGACAGATCAAATTCAACGTCAACATTTTATATATTTGTTATTAAAATGTAACATAAAGCAGCCGATGTCTACATAAATCAGGTTCTTGGAAAGTGATGTCTTTTTTGTTATTACGATGGGAGCCATGGAAAGATGAAACATTAACGTTAACTGCAGTTTTTTATAACTTGACTTTTACCAAAACTAAACTCGTACATTTTGGGCAACAGAGGGAAGTGCTGCAAAATCGGTTCTTGTACATTATATCTATGCTCCCCACCTTCAGCACTGACCAGCATGGTGAAGTATGGTCAAATAACCCCCATGATTCACACAGATTGGCAACGGCCCTTCATCCAGCAGTGGATTTACAAAGGGTTGTACATATCCAGTCAAGCCTGCATCAATGTACAGTTGTTCCAGATTCCCATCTGGTTATTATAGACATAAAACTGCAGGCACTACTGTATCTTAAAATCTTTGCATTTGGCTATTCACACATGTCAATACCGAGCCATGGAACTGGTTAAAACAACTTCTATCTTGATGCTGAACAATCCACACGTGTGTGTGTGTGTGTGTTGTGAAGTTGCTCTGCAATACAGTACCATGGTATACATATACTTTACCGTAACAGGGAGTTTGAAACCTTTTACCAGGACTGAGAGAGAGAGAGTGCTGTGTAAGGCAGACGCGTTCTTGGGAAACTCTGTATAATGTGGCCTTGTCAGTGACCCTTCATCCTCCTGGTGGCAGACCTATGTTTGACCTCATGCCTGACCTCACCCCTAAGGCTTTAAATACCCATGGCCCGGCTGGTACAGTACTTGGCCGCCACCGCAAGTTGACTGCTGCTTTCGAACGAGATGCGGATCGCGTCTCTCGGATGCGAGCCACTCCATATGTCAAGTGCGATTAAAAATAAACGCACCGCTTGCCTCTTAAAACCACCGGAGAAGCCGCTTGCTGTTTTGAGCCTACACAGAAGCGGCAGAGAGTGTAAATTACTGAAGTCTGGTTTTTTTATTCTGGCTCATCTGGCAGCACAGTGCTGCGAGATGCACTCTGCTTGCCCGTAATGCAACAGTTGAGCTGTGTCAGTTGTGTAGGGAGAAGGGAGAAAGCGATTTCCCCATGGCCGTTCACCTAAAATGCGTAACGTGTGTATGTGCAGGCTTTTTGGCAATACACTGTTGGATGAGGGCCGCCCGATGTCATGCGTATCGTCGAGGGTTATTTAATCATTTACTTGGTCATGCTGGTCAGTGCGGTTTTTGAATTCGGTCTGAGCATAGAAGTATAGTACAACAGTTGATTTTGCAGCACTGCCGTCTGCTTCCCGCCACACATCTCAGAACTTCTAACACCTGTAATGCTTGGTAGTAACAAGCCTTGGTGTAGGGCAAATTTCGAGTAATTTAGTCATAGGCAAAACGTGTAAATATACACACAATATAAAGTTTGCCACCCCCACCACCAGCCGTGAGATAGCTTTTTACTGTTGATTCGGATAAAAAGTAGCATACATAATGGTAACAAGTCTGGGTATGTTGTCTAGTGTGTCCTAAATGATGTGGAACTTTATTTATTTTACAAGTCTGTACTTTTTAATGTAGGTTATGAAGAGCACAACTGCAACACGTGCGTGTCCGTGTGTGTTGTTTTTTTTGGGTTGTTGGTGAAGAATTCTAGGAAGTCGGATCCTGATGGCGAAGGCGTTGGCGTGGACAGAGAGGACCACTCGTCCGATGGGGGCCCCGAAGGCCTGGAGCGGCTGCTCTATAAAGGTAGCCGAGGTGTGTGATGCTGCCAGGGTAAATCATGGGTATGTCAAGCTGCCCCAGCGACTTGTCTGAATGTTGATCTGCAGAGTATGAGGTAATCATAATAATTGTTTACAATTTTATCAATACACATTTCAGGTGAAGGCCTTCCCTCAGCCATGTTGTCGATGTCTGTTGGTTGACTGTACCTCACCGCGCTGGTCAGTGCAGATTGATGAAGCGGTCTGAAGCCCAAGATCGATCGGTTCTTACAACACACGCTGCTCGTGTTAGCCATCTCCTTGAATTGAACCGAGATCGTCGTTGGGTTCATGTTGCAGTGCGCTTACCGATGCGCCACCGCTCCATCCCAGACCGTGAGATAGCATGGATATTTATCTCTACGCATTCATTTTATTTTTGGTGGAAATGTGATGTTTTTACTTGAGCGCGGGTGTGCCTCTTGCCCTGCAGCCATTGCATTGCGTAGTATTGAGAGCAACTGTGTTTTGCAAGAAAGCAGTAGAGCTGTGCATGTCCAAACAACATTAAATGTTGGCAGTCATCCGATGGCCAGGATGACTCTAAATATATTTATGTGAATAACCAGCTTGTCTTTTTTGTGTGAGACACAGTTGCTGTCTCTCATTCCTAAACATGTACCTGGATATATTGTGTATACAGTATAATGCCACGTTTCTGACTCGCTGGGGACTGATGGATATGGGGAAAATGTCAGATGGGTCAACATTGAATACAAAAATTACAGTTACACCATCCACGAATAGATTACTGGATAACCATCACAAACTGCTTGAAACGGGAAAAAAATTATTTTGTATGCTTTATAAATCGGCAAATGTGCGTGAGATTAGGAATATATCTACATTGCACGTCAAAAGTTATTATTTGTTAATATAGAATGACAGTTACGCCATGCACAACAGATTGTGGGCGGTTAATTGGTCAGGATGGATATATGATGGGTCAGTTTGTGCGTGCGTGCATGCGTTTCACCTTGCACAGGATAAAAGTGCAGTTGACTCTACCAGATAAACCACTAGTGCTGTGACTATTACCCTCTGTGAAACATTAGGTTCTCAGTTAGAATTTGCCAGGTGGCGGTGGCTACATATGCTTGTTATCCCCCAGCACAGTGGAGTAGAGGGTTGGTGGATCAAGCAAATGTTTTGAAACTCCTGTCCTGTGGACATCGATGAGGTTCCACACCCTGCCTTGCCCGGAGACGGTCGTACAGAAAATGTTGACCCCCCCCCTCTACCTGTTCATCCGTGTGGAATAGTGTTGCCTCCTGTCACGCATGGGTTTTCTCCGGGCGGTTTCCTCCCACATAAATTGGCTGATGACACCTTAATCGCGGACTGCGGACCTTTCATGGTTCCTGATGCCTCTGAGTCGTTCTCTCTTCTAGAGTCGGCAAAACACTGTGCGGTGTGGCACGTTTTCAGCTGAAATTATTATAATTACTTACTCTTCGCTCCTTGTGGAGCATTACGCCGCAACAAGCTCACGGCATGCTGGGACGGTCTTTTATCAGCTTTCTCATTATTATTATAATTAGATGTAATTTTATTTTGAGTTTGGAAAATAATACGCCAGATTCATGTTTACACTGTCATTACTCACACCACAATATATCACAAATCCCCACTGATATGTACATTAAAGGGAATAATCGTCACATTTCTTGGTGCGATTAATTTCACCCTTTATGTTAGCATCGATGTGTATGTGGATCATCCATTTTTTTAAGTCAAATTTATTTTAAATGCAAATATTCGATAAAAATATTTCCACCTGGTGTTACACCTTGAGTCAATGTGAAAGGAGGAAGTGACTCTTAAGCTTAGCCACTTTCAAGTTCAGAGATTCTTTTTTTTTAAGAAAACAACGCTTGCCCTTTTACAGACGCTGCGGTATTCGCAGAATATTTAGCAGAACTCTAATACCCACATTTGCGAGTAAAGCTTCGGCACTCGACGACGCAAACATAAACAGACAGCCTGCATGTGAGTGATGTCACTTTTATGAGTTTAACTGCGGGTTAGCACGTGGTTCAGGTGGAGCCTGTTTTTAGATGAACTCTAGGTCACACGAGTTTTTACGCATGAAAACCAGTAATAGCCACAATTATCCTCCAAGCAGTATTTTACCAATGTTTGTGCTTTGTATTGCGAATGCAGCGCCTGGACACAGAGTTGTCCATCCGTCTTTACTTGACAGTCGCTTTCTGACATTTACACCTGAGTGCAGCACTAACAGAGGGCAGTTGCCCTCTGGGCGCAAATGTGGAGGCCAGGATTATAGGTTTGGCCACGCGACCCGCAGTGGCGTTTGTGCAGGCTGTGCAACTGCACCGGGGGGCCCCCACGAACCTGAGATGGCCCAGGCGCCGGGCTAGAAAAGAGGAGGGAAATCGCACCATGGCCCATGCCAACTGCCGGCTCTGCCAGTGGCAGAGAGGACAGAGTGGCACTCATTGTTGATTGATTAAGGTGCCCCGCAGATGCAAGTTTCCGTGTGTACAAAAGTTTGTTTTTCACGTCACAATTTGCTCTGGAAGTTAATTAAAGCAGGGTTTTCAATGCACTGTACGCCCGGCTATCGGTTGTACCATCTGCACATTACTGCACAGTTGTTATATTCAGCATACTTTAAACGTATACATGTATAAACATATAAATGTATAATAATATGGTGTGCAGACTCTCCCTGGTATACCACGGACAGGGTTGCTGTTGCAATCCCAGGTGCCCGTTTTCCCACATTTCAACTTTTGCAGGCTGCCGCGTTGAGAACGAGGCCCACTTCGTAAATAGCTGTTCCGTAATCTTAACTCAATTCTTTGTTTATCGCAACTGAAGATTAGTCGCCACCTGCAATGGATCTTGCTTAAGAAACATTTTGTAATAATTTTATTCGTTAAGCTGGTATGCACATGCTGCCCCAAATATGCAAAAGTTAGCTTTTAATGACAGTAATTTTTTCCTTTGTGGACATTTGGTTCAACTTGACAGGAAAAATTACAACTTTGGTTATGCCGTACCGTAACCAATTCTTCCTTCTAAAGAGTAATATTGAACGAAAATTTATTTTGTGCTTTGCAGTGCACTATTGAGCGTTGCTATAGTAGTTTCTCTTCAGAAATTTGGCTTATTCGTTGTAACAGAAGATGACACAGAAAACACAAAGGGAGAATTTAATGTATAGGAACTAGTAACCAGTTTTACATTATCGGTGTTAGCTATCAATAATGCACCAGCATGACTCGACGATGGTGCAACTGATAAGCTAATTGTAGGGACCCCAACATTAATAAACTACCCTATAAAATTTAGAATGTTGCATAACTGCCAGGGGATATCCACTGCATGCCTACAACACGGATTTTCTTTGTGGTGTTGAGGCATAGGAACAGGGCTGTCCGTTTGCTGCACCGTGTTTAGTGAAGCATGCTTCATCGGCTGACTGCTTTGGATTCATTGGAACATTCTGCATCTTTGGCCACTGTCACACATTCAGGAGTTGTTGAGGCACATGTTCTTTTGCTTACGATCATACATGCTTGTTTATACTATCCCCGTGCTGTGTACGCGTACACGTAGAATTCACCCTTGGAGTAACAGCAGTCAGTATATTTCCTCGGTGCGGCGAGATTTTGGGTGGGGGGGTGGGGTAGACGATCCACAGTACGATTATTAATGCGACTTGTCAGAATGGCGCGCTTGCAGCGTGGTGTCACAATGTGCAAGTTGGCATGAAAGTCCTCGGTCTGTGCCGGGCCGCGTGTGAAGGAATTCGGGATGTGCCACTAATAATTTTGCCCGCACGTAATGGCTTTTGCGTTTGTGTTCGGCGCCAACTTCGCAAATTAGAGGTCGCACCGGCGGGAAACACTTCTGCTTTAATCCCTTGTAGGCCGTGTGAGTGATGAGCGGTGCCGGGGGCATTACAGCTCAGCTTCCATGTGTCACACAGCATTTGAAAACTTATTTCTTTAAAACATGTTTTTTAGTGTTTAGTTTGTTGTCTTTATTTGAACTTTTCTTGACTGCAGGAATCCATACTCTTTGGTTCTTTCGGTAAAGTCATTTAGATAGAAAATTAATAGATCACAACGTTTCGATCGCAACACAAGCAACCATCATTAGGTGAAACAAACACAGCAGAACTGTTAACGTAGCTGACGTAGCAGTTCTCCTGCACAGCAGAACTGCTGACATAGCTGACATAGCAGTTCTCCTGCTGTGTTTGTTTCACCTGATGACGGTTGCTTGTGTTGCGATCGAAACGTCGTGATCTATACATTTTTTATCTACGTGACTTTTTTTTTGTCTTTCACCCCCGAACCTCCGATTATCATGGTCGGCTATGTATGGTGCTAAAGAAGTTCAACAAACATACATGCGTAGTGCTAACAACTTGTGCCTCTGGGCAATAAGTTCCTGGGTTTGATTCCCTACTGTGTGGCGTTTGTATGGTCTACCCCTGGTATGCAGTGTGTGCGAGATTGTATGGAATACGATAGTTTGATTCTCGCTCCCGACCAGTAACAGTGGCTAATATTTGCACCAGTCCTGGGTCGCCCCTAGGTCAATTTTCCCTCAATGAGTATTGAGTGTGGTGTGTAAACATCAGCACTGGGGAGACAAAGGTGGCCGGGTTTGGTTTCGCCATCCACCACCTCGTGTACCCTACCGACCTGCAACGGCGCTCGCTAACAGCACTTGCCCCAACAGTCTGTTAACAGCTATACAGTAAAACCTTGGATTGCAAGTAACTTGATCTGCGAGTGTTTTGCAAGACGAGCAAGATTTTTTAAGAAATATAAATTTGATAAACGAGCGAGGTCTTGCAATACGAGTCGTACGTATACGCTTTGTCTGCCGAGCGTCACGTGATCACAACTGATATACGAGTGCTTTGATATACGAGTGCTTTGGATTACAAACACGTTTCCGGAACGAATTATGCTCGCAATCCAAGGTTTTACTGTACCGGGGATCTTTGTTTTTGAGTCTGTGAAGTTTATATCTTCTCCCCCTGTTCAGCATGGGTTTCCTCCAGGTTTTCCAGTTTCTTCCTCATAGCTAAACAAGAAAAAAACCATACCATGTAACTGCCACTGGCCAAAAATCCCAATACTATCAAAAATACCTGGAAATTACTCAATTTGGATTCCAAATAGCAACATCGTCTCCTAAAGCGAAAGCTTGGGAGAACCCTCCTGAAATGGTCTTGAGACTCGGGCTTTCCTGACTAGATAATCATAAAAATAAATCAAGTGGCATGACAAGGGCCGGCGTGTTCTTTTTTCCCCTCTGGGTTTTTGAGATGCCAGCACCCTTCCGATTAGCATGGTTGACTACGTACAGCGCGAACGAAGTTCTACATACATACACACACATATGTAAACATACTCTTTATCAACAGACTTCCCAATTGTGTTCAAGCACAAAAGCAGCTTTGCATGCCTTGCATACAGTTAATCGTAGCAGTGACGGAGATTTTCGAGGTGTGTTGGAGCACACCGCCAGTATATGCTCGCGGTAATATGGAAACACATTTTAATGTGGGTGGTAACGTTTCACTCGCGGCGCATCTAGTTTGTAATTTTATGATAGCCGGCAGGCCTTTGGTATTTCATGATGTAACCAGACTGGAATTTGGGTATTCGTACAACAAGGAGATGTTAAATACATTTGTGATGTCACCGCACGACGCAGTTAATATTGCAACGAAAGCAGGATGTGCAAGGACACTGCATTGTGCATTGAGAGCCTGAGGCATGCAAACGTTGACCGATGTTTAGGAATTTACAACTGAACTTCTATTTTTTGTAATGCGGTAACAAGTCCAATATCCGCTGGTGTCGTGGGCCAGGAATAATAACTGTGTTACAGGCTACTGCGTTATAGTGCAAAATGAATTTGTGTGTATCTCTGTATCTGTGTGTCCGTGGCTGTGGGTTTATTTGTGTCAGTGTGTGTGTCTGCGTACTCGTCTCTGTGCCTCCCGTTTGCCCAACTGAGCATGTGCGACTAAGGGGAGTTGAGAGGGTCGTGGGTAGGGGCCGGTGGCTGTGTGGCTGTACTGCACTATGACCAATGGAGAGGGGAGGGCAGGAGGTGGGGAGTGGTGGCAGCTGGATCAGTCACTGAGCACATTGTGTGTTTTTGGGGACATGACTTGCCCCGTAGTATATCCAAATCTGCGCTGTCATGAGCCATGTTATATCCGGCTTTTACTGTATATAGCGTATAGTCAAGCGTTCAAGCTCGCAAAATGTTGGTATATGGGCATAAAAATACCACTCGACAAACTATTTCATGTAACTGCCCCTCCTGTTGAATTAGCCTTCTGCATGGTGTCGTGAGAGTCTGGGATGAATGGCAGCGTTCATGCTAACGTACGGTATTACCCCCGCTCACTAACTGTGCTTCTCTTGGACAGGTCGCTGTCCGGTGGCCAGTGGGGTGGGGCATCTAGGGAGAGTGGAGGAAGATTTCTCTGACCTTTCCAGCCAGGAGGAGGGTAGGAGGCAGTTTTGGCACGCATTTACCTTTAACGTGCATTGCCCAGCAGTGGCGAGTTCACCTCTTTTTGCGGAGGTTCGCTTTTAGATTCCGGCAGGCCACCCTGATCAACGCCGCGGCTGTGTGATGACGGCATCCCGGTGGACGTTAAAGATTCCGCGGTGCCTTTTCAAGAGAAGAGTGGGCCATTTGAAAAATTACTAACAAATTACTTTCTGGAGATAAGCTTGGCCAGGACCCTTAAAAATAATCTTGAGACTCGGTGAGGCATTCCTGGGTTAAATAAGTGTACCAATAAATTATAATATTTTCCTGAACGCTTGTGTACATAAGCCACATTTGAGAGCGAATATGCATTGGCTGAAGCATTTGATAGTCTGCATTCGACAAAACATTTTCCAGGCCAAGTATGAAATGGCAGCCAACCCAAAATGTGTTGTGTGTCAGGGTTACAAGTGTTGCCACTCATAATCTATATATATAAATGGAAAATGTGTGAATATGTGTGTCTGTTCGAAATGTTTAGCATACTTTCCAACATGCAATAAACTTGAAATTTGGCATGTGGGTAGCTTCCAGACTGTACACAATGCAAAACGTATAAAAATAGACTTTTGTATTTTGGGGGGGGGGGGGGGCGCAATAATGGATATATTTTTCACGGCAAGTGAGGGGTGACGTCACATCTGTGATGTCACCAGAATTTGTACGTTTAACCTCTTTCGCACCGTACGTAGTCAACAGTGCTAGTATGTAAATAAATCGTGTTGTGTTTACATTCGTAGTGAATGGTGAAGTGGTGCCGTGTCCACTTTTGTTTGAATTTCCCTTCTGTTTCTGTAACACCTTTCATTCAGGACTGATACATATTTATTTGAGTACTCATGAAGAAGCAGTTGTGAAATGCGACAGCAGAGTATTAAACTTTTCACTCACCGTCTCCGTTTCAGCATGATGCAATACATCTTCAGAGATTTCATTGTAAAGGTTTTCATCCCTGCCTTTTGTCCAACAGACGAAGCCAACCCTTCGGTGTCGGGCGTTCAACAGGGACCAGAACCGCCATCATTTACTCCATTCCGGTAATTGTACTGTCTGTTCACTGCATGTCTTCCCTTGTCAAACTGTGAGCACCAATTATAATTGCTGTGGGTCGCGTGTGATGCACAAGTTGCTCTGCAGTTTCATGAATGAACTGCGGCACTCTCTAACTAAAGACGTCCCCATGTTTATTTTTTCAGGCTTGCGAACAACAAGGAGTGTGTGCTGAGCCCTGCACCCGGCCAACTGACGCTGCCTCCCTGCAAAAACCATTCGCTGCAACCCGCAGAGCCCTTTACGACTTCGGTGCACAAAACAGTACCCTCGGCCTATGTCACACACTCAACCGTTTCCTTCATGCACAGCACCAAAGGAGGCACCGCGGCCTTGAAGCACGTGCCGATAACAAACGTGCACTGTGCGGGCCTTGTTCACCCTGCCGCGCCCTCTGCGTACTCCTTCCCAAGAGCGCCGTCCGTTCAGAGCACGGCTCACACAGGGCTTTCCATCGAGTGCCTTTCAATCGCGGACACCAGCCCCGCCAGTTCCCCCGCGTCCTTGGCGCACTCAACCCTGTCCGTCGGTAACTCCGTGCCAGTGATGTCGTGCGTCCTCTCTCCTCAAGCCGCGTCACCCTCGCCGCACGCGACCCACTCGCTGTTCTTGCACCGCTATCCGCCCCCATCCTCGCAGCACCTGCATCCCGTGGCCTTGCCCGGTCAACCACGATCGCCTCACGATGACCTTTCCAACCACGACGTGGCGGCCCACCCCTTGCGGACCACCACGTCGTCGCCGGTGCGCACGGGTAATTCTACGGTGGCGACGGCTTTGACTGCCGACTGGCCGCTGCAAAGGACGGGCTCTTCGCACTCCCCATTGCCACAGCGCCAACAGCCGGTGCAGTTGCCGGTGGCAGTGTGGCACGGTTCGGAGTCTCCTGCGCACGCCCTGCGCTTGCTGCCAGAAGCGGTCAGCCCGGCTCCGCCGGATCGTTCTGTCATCGACGCCGAGCTAGCGAGTCAAGCACTGGCAGTGCAGGCGTTGAACCTGCACACGTGGCTCAAGCAGATACACCTGCATAAGTCGTACCCGGCGTTGCGTCACCTCTCGCTCAGCCAGGTAGGGCACACCTGTTTCTGACATTCTGGCACTAAGGTTTTTGTTATGTATATCAATTGGGGATGCTGCCATGGTGTACTGATGTAATAAGTGGCTCCGACACAGTAAGAACTTTACGTTGTTTATTAATAAATCTTCGGTACAGCTTGGTTGTCTCTCACTCTCACTACGGATGTTACGTCGCCCAGGCAGTTTTGCTGCCCCGCACCACGTGGCGCTCACCCGCTCGCTAACACGCCGCTGGCTGACGGCGCGCTAGGGAGCGGTTGAGCGGCGGAGAATCTAAGGGGTTGTCTTGCTGGCTGTTTTTAAATTAACGTTTGGGAATTACTTTTGGGGTGGAGCGGTGGCTGGCACACGTGATTCGCGCACAGCACTACGCAACCGGTGACTTGAGTTGATTCCCGGCCACGGCTGACATCAGCAGCAAATTATATCTGCACCGGTCCTGGTACCCCTTTGACCAACAACCGATGCTGACCAGTGTGCAATATTTGGTGAACAACTAACCCCTTTTGTTGGTCCTAAGGAGCAGTGGATTGATAAAATGTCTGTAAATTTATTATAATTATTGTCAATTGATTTTTTTGTAAATTCCGAGTGTTAATTGAGTCGTGGTCAAGTTGAGCAATTCTCATGTTCTGTTAAGATAATCAAACGGAACAATTGCGGCAGTATTTTAATGCCCAGCTGGACACCCCGATATGTGTGCAGGTGCTGAATCTCAGCGCTGAGGATGTGGAGAGGATGGACAGTTTGACCATCCGGGCGCGAAACAAACTCATTCACTACATACAGAGGTAAGCGTGCAGCGACACATTCACAATTAATTTTCAATGCAGGAATTCGGCTGACACTTGGAAAGTAAAGTTCACTTGATGTGCTATATATGTTTTGTCAAAAATCATGTTGTCGCAATGCTCAAAAAGGCATTGGGCGATGCCTGTTTCCCACAGCCAGTGCTAGAAATTCTACGCTCTTGTCATGGGGGTACCTTTTACTCGATATAATATGCTATTGCCTCCAGAGCACCGGTAGTCCGGCACTGGAGGTTGGCAAGCAGACTTGTGAAACTCCTAAGCCCTCCAGACTGTGATGTGGCCAGGAAATGGCAACACATCTCCCGCCCTCCTCCGTCTGTCTTTGTTGACCTTTGAGTATGATCCCCTGGTATGAGGGTTCTCCTGACACTCTGGATTGCTCCCACATACAAAATGTTTAGTTAAAATAACTTAGCCACACATTCAAATGCGGCTCTCCCATGAAAAAGTATTAAGACTCGGTGAGACTTTCCTGGATACATAAAAAAACACTTGATTTCCCACCAAGGGATACTGGTTTTTGCTTCGTGGCTGTATGTAACCTGGTGTGGATTCGAATTTGCAGTCTTGTGATGTGTTCTGTTGAGGTGTTTTTGCAATTCCCTCTATTTCAGTGTGGCGTCTTGTGGTGAAGTCGCATTTGGCCACCACTACACGAATCCACATTGCGTTGTGTGTGTGTGTATATATATATATACGCTACCGCTCCTTTTGCCACCTTTTGACCTGTAGGGAGAGGGAAGAAATAGAGGCACGGACACGCGCACCTCAGGACGCCGGTTCCCAGGGAGACTCGGCTCCGCTGGATGGCAGAGACTTTGCTTCTGGTAAACTCTTTGCGTCCATCCTGGTTTTTTTTACACAGTTGCTCAAAGGGCCTGAAACATCCGGTGGCCAGCAAGTTGACACATTTTTTTATTGAGCAAGGTCCTTTTTTTTGTTCATTGAGCAAGGTTAATTAATGATTAAAAATAGCTCTGAGAAAAGAGAGACGATGGGAGGGGAATTCGTAAGTTGAGCAGTACGAGGGGAAGAAGCAGAAAGAGAAGCGTTGTGAGCTGCAGTGTGGTGGTTGAACACAGCATGGGTGAGGCGAAACAGTCTGCAAGACCATTGTGTATGTAAATGTTAATATCTAGCAAGATAACGTGAATGAAAGCTGTACAATCCTAAATGCTAGCTCTCACCAGTGCACACTCTACATAGATACCTGAACTGATTTATTAGCAGCCCAGTGCCTCTATAATCAGATCACCTGAATTATGCCAGAGTTGTCAGGCCTCGGAAGTTAAAGAGATGTGAACCTGGATGGTGCTTGGATAGGGGGCTACCATTTAATATCTGGTTGTTATAGGCTGCTGTGGGCACCATAGGGCAATGCAGAAGATTTGTTCTCTGCTCCCATGTCTGGGCTGCCCACCAGCGGCAGGGGGGGGCTGTGTAGGGGTCCATGTGACATATCTGGAAGGGGCACTTTGATAGGCCGGGCTTGTGGAGAGACCTGAGAAAGGAGTTGATGAGATCCAGGGCCAAATCCTGAGGCCATTTGACTCATCGTTTGGTACTGCAGACATTGTAATGCTGTTTGCCAAAACTCGGATGGAAAGGACAATTCACTAAAACGTGTGTATTATGCTTAATTAACAGGACCCTGCGGGGTGGGCTGGTAGGAATAATACTAATACCGGTACAGGGATATCGACCGGGTATAGAGGAGTTAAAAAGAAAATGATTTGTGCATGGGGGGTGAGCGATGACGTCCACACCCCCCTCCCCACTGACTCGCGCGCACACAGAGCAATGACGTCAACACCCCCCTCCCCACTGACTCGCGAGCCCACAGAGCAATGACGTCAACACCCCCCTCCCCACTGACTCGCGCGCCCACAGAGCGATGACGTCCACACCCTTCTCCCCACTGACTCACGCGCCCACAGAGCAATGACGTCAACACCCCCCTCCCCACTGACTCGCGAGCCCACAGAGCGATGACGTCCACACCCCCCTCCCAACTGACTCGCGCGCCCACAGAGCAAGGATTGCAACAGGCGATGTCATTGGCTGCGCCGGATGCGACGGCCATCTTGTTTAGTTCATTTAGTTCACGGATAGCAAGGGGAGCGGGCGGCCATCTTGTCAGACAGACGGACGGCCTCGCGAAGCCTGTCGCAGTAGGCCTCGCGAAGCCTCCTGCACTAGGCCTCGCGAAGCCTCCTGCAGTAGGCCTCGCGAAGCCTTCTGCACTAGGCCTCGCGAAGCCTTCCCTGCAGTAGGCCTCGCGAAGCCTTCTCTGCAGTAGGCCTCGCGAAGCCTTCTCTGCAGTAGGCCTCGCGATGCCTTCTCTGCAGTAGGCCTCGCGAAGCCTTTTCCGCAGTAGGCCTCGCAAAGCCTGCCGCACTAGGCCTCGCGAAGCCTGCCGCACTAGGCCTCGCGCCGTGCTTTTCGTGCACAAATAAGGCGATTAAATGTATCTTGTCTCTGTGTTAATAAATGTATCTTGTCTCTGTGTTAAAAAAAACGTGCTGCGTTTCAGTAAAGTAAATTTGAAGCGAAGTTTATTATTACACTTGTTAAGCCAGGAAAGCCCCACTGAGTCAAAAGGTTTTTGTAGGGTCCTGCCTAGTGTTTGCAGTAGGGGGCGATGTTGCTACACCAAATCGGACGATACGAAGGGAGAGATTGAGGCCTAGTTCTCGGCTTTAGGCCTAGCTGTAGGCTTTAGGGCGCTGTGAGTTAATTTTTAATTTAAATGTTTTAATGATTTATGTAAAATCTTTAAATTTAAATGTTTCTATTTAAAAACATGAGGGAATGTAACATTGTTAAACATAACTCCCTTTCACACACAGGCGGGTGTACGATACGAAGGGAGAGTTTCAGGCCTAGTTCTAGGCTTTAGGCCTAGGCTTTAGGCCTAGCTGTAGGCTTTAGGGCGCTGTGAGTTTTTTTTTATTTAATTTCAAAGTTTTAATTAAAAGCTATCTCAGGGAATAAGGGAATGTTACACGTGTCATGCCAAGTGTTTGCAGTAGGGGGCGATGTTGCTACCAGGATAGCGTCACTGAGTCTAAAGGTTTTTGTAGGGTCATGCCAAGTGTTTGCAGTAGGGGGCGATGTTGATACACGGACGGACGGACGGACGGACACATTAATCTATTGGTGGTCTGGTCCACTTCGTTCCTACCAGTATTATGTAGACTCTCCATCATGATTACTTACGAGGTGACAAATGAAATGACAATATGTGCAAATAATCTGTTCCCTGGGTTTTATTATACAGCATTTTACTGTAGATATTAATTTCTGCAAGTTGACTTTAAGCTTGAGCGTGCGTTTTACCCCAAAGATTCCAGCTGCGCTGTGGAAGAAAATGAGGCTGTCAGAAGGGACACGTCCTGGCAAGTGACGACCCAAGTGCTGCCCACACAGACGCACTTCCATCCGGTTTCCATAGCGATGCCCTTCAGCCCCACGGTACCGCCTACATTCTCGGCGGCGGCGCTCTACGGCACGATGGGCGTCCACCCAATGCCCATGGTCCAGGCGTATGACCCGTCCATGACGTCCTACTCGGGCTCTGCAGGCGTCTCCTACAGCTTGAAGCCCTCAGAAGCCATTCCGGTCGGCGCCCAGTTCACCGCGTCTCCGAATATGTCCATCGCTACCACCAACCACATGGGATCTGCGACACCTTACAATGTCGCATATTACAACTCTGTGCATCATCCTGTGCCGGTGAACCACCTCGCGTGTAACTCTCCATCGGTCACGGCGTCTATGCATCAGCCCGTTGGGGTAGCAACGGCGTTCTCCCCCCTCCACGCTCCCATTGTGTTGCCGTACAACCCCACGGCCGCGTCAGTGCCTTTTTGCCATGCGTCCGTCGGCGGCGTTCCCGTGGGTGCCGTCGCGTCTGCCTGCTCAGCCCCGTCAAGCCCCACGCCGCCCCTCCACGGTCCCCGGCTGGAGACGAGGTCGGGGCCATCCGTGGTCAAAAACCGTCCTGGTCCGTCGGGAAAAACGTCGCATGGGAACACAAAGGGTGCGATGAAACTGGACGTTGTGGTCGCTCCCGTCGGCCTACCTGCAGAGGTCACGCCGACATTGTCAAGTTTTAGGATGGGTGGCACCAACATGTCCACTCCAATGTATGCGACGTCTTCGGCTGTGGCGACCTCGCCGTACATTTTCACGGCATCCAAAGTGAAAAGCTGCTCCGTGACCGATTCCGCCGCTCACCCGTCATGTTCTCCCTTGCACAGCTGCCATTCCGCCTTGGCACACAGGGAGCCAAGCTGTGCGCCGGGCCCTGTGGTGACCAGCTCTCGAACACTGGCGCACGGCCCTAGCGGGGTGCGATCGAGGAGGCCCGCGACCTTTTCGGAGGGATCCTCCCAAACCCACGCTGACCATCATTGCAACTCGTTAGATGGTAACTCTGCACCCTCCAGTATCAAACCACCAGTGTCAAGCTCTCAGAGCCAGTTCTTGATTGGCATCAACTCTTCCCACGTTATTCAGCTGAACACACAACCTACGCCGTATGTTAACAACGATAGGATGGCTGTAGCTCCGATTTCTGCGGTGAATTGCCACGTTTCCGGTGCCACGAGCGCAAACACGCAGCATCTGGGCTCGCATCCGACAACCGTCACTGCGCGCAGCACCTGCAGCCCCAGCTTGTCTGGTGACCGGATGGAGAAGAGCGGGCCAGGTGCCTACGAGCATCACAAGGCCAGTGACGACACGGCAGTCTGTGGCACACACAAAGCGCCGCTAGAAAGAAGCGTGAGCGCCGCTTACGAGTCGTGGGAAAGGGCTTTCGATGGAGATGGGCGGGCGCTGTCACTGGAGTTGAGCGACGGAAACGACAGTGCCACCAACAATCCCGGTGAGGGCAGAGTCTATGACCCCGGGGCGGGAGCGGGCACTGGCGAGGACGTCGACGACATTGAGGAGGCCGCACAGTATGATGTTGTGAAACCCGAATGCTACGAATCCGGCGGTGGCGTCGCTTTTGTAGCCGACGAGAGTGCGACGTATGGCCCGGAGGAGAGCGCATGCTACGAGATCGGCGAGGACGTTGAATGCGGTGCTGACCTGCCGTCTCTCGCTGCTCGCTCGCTCTCGGGCTGCGGGATGTGCGGCTGTAATGGTAGCTGCAGCGGCAGCGCTTCCAGCGCCGAGGCCGGCGAGCCACCGCTGCCACCCTCCATTGCGTCGGCAGCTTTCAGTTACCCCAACTACTACCAGAACACCATGCCACCCGGCAACACTTACGCATTTCAGCACTACACGCTGTCCCTCGGCGTGTCCGGGAGCTACCTGGCCCCGCCGCGGTACGGTCTGCAGTACCCGTACTACCACCCGTTGCCTGCCGGGCCCCAGCACCAGTCCATGCAGGCGTACGGCGCCATGGTGCCACCGCCGCGGGAGATGGTGGGCGATGGGCAGCAGACGGGCGCGGTGTTCGTGGCAGGGGGTGTGGGACCCCGACACCCGGCTGCACCACCACAACATCGCAAGCCGCCCATCCCGTCATGCTTCAATTGCGGCGTGAGCGGCCACCAGGCCCCCGAATGCACTCAGCCAAGCATGGATTCCAACCAGCCTGGTGAGGCCACCATCCATCGCATGCCCGTAATCCAGCATTGTGGAGGCGAGGGTTGGTGAATCGCACAAATGTTGCGAGACTTCCTTTCACTAGTTAACCCTGGCTTGGCAGAAGGCAGTAGAGCAAAACTGTGGACTCGCGGTTTGTTTGTTTAGTAAGTGTTTAAGCCAGCTGGCCAGGATTGGGCAAAACTTATCCCACTTTTCCCCCCTGGCAACTGGTTCTGTCTATATGGGATAGTGTTCCCCCCCTTACATGTAATGAGTTTCTCCAAGCACTCCGGTTTCCTCCTCCATGTGAACACTCGTTATTTGTTCGATAACACCTTCATACGTAGAGGGACAGCAGAGGTCTGGGAATTGGCGCCGCCTTATCGGGTGGCTACAGACCACTTGTCTTTGCAATGCGTTACATCTAGAAATTAATCTTATTAAATATAATAAGTAAGATGAAGTTGTTTATCCAGTAACTCCTCACTGATTTATTGGAAAGTTGAACACGCTGGCAAATGTCATTGTTTTTTTGTCACAATTGTATGCCTCCATTACCAACAATAAGGGCCAATTATGGCTGATCTGGATGCAGAGGAACAACTACAATTTCACATTCAGGTGATAATTGTCAAGGTCGTAATCTGGCTGTGTCATAAAGACATAGCTAGTTTCTATAATAATTTTCTTAGTCTTTTCCAGTCGGATCTGTAGCATAAAGTTGTCATTCACAGATTAATGTACAACGCATCGCAGTCAAACTGAATTTAGCTACAGCTTAAGCACAAAAACAAATTTTACTTCACATTTTTTTACTTTCACATGTGCCCTCATTGAAAACCATCAACTTCTCTGGAGAACCCAGTTATATCACACGGCTGCCTGGATTGGAACGCAGGGTCTGAGCGGTGCCTGCTCACACCGGCCACCTTGCGACTTCGGCCCGCGACATCTCGATCTTGTTTTGTTGTCGAGTAAAGTTTTCCCCGCGGATTTCTTTATTTCCACTAAACTTTCCGTGCACGCATGCGTGTGTGTGTTCTCCGCGTGCAGCAACGTTCAGGTTTCGTTACTCCACTCACACAGACGGCCTGGATACAGTGGATTGACGGACGGAGTGGGGGCCCGCGGATTTATGGACCCCCCCGCGCCTCACCCCGCCACCCTGCTCACCGACTTGCCTTGACGTGGTTTGCTCACTTTCCCAAAAGTGGCCACTACCTGCCCGACGTGTGCACAGAAAGAAAGTGGTCGTTTTTCCGTGCGACTTTGCATGCCTCCCGGGGGGCACTTTGGTTGCCAGGTATGCTTTATGTAAATAAGTAATAGTTAAAATTGAAAGGAGAGCATATGAAACTGCCGATTTTTTTCATTGGTGCATAGTCCATCACTGCAAGCAATACTACT
Source organism: Lethenteron reissneri (assembly GCF_015708825.2). Classification (NCBI taxonomy): domain Eukaryota; kingdom Metazoa; phylum Chordata; class Hyperoartia; order Petromyzontiformes; family Petromyzontidae; genus Lethenteron; species Lethenteron reissneri. Next base: position 13,890,460 of record NC_083787.1, on the reverse strand, counting down.
TGAGGCATCCTTAGAATTTAGCAGGAAGAAAAATTGTTTATTGTTTTATTTTCTGCAATTTCCAAAAACATTTTGTTCAAGCCTACTGATGCAAATTGCACTCTTAAATTAAGGCTCAACAATCGACAGGGGGATGAGGTTAAAAGTTGTGTTCTTGAAAATTGCATTATTAGCGTCGATCAAATGCCCTCGTATCCCTGCTATCAGGCAGCGCTTATACAGGCCCTCAGAGGAAACACTGTTTATGTAAACAAAGGCTGCCTGACCACGATTCATTCAGGAAAAATAAATGCAGCTGGCTTGTACTCCAGTCCAGCCTGTCTACAGCATTGAAGTTGGGTTTTACATCCTGGCTTTGACACTTCCAACATGCAGCTTTCTGAACGTAATTGTTCTTTTTCCTGTGTTTTGTTTTACATCCTACCTACCTGTTAAGTGGGGTGGAGAGCAAGTGTTGATTTTAAGTTACATTTCCATTGTGTTATAAGGCCAGTTTACATACCACATTTTTTTTCAGCTAAACTCTTAAGGCTTTTTATTCCGTGGGTATTTTGGGTTTAGCTTGAAGCGGGGACGACTGTTAAGTGTGTATGCGGTGGGGGGAGAAGTGTTCACATTTACAGATCTCGATGCAGGTTCTGATACAGAATTAGGCTATCGCCGTCGTGAGCAGATTAATGCAGCTGTGCGAATTGCGTCGGCGCAGGAGGTAGAGGGCACGCTATTGGCAGTAGAGCAGGCATTGTTTAAATTAAACGTCATATTTGATTTGCGCATGCTTATTTTTATCGTTGGTATTTCATTGCAGCTGTGTTGTGTAATGTAGCTCGCTGGGGGGGGCGTGCGAGTGTAGGACGGGCCTCCAGATCCCAAAACGACCTCAAGCTGGCGCTGTTTTAACAGCAGCGCTGGGGGCATACGGCGCCAATGCAAATACGGCTGCTGCATACACATGCGGACAACCAGGCGCTAGTCTTGCTGCAAGCGATTCCACCATGACATCTCAGCGTTTGCAGACGTAATCTGTTCAAATCAAAACCAGTTGGAGTGCTTAAACTATAATATGCTCGTAATTTTTGTCTATTCTCTCAGCTGCTGGAAACATTTGGGTCATACTTTAACGTTTGTATTTTTTTTCTTTAAAGCTTGTAATTCATTATTATTTAGGCAATATATAGCTTCTCATACAGAATACATTTTTACATGCCTGAAAAGACATGTAATTCATTATTCTAAAGCCAAAAATATCTTAACATAGAATTTTGTAGCCTGAATACATATTTCCAAGTTCTATCGGCACACCTACGTTAATAATCTAGTGCTCGATGAAGGCCTTTTCAAGCTATGTCACTCATGGAGGTTGTTGGAGCATACTTCACCATGCTGGTCGGTGCAAGTTGGCAAAGTAGGGAGGCCCAATTTGGATATTGCTTGCCACTGATGTGAACCAGCATTGCCGGGTTCATAATACAGTGCACGAACCACCCCTTCCACGCCTGCTGTATAACAATAACATTGTAAAACCTAGCTTAAGTAGACAATTAGCATTTGGTCATCAGAATACTCGCTAAGATAAAAAGACTGGCTGCCGATGATAGTCTCTCATCTGCCTAAAGCCAAGGCGTTTGGACACTCAGGATTTGGATCGAAAGAGCACATGTATTTGCAGGGCATTTTAAATATTAATTCGTATCAATAAAATCATGGGTGGTATTTGCAATGTCATTAAATTGTTGAATCTCTTTCCTTTCCAGCCGCTCTGGATAGCTTCCATCAAAGAGCCACTCCAAGGGTTTGTGAAACATTCTGATAGCCTAATCACAGGATATGACTCTAACAGTGTTGATGGTGACAAGGGGTGGACTGCATATCTAAGATTTTATTTTATCAGCATCCTGTTTGAAGGTTTCCTTAAAATATGCAGGCATGCAGATTGATGTGTTGTGTCGCCTCGGCGCATGGTGGTCCAATGATGGCTTTGGAAGCTATTAACAATCGGTCCCTGTGTCGTGTCGGTGTAGACGTTGCCAGTTTACCTCACTTTTGGCAAGTGTGCCGTCATAACACGCAAGGGCAGGCAATATGAGAGGGCCGCGCTGCTCTTTCCGTGTTTCAGTCATGATCATTGCATCTGGCTGCCACCGCAGCCGTTGCTTTAACCTTATGTGTACATTTGCTGGCTCTTTTTTTATGCAGGTTGTTGCGGTTGGATTGTACCACATTGCTACATCCTCAAAATGCAGACAAATGCTTTGATTTGTAATTGGGGACATATCTGGAGCTTGTAATGTTGAATATTACGGAGGGCCGCAGAGCCACGCTGCGTGGCCCCCGTAGTAGGAGGTGGCGCGTGTGTGCCAGATTCCTTCGTGCTTCACGTGGACCGCAAAACACTTCTATCATTTTTGTTGCTTTTCTTTTGTTATTTTAATGGTTAAAATGCCACACTACACGAAAATACATGTGCATTTGTAAAAAAATGAGAATTTAATTTTATGTATTTAATGTGAAAATTTAAATAAGTTTAATAAAAATTTCAAACATTTAATAGTACGTTCTTGCATCTTTGTCATTTATCCATAAAATACCATTTTGTTGTGGAATATAGAGTTCCGCTCCATTTCTAGCCTCTCTCGATGGGGCGCTGGCCATGAGTTGGCCTCTCCCACACCACAGGAGCCGTGAGATGGCCTCTCCAATACCACGGGGGCCGTGAGATGGCCTCTCCCACACCACGGGGGCCGTGAGATGGCCTCTCCCACACCACGGGGGCCGTGAGATGCCCCCTCCCACACCACGGAGACCGTGAGATGGCCTCTCTCACACCACGGGAGCCGTCACACCGAGCTCTGTCCCAGCAGCAGCGTCAATCCAAACTCTTCTGGGTCGTCCTCGCTTTTCCATTCGTGCAAGGTTATTTTTCCCAAAAAAAATTTTGGGGTGGGAATTGTGTAAAAATATAACTGATGCATCCGTTAGCAGGTAAAAATTCTAATAAGATAAAAGGTTGTTTTTGACATTATCCCCAACATCCATGCCAACACGTGCAGTTCTGTATGCAGCCAGCGCCACTTGTATGCGTTGGCATTTATAGACGTTTGAGTTGCGCCTCGAGCAGTTACCACCGTTTTAAATTGTAACCTCACGATGGGGTTCTTCGCAATTGCCAAAAACTGCCTCCAGGCAATAACTGGCACGAAACGAGGTGGCTGCCTCCTTCACATATGTTAAAAGCTGCTTTGCAACAGTGGGTTTAGTATTTTACATGAAGGGATGTTCAATATAAAAAAAAAATGCCCAATTTTCTTGAGCTTTATTCTTCAATGAAGACTGAATTCCTCTGTTGATTAAGCGTGGAATAACAAGTGAGGCATTTCACATTAATTGTCCAAATGTTGGGTGAAAGCGATCAACATTTTATTTGCATCATTTTCTATTAATACGTGAATTCCAGATACATAGAGACCCATATAGATACATTAAGAACAACCCACAGAAGTGCGATTTGTGGGCATGCATCCCAAACTATGGACCATCTGCACCCCATCGCAGGAGAAATAGCAAAACGACACAAACTCTCTCCTGAAACCCTCTCAATGTGGAAATCTTCCTTTGTACGGCTCATGTGGATGCAGAACAACAACTACAATTTCACATTCAGGTGGCAATCAGATGCTGACATTGGCATCTTCTAGCTCCTGAAAATATTGCTGCTGTCATAGACAAGAATAGAACCGGACTGAAAGAAACGTGTTACTCGTCAATTTTGTACGTTGGCTTCCACGACCAATACAGTCGTGTCTCGCTTAACGAAAGGGATACGTTACGCGAAAGTTGCTCGCTATAAAGTGAAAATTTGTTAAACGAGCATCGTCCCATGTCAAAAGCCGAGTTACGTTTCAGGCCCCAACATTTTCCACTCTTGAACAACTTTGTTTTTACTTGAAAAATACAAATTAGAATTTTAAAATAGAGTAAAGTAAGAACAAATCCAACATCACACGTAAAGAAACAGCGCTTGCAGGTGCCTGTCCTCCGTGTCTGCAATTAATTATTGGGCTCCCCTCACCCCTCCCCCCACTCCCCATCCACTAGTTCAGCACACCTGTATGTTGGAGAATAAACCCACAATAATTACAAGCAGCCTCATCAGGCGACAGCCAGAATTGTGAAGAAAGCAAGTGTGTCACATCGGCAATTGCGCCAACTTATATATTTTTTCAATCAGCAAAACCGGGAACGCTTAAAGGCGACCTCACCTTTTTGCCAATTGAACCTTATGGCGGGACCCCGGGGTCCCGAATAAACGAAAGTCAAAATCGTAATTAATTTATTTTTGGCGACTCCGTCCCACCGCACACATAAACGCCACGACCCACCTGGTGCGGATCATTCTGTTGTCATGTCCAAGCGCAATGAGGACGAATGCGCAGAAGAGCTGAACAAGCGAATGCACTCCATGCTCGGGTATGGCCAGAATCAAAAGTCTTTTCCAAAGCTGCTCAAACTGCCTACACGACTTAAGTCCTTCATTTGTCACAACGGTGTGCATAATACAGTGGAACTACTCTCTTATCTTTATTATTATTTGTGACCTACCAATGTCTGCAGCCAGGATCGATTACCTGCAGATATTTAACAGATGGGATGCGTTGCACCGTTAGTTCCTCCTGTTTGATAATACTTCTCTTGTCCGTATGCATCTGTGAAGATAGGTTTCTTTTGTGGTTAAGCCATAGTCTCCACATACCGCTCGTGTCAATGTGGATAAGAGGAGCGGCGACCCACTACTCTGTAGAGTAACATTGGTGTAGTGACGTACATGGAGTCACTATTGCGTTAAGCGACAGCTACTGTCACAAGAGTGGAGCTGTGCGTCTTTGAGCCTCTCTGACACCAGAGTAGGCATGGTATGGAAGCGGGCCCTAGGGGGCATGGTTCTGGTGGCGGTCAGAGAGAGGGCAAGTGAGGACGTGACAGTCTGGGTGAACCCGAGAGGGCACGTGACCGGTACAGGGTAGCGAGGGGGCCCAAATGGTGACTTGAGGGACACGTGGTGCTCGGTCGAGAACCTTCTGGTGAGATCCAGAAGGGGGCGTGGCCGAGGGCGGAGCAAGGCCACGCTCGGGAGCATAAAAGAGAGGTCCTGAGAGCAATCGCGGCTGTCTGCTGGAACGGAACCCTCGGTGCTACGTCTATTCGGTCTTCGGTCGTTACGCTCGGCATCGTGGACCAGACAGTGTGTTGCTGACCTGACCCGTTTATGTAGTTACCCTGTTGGGGTCTAATAACTGTGTACGTTTATGTAGAAACCCTGGTGGGGTGTTATAATAAACGTGTTGCCTCCAAGTTCAAGTGTGTGCCTCCGTAGAACCCACTACATTGGTATAAACACTTGCTACAATATGAACAGCGCGTTGAAAACGCGTACTATATTATGTACTGATTACAAAGTGTGTTCACAAATCCACACTGAGAAACACAATGATTGACAGAGGGGTGTAAACTATTTTTTCGATCGTATATTTAAATAGAGGTACTGCAGGTAAGTAGTTTTCAGTTTTATAGGCATAGTTTAACAAGACAACACTTGCCACCATCCTTCAAACCCATTAGTGAAAAAGAGCAAAATTTGTATTTACATTATAATGTGTATGCGAGAGCCGGGGGGTCTTATTGGACCCCGGGGTCCCGCCATAAGGTTCAATTGTTGTAGCCACCCCGAATAAAGTGAAAGTGTGATTGCTAAAAACGGACGCTGGGTGGCGATAGAAACCAAAATGAAGTGAGCGAGAGCGTTCATCGGCTCCTTCACAGTGGTGGGAATTCCACATTCCGATAAAAATTATAATGATGTGAACTTGTAACGGCGCCACCATCAAAGTATTTCGCTCATTCTCAAAGAGAGAGAGGAAGAGAACTACTAAGAGGGGTGAGGCGCCACATACGTGCGGGAAGCCAGCGGCTCTGTGGCTCTACTCACGAGATATGTTCAGCCAAATGAACGGGCATTCATACACGTGGGAAGGAAAATGTAGGAACATGGAGAAAACCCTTACGCAACGTGGGGGCAAATACTGCACGGTGCCATTGTTGGAAACCATTGTTTTCACTGGAAACCATTGGTTTCACTGTGCATGCTCAAAGAAATGTTGTGAAAACATACAAGGAATCCTGTAGCACACTATGATGCAATAACAGCAAAATCAAAGCACTTAGCCACACCATTCCGACTTTCATATGCAGGAAGGAAATTGTGAATATGCGTGGCAACATTGTTTTTTTCCGTAAATCCGATTATTTGTTTGTGAAAAGCAGTAAATAAATCCTATATAACACCAAAATACTATAACAGCTAAACCAAACTACAGTTTGTTCTCCTATAATGGTTGCGTTGCGTTCCTGAAGAACACCGCGTTATGGGAAAAACGCGGTATAATATATAATATAGGGTAAAGCACAGTCCGCGATAACACGTGAGATGCGTGCGCAGGCTGAACAGAAACCGAGGCGCGTGGGTAGCATCTAGAAGCATCCAGCAGCATCCCAATGCATTGTGCAATGACGCTGCGCCAACGCAGCGCAAAGTAGTTCCGTTCACTCAATCGCGTTATATCCAGTTCGCGTCTGCGTTATAACAAAAAACGTGTTCCCGAATAAATTAATTGCGTTATATCCAATTCGCGTTGTGAAAACACGCGGCGTTCTAGGAGAACAGGCTGTACTTGGCTACACCATTACCACTGTGATATGCACAAAGGAAGTTGTGGAATTGTGTGGTACCATTAGATTCGTTGTAAATCATAATTTTTGTTGTGAAAACACGTACAAATCCTTATTTTTATGTAAAAACATAAAAAAATATATATACTTTCGCACACTATCATGCTATGGCAGCAAAACCAAAGCACTTAGCCACATCATTCCCATTGTAATATGCAGGAAGGCGATTGTAAAAAATAAAAATATAGGTGGTAACACTGGTTTTGGTGTGAATCGTGACATATATTTGTGAAAACCCATGCGTGTGATGTGCATTTTATTGGTTAGCTTAGGAGTCGATATTAATTGGACCTCTAATAAACCAAGACACCACAGGGCGTCTGCTTCTGTCAGCTCTCCCATTGCCCTTTTGTCTCTAAGGCCGTTGTTGCACCTTTAAAGCTGAGCTAGGTACGGCTGAAGGAGGATGTTTAGCCTTGCCGATAATCCAGGATTTGAACAGGGTGGAAACTTTTCACACGATCAAAAGCAATGTTCTTAATCTACAAAGCCAACCATGATGGTTTTTGAAAGTAGTTTGTTTTTTAGTGGATAATAATAGTTTCAACGTATACTAATACTATGCTGCACGTTATTCGCTCACTCTTGAAGAGAGAACGACTCAGGTGTGAGCCAGCACTACCAAGACTCGCTCAAGCCGGAGACAACCCTCTCATGTGTAATTGATGGAGATGTTTGTTATATAACGTTATAGTTGTGTTCTAATATTCCTTCATGGGGGTTTCACAAATGTTTGCTAAGATTCACAAAACAACTGTTACCACATATGTTCACAATTTCCTGACCTCTTGACGGAATGGTGTGATTTGTCTATGGGATTAAAAGTGATAATAATGTGTGATAGACATTAGTGCTACCACACAATTTCACAATTTGTCTTTCATATGACAGTTGGAGCGGTGTGGCGAATTGCTTTAGTTTTGCCGCAATCGCGTTATTGTGTGTTATAGGATTTCTGTGTGGGGTTTCACATTGGTTTTATGATTCACAGCAACACCAGTGTTAACCACAGTTTTACAATTGCCTTTCTTCACATTACAGTTGGAATGGTATGCATAATGGCTTAGTTTTGCCGTCATGGTGTTATAGGATGTTTTTAATATATAGGATTAAAAGCGTTTCGGTCTGTTATAGATCTTATTTTTAATGGGATTCACAGCGAAACGAATATCAAACGTCCAACCAACGTCTCCTGGTCTCTATCCCCATGCACTGAAAAACACCGCACGCGGAACGAGTAAAAGGGGTCGCTCGCGGGCGCTGTTGGGGTCTGGGTGGAGGGGGAGGGGCGGGGTGGGGATAGCGGTAGGGAGGGAGAGGGAAGGGAGGGGAATGAAGGAGGGATGGGGGGGGGTGAAGGAGGGATGGGGGGGGTGAAGGAGGGATGTGGGACTGAAGGAGGGATAGGGGAGGGAGGGAGGGATGGATGGGGAGGGAGGGAGAGATGGGTAGAGGGTTGGGAGAAGGGATGGGTGGGGTAGGTGGGGGAGGTGGAGTCAGGGAGGGGGTTGTCTCGACGCTGCTGGGTCGCGACTATAAAGGGGAGGGGAGGAGGGAGTCGCGAATGAGACCGCGGTCGCGATGTCGGGAGCGGAGCGCGTGGTGCTGGTGCTGGGAGGAGCCGGGGTCGTGGGATCCGGGGCCGTGCGCGCCCTGCTCGAGCGAGGTGAGAGGAGTGGGGGCGCCTCGTCGCGAACTCTTGAGTTGGTGAATTAGCACCAATCCTCACAGGTATGGCGGTGGAGTCCATCCCATGTGATTAGGGGTCCGCAACCAAAATAACAAGAAGCGACATTTAGATTTCGAATTCGGTAGAAAAAAACAACCTCAATCTTTCAAGAGCACCGCAATGCACTGTGTGGTGAATATGAGACGACGGTCCTTAATAAATAACGACACGGAGCAGTCCTTAAAGAGCCGCATTTGGCTCCGGAGCCGCAGGTTGTCGATCGCTGCCATTGATCATACCTGAGGCAGTGTGTCGTCACTACTTCTAGAGGGGGCCTCGTCACCGCCAATAGAAGGCGTCCCATCACGACCCCCTAAATATCGGGAGTTTACTGCCAGCACCTAGGGGGTATCATGGCAACCCCTCAATATATAGGGTCTCATCACCAGCACTTTGAAAATCCATATCCAAATTTTAGTCCAATCTCCGTCCACATTTGGTCTCACGACCACGGGATTCACGGTGGGATCCGTGACCTCAGTTCCAGCCGTTGGCTGTCACTTGACGCGGCGTCTGACACCATTGATGTGCCGCCCTGGCACAGGGGGCACCAGCTGCTACCTGCAGCGCCGCCTGGTGGCATAGCGGAGAGGGGCGGAAGGGGTCTGACGGCGGTATTGGTGATGATGCTTATAGTGTTGATTGGTGTGAGTAGACTATAAATATGTTTTTTTATTTGACCAGGTAAGGCCCACTGAGCTGTATACCTCTTTTTCATAAGTGACCTGGCCACGAATGATAGCTCAACGAAGTGGCCTATCGTGTGTGGAAATGTATGCTGTTGTGGTTATACTGTTGGTATACAAATGAGACAAACTATGGAACGAATCGAGCATTGATTGTACACGATTCGATGCATATATCGGGCGCATGAAGTACCGATAACTAAATGTTTAATTTGACCAAGTAAAGCCCACTGAGCTATGTAGCTCTTTTTCAGAAACGACCTGGCCACAAATAATAGCTCAGCGAGGTGGCTTATCATGTGGAAATTTATAGCAGCAAAATACTCTCAACGCGTGTTTCAAAATGTGTAGCGAAAAATCGGAGGACCCAGGGAACAAATCCACGCGACCACTGGGAGAACATGCCAACTCTAAATATACAACAAGCGTCAGGTTCGGAATAGAACCCACGACCTCCTGCATACCAGGCGAGGAAGTCAACATCTCGCCACTGCGGCGCCCAATGATAGAGACACAGAGACATTGAGAGAGAAACAGAGAGACGTACACATTGTCACGGGGAGACACAGAGTGACCAAGGCATTGGAAACACTCATAGACACAAAGACACTCAAATACTGAGAGTGACGGGGAGAGAGACGTACCCACGCACAGACACAGACACACAGGGAAACACGCAGAGAGACAAGAGGGCTCTGGAAATGTAAAGTTTAAAATTATGGACAGTATTTTATGGTACACATATCCAAAGGCTTCAGTATAACACTCATGAATCCACTTTCTGTACTGCCTTCTCCTATACTGAACACCACTCAGCCAACACAAGTTCGGGAGTTTCACAAATCTCTGTGCGATCCACCAACCCTTGCCTCCAAAGCGCTGGGTCGCAGACAAACGCCACATTGCCTGTTCGCCACGGTCATGGATGTGAAGCGCGTGGCACTCAACTGACCCTCACGCTCACAAATAGCAAGGGCTCCAATTGGACTCATCGCGCAAAAATCCACTGAAATAATTTACGCCGTGTAGGGTTCACGAGAGAAGTGGCATTGCCCAGGAGTGGTGGCGCTGTAGTTCGCACCCTGAGCTATTCCAAGCCACGGCTTCATTTCTTACTGAACATTGTCCGAGCCATCACTGGTAGACTAGAGTCAGTGGCACGTGGCTATTAGCCACATACATAGTAGGAGGTAGACTGAATGTGCTGTGCCGGGAGCGAAAATATTTCCCAGGTCAATGAACCGGACAGATCCAGCTGTCATGAAGCCCTGTCCCTCAGCCAGCGGCTAACGTCAGTGACGAGTCTCATCTGACCTGCTCCTGGCCGCCGGCACCCACAACCCACACTGGCCAGGGTGGTGAAGTATGGTCAAACAAGCCCTATGACTGGTGAGGCTCTCCTGGGTAAACAAGTGTAGTCATACTAATTGCATGGGGAGGCCTTCATCCAGCAGTGGATTGTACCTTTAAGCTCATTATCAATCACATTCTAGATTATCAAAAACGAGTGTTAAATACAAGTACGCTCAACTTTTGTTGACGATGAGTTTGCACGCTCTTCAGTGGAAGGTGTGGAGTTTGGAAATTAGCTCGTGAGTCGGATTGAGATCAATTGTGGCACGGTAGGACTATTGTGAAGGATGGCAACGGTGTGGGGAGGAGGTCTTCATACAGCAGTGGATCGACCATGGCTGCTGCTGATCAATAGTGTTAAATATAACCCAGCGGTGGCTATTGCAGGAACGCACACTCAATCCGTGTTTGTGTATTGGGTGTAAATATCTCTACAGCATTCCGAGAGCACATGAACGATTATCGCCGAGGACGGATTGCAGTTCGGGGACTTTGCACTTGCGGTGCGAGGTGTGATCAGGGATAGGGTCCCGTTTGAGCTCCTGTATCAATCACCAGCTGCTGCAAGCGGCAAGAGCTACAGCAATGACGAGCAACAGCAGCAGCATCAACTTCAGTCGCAAAGGAGCCCAAATTTGCTACCACGGTTGTCGATGATGGTGGTGGTGGTGGTGAACATATATTAACTCCGATTGTGATGAATATACACTCCTATTTATAATCAGGTAAAGACCCCAACATCATCATGGTGAATGCATGGAATCATGATTAATTGATGGTGGTGGTGATGATGATGTAGGTTTCCGTGTGGCTGTCATCTCGCGAGATGAGGCGCGGCTGGGGAAGCTCGCTGAGGACGTCCCGGAGAGCAGCAAACCCAGACTCGTGTCGCTCGTAGGGAATGTGGGTATGGGCCCAACATCACAACCATCGCTCAACATCAACATTGCCACCACCACCACTATCACCCAACTTCAACACCCTCACCGCCATCAACGCCATCATCAACACCAACTCCACCAACACTCTATCACCACCATCACCACGAACTCCACCATCGTCAACACTATCAATGCCATAACCATTCAAACATCGACGATCTGACCCTTACTCACTGACCTCACTGGCGACGTGAATATGCTCCACACCCTAATTCAGCAACATCAAAAACCTTAGCATCGTACACCTACAATCTGCACCACTACGAATATCAAAACCATCCCCCTCCAATACCCGTCTGCCCCATCTTCACCCCCACACCCCGTGTCTCCCCGTGTCATCCCGTGTCTCTTCCCGCGTCTCTCCCCGCGTCTCTCCCTGCGTCTCTCCCCCTGTCTCTCCCCGTGTCTCTCCCCGTCTCTTCCCGCGTCTCTCTCCGTGTATCTTCCCGTGTCTCTGCCCGTGTCTCGTCCCGTGTCTCTCCCCGTATCTATCCCCGTGTCTCTCCATGTGTCTCTCTCCGTGTCATCCCGTGTCTTTCCCCGTGTCATCCCATGTCTCTCCCCGTGTCTCGTCCCGTGTCACTCCCCGTGCCTCTCCCTGTGCATCTCCCCGTGTCATCCCATGTCTCTCCCCGCGTCTCGTCCCGTGTTTCTCCCCGTATCTCTCCCCGTGTCTCTCCCCAAGGTCTCCCCGTGTCTCCCCGTGTATCTCCCTATGTCTCTCCCCGTGTCTCCCCGTGTCATCCCGTGTCTCTCCCCGTGTCTCTCCCCGTGTCTCTCCCAGTGTCTCTCCCAGTGTCTCTTCCCGTGTCTCTCCCCGTGTCTCTTCCCGTGTCTCTCCCCGTGTCTCTCCCCGTGTCTTTCCCCGTATCAACTCGTGTCTCTCCTCGTGTCTCTCCCCGTGTCTCGTCCCATTTGTCTACCCGTGTCTCATCCCGTGTCTCTTCCCGCGTCTTCTCCCCGTGTCTCTTCCCGCGTCTCTCCCCGTGTCTCTTCCCGGGTATCTCCCCTTGCTTTCTATCCCCATATCTCTCCCCGTGTCAATCCGTGTCGTTTCTCCCCGTGTCTCTCCCCGTGTTTCCCATTAACGTGGGACCGCAGGCTCGGAGCGCGGAGCCGAAAAGGCTCGCACCGCGCTGCTGGCGGCCGCTCCCGTCATCACGGACATCGTCTCGTGTCTCGGCTTCAGCTGGTGGCAGGGGGGGTCCCTCCTCGACCAGGACCTGGTTGAGCTGCAGCGGGTGGGTGAGGGGAACCACAGGGGACTCACGGGGGACCCACGGGGAACCCACGGTGACTCACAAAGCCCTGGGGTCATAATGAGACGATCTCCGCCCTTCTGTCCATGTTCATTACGATACCAGTTTTGTGCCAGGTCTTTTCGGCATGATGGAACCTTTGCGACATTTGAAGCTCATGACCGTTAGACATTTTAACAGCACCTTTGTCACTCCAATGCTCCGTGTTGGTAATTGGGGGTTTGTTTAATTATACTTCACTCTGCTCGGTGGTAAGGATTGGTGAAGGCAAAGAGGCCTAGGAACGGTTCGGACCAGGACTCACGGTTCGAATCGAGCGGCTGCCCGGGTTAATACTAGGGTACGTATTAATCCGTAATGACACTACGCGCCGTCCGCTTCACTTTGGACGTCAGAGATCCCTTGACGTTATTCGCTAGAGTAGGCCATTGTGTACCGGCATCAGGGCCCAAATTCACCAACTAAAAAATCATCGACAAATTACTCAATTTGGGATTATATGTAGCAGCAAGCATTGCCCCCGACTGGCTCCCACGCACCCAGTGACCCATTCAGTCACTCACCACTGCATATGATATTTCTCCTGGTATCTTGAGTTCTCGACCGGTAAAAAAAAAATCAACTTGAACTTGAACCACAACTGCGATAAAGTGTGGAATAATAATTTGAGGAAGACAACATTGTGTGCAACCAGACAACTCGTTATGAACACAAGAAACCAACTTGTGAAAATCTAGCAGACATAACCCGGAGCTGGTACGTGTTGGCATACCACAGGTACAGTTCAAATACATCAAAAAAGGCATCATGATGAACACGTAGGCTTTCGTGGCCAATATCATCCATAATAAAGGGTTTTTTTGGTTAGGTTAGATTGCCTAAATATATACATGTGTTGTTAAAATCCGCCACCACCCGTAATGCGCATGCCTAATGTACGTTGACCCCCCTCCCGCCACTTTGCGCAAGAGCGCAGAAGCATGATCACCACATCTACGCCTCTACATAAGGAACGAAACAGTAGACTTCTCCACAAATCTGGCTGTCGCCTGATGAAGCTAGTTGTAATTCCTGGCGAAACGTCGAACTCAGATTGTAAATGTTGTGGCTTGGCTCTCCAACACACCAGTGTGATGTACTAGTGACGAATTGGCATGTTCTGTATACGTGACAACCCTTACTAGTTGGCTGCGTCGGGTGGTGGCGGGTTTAAAAGACACATTTATATATTTACGCGATCTAACCCAAAAAAAAACTTCTATTATGGACATCATGATGACTTAAAACATTGCGTTGTTAAGAATCAATTGGGTAATACTAAAGTCGTGCAAAATTGAAATGTATTCGAGTCTAAATACAAAGCAATACCACACCTTAATAACTGTAACTAGTGAAATGCACCTGCTACTTAACGGGTAGAAGCAATAATCTAGTGATAACTGTAATCTTTATGACCGTGACTGCATATCACGCCACGTGTGGTGATGGAATAAACTCGTGAACGTGACCTTCACATGCACGTGCACGCACACTCACGCTACACACACTCGCACGCTACACACACTCTACACACAAGCACGCTACAACAACAACAACCGCCATTCGCCACTAAGTGGTGGTGATAGCACCACGACGCTTGTGCAAGGCTATGTGCACGTTGAGGCCACGTGAAGTGTCGAACGCCCACTGGCAGGAGGTCACGGGGCAGACCCAGGTGCCACAGGTCGACTGACTGACCCATGCACCCGTTTAGCCCCTTCGATCCCGCCGAACAAAAGCTGTTTAGGCATGCGGTGGCTGGGAATGTGGGCTACATGACCCAGCCAACGCAGCCTTGCCTGCCGGAGTAGCTCACCGATGGGACTTTGTCCAGATCTTTCAAGGATTTGTGAGCTCCTCACACAATCCAGCCTCATTAAACCCAGGATGAATCGTAGGTAGGCCAGCCTAAATGTTTCTAACCGACAAAGATTTTCCATTAGGGGGGTCCACGTTTCGTAAGCGTAGAGAATGGAGGGAATGACTGTGACCGAGAAGACCTGAAGCTTCGTGCGTAGCGACAGACCAGGTAGGTTCCACACAGCGTTATGCAACCGATGAAAATATAATTTCGCTCGACTGATTCGGAGTGAGACCTCTGCTGTCAAACCGGAGCCAGTCATGAGCACACTGCCCAGGTATGGGAAACTCTCCTCTCTCTCCACAACTGCCCTATCACCAATTGGGAGTTGTGGGGGTGGAGTGTCCGATGGTACAAAATACCCAGGCAGGTACTTAGTTTTGATGGGGCTGATGGTAAGGCCCCACCTCTTAGTAGCAAGCTCCAGGTTCAGCAGCAGCACCTCCAACTCCTCCTCTGAGTGAGCAGCAATGACCAGATCTTCGGCATATATAACATGGTTGAGCAATAGGGAGCCATCCCTTGACCGCACCTGCGCATCGATCAGCCTCCCATTGTATCTGTACAAGATGGAAATTCCTCCGGGACAGCTATTGAAGGCTTCACGAACTATGTGGTCGAAATAGATGAAAAATAATGTGGGAGCCAGAGGACATCCCTGTCGCACCCCAAGGTGAACAGGGAATGGCTCCGACTCCCGGCTACGTGGTTTTACTCGGGCCCGCTCACCATCATGAAGGTCCTTAATGATCGTGAGCAGAGGGTCAGGGACTCCGAAAGCACGAAGAATAACCCAGAGCCCAGGCCTACTGACCAGGTCAATAAAGCAGAGATGTAGGTCTTGTTGAAATTCCCTACACCTCTGCTATAGCAGACGGACAGAAAATATGGCATCTGTGCAGGACCGCCCTTTCCTAAAACCGCATTGGGGCTCCGCAAGCCTCTCCTAAGCATGCCTGGCAAGGTGATGTTGAATAATCCTTGTCAGGACCTTTCCCGCCACACTGAGGAGTGAGATGCCTCTGTAGTTGTTACAGTCTGTGCGGTCCCCCTTCTGAAAGAGGGGGACCACCAGGGCATCCTTCTAATCCTGCGGAACCGGTCCAGTGGTCTAGGCTGCTGTTATGATGTCATGTAGGGCAGTTTGTGCACAAACGCTACCCTCCCTCAGCATTTCGCTTGGGAGATCATCTCTGTCCGGTGCCTTTCTCAGACTCCGGAGCGCCTTCAGTACTTCCTCAACAGATGGCACCTCAGCCAGCCACTCACAGGGGTTTACTTCTTCTTCCAAAGTTTGAGGCACTGCAGCCTCAGCAGGGTCATCCCCACTTTGTCCCATGATGTTCTTCATGCTAAGGGATTTCCCCTCCCCCAGGACCTCACATAATTGCTCAGAAAATCTGCAAACCTGTTCCTGGGGGTCGGAGATTAGATCACCATTCTTTCCCCTAATGATGGTAATAGGTGTGGCGCTGTAGGTTACTTTTTTGATGGCGTTATAGAGCGATTTGTGGTCGTGGTCCATTTAGGCAGACTCCATCTCCTCAGCAACCTGCGACCACCACCCATCCTTGCAGCCTCACGGCTCTCCGAACCTCCGAGTGAAGGCTGCGGTAAGCCTCCTCATTCTCTGATGTGGGATGCTGCAGACGGTGAGAGTGGGCCTGTCGCTTTTTCTCACCCAGCCTGAACACCTCCTCTGTCAGTCAGGGTCTCTGGGGAGGTCTGGACCGTGTACCCAAATCAGCCATTGCAGCTGCATGAGCCACAGTCCTAAACCTTGCCCATTTCCCCTCGACATCAGGAGGAGTGGGGGATGATGCCAACCCCAGCCATGATGAATTCTCACTTGCAACTTTCATCAGCTAGCTGAGACCATGCCACTATGGGTTTGAATGGGGGCCTGGGTGTACACCCACCACTGGAGTGGAAGAATGGCAGGCACATCTTACAAATGACAAGTCGATGGTCAGTGTGCAGATCATCTCCATGGTAGGTCCTGGTGTCAAGGAAATGGGCCGGCATCAGCTGTTCCATCACTATATAGTCCAGCAGATGTTCTTCCTTGGACCCGGCATGCATCCATGATGTTGTGTAGATGCGCCGATGCCAGAACAGTGTGTTGGTAATTACAATCCCATGGGCTGCACAAAAATCTAGCAGCCTCCTGCCGTTGTCATTGAGCTGATCTGGCCCATGCCTTCCAATCACTCCAGACCAGGTATCAGCATCATGACCAACTCGGGCATTGAAGTCACCCAACAAGATGACTCTATCCCGAGGGGCCACTTTAGCTAGCACCTGTGACAGGTCAAAGAAGGCATCTGACTCATCGGCCTTGCCTGCACCCCTCCACGGATGTTCGTCTTTGGTGGGGGCATAAGTAACCACGACTACCACTCCTCGCCTCAGGTTGATGGGAAGGCAAGCCAAAAGTAGCCTGGGGCTTACAGCTTCCCACACCTCTCCGCCACGCTCCCACGCCTCCTTAATTATTTTGTTCAGAAGAAGAGCCACTCCCTGTTGTTTGGCAGTCTCCTGCCCCGAGTAGAGGACTGTCCACCCCTCATGGTGGCAGGAGCCAGAGCCGTTTCACTGGACCTCCTGAATACCACAAAGATCCGGGCGGTACCGGTCCAGATCCCGACAGAGGAGTGGCAGCCTCTCCTCCACAGTGAGCATTCGAACATTCCATGTGGCCACCCGTAGTGGTTTTTTTGTTGTTTTTGGAAGAACCCCAAGGGTAAGGATGCAGTCTCCTGGCTCCGCCAAATTGGGTTTGGCCTGGAGACGTCATAGACGCCTGTCCCCCCGGGGCCTCCGGCACAAGCTTAATTACATTTTTAAATCCTGGTTTGGTGGTAATGAATTAATTGAAGGTGGAAGGTTTACCAGCCCCTCGCACCCGTCCAGAGCCCCTATTTAGCTGCTGTAGTGGTTACAAACGCCATGAGGGGAATGGTCAATCTAAATTGGCCTTCCCCCCACGGCACTGCCCACCACAGCGTTGCCGTCCGGCACCAACGAGGAGGTAGGGGGTTGTTTTTGCCGGACAATAAACACGCTACACACACTCATGCTACACACACTCTACACACATGCACGCTACATACCCTCTACACACACGCACGCTATACACAATCTACACACACTCACGCTACACATACGCACGGTACACACACTCGCGCTACACACACTCTACACACACTCTACACACACTCACGTTACACACACACAGACACCCACCATACATACGCATGCACGCACGCGAGCCCACAGATTTTTCCTGTCTGGGGTGAGGAAAACCCTGCACACGATACATCTGAGCAATGAACTCGACAAGGGGACATTGCTTCATACATTCATCTGGACATGGCGAAGAAGCTCGCATGCTTCGAAGACCTCGGTAAACTATGCTGGATAGGGGCATCTGTACCAGTCAGGTGCTCAGCGAGAGGTCCGATACATTTGACCTCCTTTACAAACCCGCAATGACCAGCGTGGTGAAGTCTGGTCAAACAACAACGACAACAACCCAGCATGGGGAGGCCCTCATCCAGCAGGGGATTAATCATTGGTGATGATGACAATGATGACGATAGTCTGTTTCCGTCTTGTTATTTTTAGTACGTGCCAATTACGATGACTGCCGCTGCATTCTGCTGCTGCTCTTACGGATAAATGATGACGATGATAACAGCCTCTGGAACCCCTCTCCGCTGGAACCCCTCTCCCTCCCAGGTTTTCCAAGACCTCCTTTTCAGCACCTTCACCGCGTGGAAAGTCTTCTTTCCCCTCGTCAGGGCGAACCCGAGTGGCTCCTACACCTTCGTGACAGGTATTCACTCCGAGCCGTTCTGTCGTGCTGGGACCCTCTGTAAATAATAATTGCAGGCCACGTGCATAGCCACCACGTGCATAGCCACCACTAGCATAGCCACCACCATGCATAGCCACCACCATGCATAGCCACGACGTGCATAGCCACCACGTGCATAGCCACCACGTGCATAGCCACCACCATGCATAGCCACCACCATGCATAGCCACGACGTGCATAGCCACCACTTGCATAGCCACCACCATGCATAGCCACCACCATGCATAGCCACGACGTGCATAGCCACCACTTGCATAGCCACCACCATGCATAGCCACCACCATGCATAGCCACCACCATGCATAGCCACGATGTGCATAGCCACCACGTGCATAACCACCACCGTGGATATCCACCACCGCCCAACTGAACGAGCGCACAGGGGCTCACTCACTCACAGGGGCTCACTCACTCACAGGGGCTCAATTACGAGTCCAACATGGGAGCCCAAAGGGGTCCAGGTGGTGCCAGTAGCACAGTGAGTGGCACGGGCCCTGGTGCTATAAATCAAATGAGCGCCCCCCCACCACCCCCCTGTCCAATTTCGCCTTCTCTTCATAGTCCGGTACCAGGGCACCTCCGGCCCATGGTCCTCGATGCAGTTGCACTGCCTGCGCACTAGTCGATAACTGCGGGTAGCGGCTTCTAGGTGCATAATGAAACCGAATGGAGAAGCCCGGCACGTGATGCAAAACGTCGGACATCGTGCCAAACAACGCAGTATAATCCGAAAACTCGGAGTGTGTTTCTGGCTGCCTTAGATTTTTTTGTTCACATTTAGTTAAATTTTGTGCAGTTTTCTCCATTGCCTCTATTTACCTATTCTGGTCATTTCCTTTCTACATATTGTCAGATTTCCTTGGACAGTGAACATTTTAAAGTGCGATTCACCATCGGTATGTTCAGTTTAAATGAAAGTAACTTTTAAATATTACGCACTTTAAATGACGGCGTTTCACACGTCTCAAAGGGTTAATTTCATCTCCGGATTAAATTGAGGGGAGCGACCGGCTGACTGACATTGGAGAGCGGGATCAATCCTCGTAACGACACAACGCAGATTTCAGTCACAACTTTTAAAGCAACAACTTTACACGCACCCCACATCTTTCTTGCAGATGGAACATATTTTCGTCGGCAGTGGCGCGCGAATACAAATATCAAAAAGCTCCCCCACACTGGCCTTAAAAGATAAAATATACACAGGCATTATACCCCTTATAGCGCTGTCCTCTTGTGACGCTGTTTCGTTATGGCGCTCTTTGTCCTGGACGAGAATTCCTGTTGCGAAAAATTCCTGCACGTTTCAAAATTCCTGCGTGAAGCGCGACACTGCCGCTTTCCCTCTTGACATTATCGCGTGTCCTGTCCCCAAACAGCCAACGACCCAATCGCGTTTATAGTTACAGCAGCCTACTCATCACCTTTGCCAATTGTAAACGTGACAGCAGTGGATGCCTTAGCGCTCCCGCGAGCAAGCCTGCCTCGCTTGGTTTCCGGGGGGCGGTGGGGGCTGCACGTGGGAACCCACCCTTGAAAGGAGCTCGACAAACTCCCACATGGGCCCAGATTTTGCTCCCACACAAAAGACAAAGATCCCCCGTCTAGCCTTGACAGACTGTTGGGGCAAGTGTTGTGACTGAGCACTGTGAAGGCCAGCACGGCACACGAGGGGCTGGGTGGCCAGCACCACGCTCAAACCGCCTTTGTCTCCCGAGTGGCGATGTTTACACACCGCACCAGGTACTCATTTGAGGATAAGTCGACCCAGGGGAGGTCCATAACCGGTTCAGAGAATCGTCACTGGTGTTGGCCTTGAG
The DNA here is from genome assembly GCF_015708825.2 of Lethenteron reissneri. Lineage (NCBI taxonomy): Eukaryota > Metazoa > Chordata > Hyperoartia > Petromyzontiformes > Petromyzontidae > Lethenteron > Lethenteron reissneri. The sequence continues at coordinate 13,870,109 of NC_083787.1, read as the reverse complement.
CGGGAATCTAACTCGGGTTGCCGAGTTTGTAGCACAGCGTGCTAACCGTTGCACTCCTGCTCCCCACCCATACAACTCGCATGTAGACACATGTCTACGTGTCATTCAAAGTTATTATTTGTATTCATAAAATACTTTAATACATTTATCATATAACGGTATCACAATTAAGGCAATGACGCTGTTTCGTATAGCCCTCCTTTTAGCAAGAAGGCATCCTGACCACTATAAGGGGGTATGCCTGTAATAGGTCACGTTTCGGCCAATGGCCTTTTCCATGGCACGTTTGCTAAACGTGTTGAGGTTTAGGTGAATCCTCGATGTGGCTGACCACACAAGGCCCCACCTCCTCTGCCGCAGGCGGCGCGGGAGACCGACTCCTCACGGCCGGCACCGGCTTCCTGACGGTGGGAGCCGCTTCGGTGCTCGCGTTCAGCAAAGTGGTGCGCGAAGAGTACAGCGACGCGGCCTGCGCCATCAACGAGGTGACACGCTCAAGCACGCACGCACGTCCCCGGGGCGTACACAAGAGTCGGGAGACGTTACACACGCATGTGCATATTCCCACAGTGCACACCCAAGAGTAACACGCACATATGCCCATGCACACTCAGCGCGCAACAGGGACTAAGAGAGACAGACAGAACCATGCGCTCTAGACTTACACACTCGTGCCTGTGCACATTTTTTTAGGGTGCACCCAAGGTGCAGACACTCACACAATACCAATAATACCAATACCCGCCATTCGCCACTAAGTGACAGTGACGTCACCACGGCACCTGTGCCAGGCCAGGTGCACTTTGAAGCCACGTGAAGTGTCGAAGGCTCGCTGACAGGTCTCGGGACAGACCCAGGTGCCATGGGTTGGCTGACTGAGATGACCGGTAGATGTGTAGAGGTGTTACGGGAGGGCGAACAAACACACCAGGGGTGGTTATGCCCGCACGCGGAAGGATGCTTACATCCACGTCCGCATCGTTTAGCCTGGGGGGCTGAAACGGCGCTGTGATCCCCCACGGCCCCACCCCTTGAGGGGGGAGTTGCTATATAAGGCGGTGAGCCGGTGGGCTCGGGGTTCGGTGTTTAGCTTAAACCAGTGAAAAAGGAAGACCGGCTAGATAGGCCCTGGGACTCCCCTGGATCGCCGTCCTTCTAAGGACCGACCAGGGCAAGCCAGTGGCGTGGCCCCAGGAGCCCAGAGCCGATGTTCTAGTAAGAGCCGGTCTGGGGACTCAGGGTACCGTAATCCCAGCTTGGCCAGAGCTGGATCAGCTAGCCTCCCCTAGCTCTGTAGTGGAGGACCTGGGAGTAAGCTAGCCAGGATAGAGATCGTGGGATCTCCCTGTTAGACGGGTGAAGGGGCCGATACCCCTTCGAGTGTTGTATACCTTGGCCTGTATAGAGTGGAACGGTTAATAAATAAGTGTGCCTCCGACTACGTCGTCCAAGTCTCGTTGAACCTACTACAACTGGAGTCAGAAGTGGTCTTCTAAAGATGGACACAAGACGGACGGCTCGTACCAAGGAACCTGGGGAGGAGGACAACTCGCCCGACTCAGAGCCTGAACTCGCCGAGGGTGAGTTCGAGCAACCAGGGCCAAGTCTGCCGATACCGCAGCAGCCGGACGGCTGGGGACCGTCGGCTGACGGGTTGAGGGTGGCTCACTCCTGCCTGGCGGAGCTACTCTACGTGGCAGCCGCCACGCTGGAGGAAATCAATCACCTGGGGGTTGGAGGAGCAGCACGGGGCAACGTCGGACAACACGCGACGCCAGTTCCCGCCATTTCAACGGGGCTGGAGGTTGGATTTGCCGCCATCAGTACAGTAGGTGCTGAGGGCGGGGCCGGGTCACGTCATGTGACCGACAGTCGCCGACCAGAAACCGCCACGTCATCAACAGCGGCCGACGGCGGTGAACGCCAATCAGCGGCCAGCGCATCACCAGTGGTGCGACTGCTGATGGCGTCTGCCGTTCCCGCCGACACTGAACAGATTGACGGGAACGACGGTTGGCGATCTACGGCTGCGGAGGCCTCGTTCCAGCAGCGATTGCCAGTCCTCAAAGAGTTTGTGGCGGAAGACGGCGACTGGGGAGCCTTCCAAAGACGTTTCCTCGCCCACCAAGAAATGTCGCGATGGACGGACGACGAGGCACTACGCGCGCTGCCAGGGACGCTGGACAGTGATGCCCTCGCCACCCTCACTACGGCACCAAGATCGGCGCGCGCCACGCTGCAGGTGGCGCTTCGACTCCTGTCTGCAGTCTACGGTCCACCTTCTGACTGCAGACAGCTGTTTTACGATCGTCAGCGGGGTGCCAAGGAATCGCCCCTGGCATACGGCATGGCTCTCCTGGCCCTGGCGAAGACGGCTTTCCCGCGGATGGACGAGGAAGGGGTGGACGCTATGGTGGCTGAGAAGATATTGCTGTTGGTGGATGATTTGGACATCGTCGTCTTGGCGCAAGATGACAAGGAGATGTGTTCCCTGCGGGCCGCACGGCACATCCACGCAAACTTGCTGTCCCAGCGTCGCAAGGCCAGCAAGGCGGCGGCCAGACATACCGTGGCTGCCACCACCCTCCCATCGGAAGAGGTCTGCGCTGTGGGTCGCCCGACGGAGTGGAGATCCGGGGGATGGCCAGCTCGGGATGGGCCGAGCCACCAAGATCAACCCACGCCGTCTGGGGCGCTCACGCGGTGCTACAACTGTGGCCTCCGGGGCCATGTGGCTTCAGGATGCCAGGCTCCTCGACAGCGCGGTGCGACGCCTCAGCCGGACGACGCGCCTCTACCCAAGGCTCCACATCAAACTCCGGCAAGTCGTGGCACCCCACATGTTTGGCCTACGCACACACCTGTGACATACTCACGCACTGCAACGAACGTGGATCAGAAATTGGCTGTCATTGCGTCGAAATGTCCCGCGATGGGGAGGGCGTTCCAACCGGGCCAGTGGTCTGAGTTGGCCCATCGCGTTGTTGCCGCGTCGGCGGGGTCGTCGGTCGTTGTGGGGCATATTGATGGGGTTGAGGTGCGGGTCTCAGTTGATAAGGGAGCATCGGCGACAATTGTGTCCGATTTAATTTATAACATTCTCCCCGTTCAAAGCCGTCCTTTGCTCCCCGTTGATGTTCCGTACTATGCGGCCAACGGGGGCTCGCTGGGCATTATCGGACAGATCCGCGCGCAAATTTGTATTGGGGACATCAAATTATCCGGGCCGGTATTGGTCTCCTCCTCGCTGGCAGTTCCGCGCCTGTTGGGGACAGACTTCTTGGCCAAAATGCCAATTTGAATCTTGATCGACCAAGGTTGCATCGAACTCCTGTCGGGCCGACATATGATGTTCTTGTCCTCCCCCGCTACTGTCAGTACGACATTTGCGACGGTACAAGCATTTGCTACGAGGACGGTACGCATACCGCCGGGGGCTCAGATGCTCGTGCCTCTTAGGCTGCGTCGACCATTCGATTGGGGATCGGGGTGTTCTGTTGGGACCGTCTAGGGCCGGGGTCAACGAACCTGATTTGGTAGCGGCCCAGACCATTGTGAAAGGGGACAGGGACCCCTTCATCGCGGTCCTCAATGTTGGGTTGCGAACGGCTGTGGTTCCTCAAGGGACCGTGCTTGCGCACGCAACGCTGGTACTCTGTGAGGAACCGGTCCATTGGACAAGTGAGCACCGCTCCTCCATCGCAACCGCATTCGGACCGTGATGAGGGGTGGCTGGATGCGCTTTGCCCGGGATCATCGGACCTGTCCGACTCGCAGCGTGATAAGCTACGAACCATTCTGCGCGATTTTTCCGACGTTTTTAGTCGACATAAATATGATATTGGCTGTACTAAACTGCTGCGACACCATATTGACATGGGTGACAGCGCACCAATCCGCCAAAATCCTTTTCGGTTGAGTCCCGCCGAAAAGGATCATGTCAAATCGGCTGTAGACGACATGCTAGCTGCTGATATTCTATCCCCTTCTACCAGCCCTTGGGGTGCACCCATCGTATTAGTTAAAAAACACGACGGCTCCTTGCGGTTTTGTGTTGATTTTCGTCGGCTAAACAAGATCTCCGTAGCCGACGCATATCCGCTCCCTCGGATGGATGAATTGCTTGATGCCCTGGCGGGGGCGCGGTTCTTCTCCACATTGGATTTACTGTCAGGGTTCTGGCAGCTCCCTCTGGATGAGGAATCTAAACCTAAAACAGCTTTCCGTATGCCGCACGGCCTATTCCAATTTAACCATTTGCCGATGGGGCTCCACTCAGCGCCGGCGACTTTCCAGCGATTAATGGAATTGGTCCTGGCTGGGTTGCAATGGAATTCTTGTTTGATTTACTTAGACGATATCGTCTTTAGTAAAACATTCGACGAACACCTCCAGAGGTTGCGGGCTGTTTTCCTCAAAATGCAGGCTGCTAATTTGAAATTCAAGCCGCAGAAATGTCATTTGCTCTGCGAATCGGTGCGGTATTTGGGCCACATTGTCGGACGGTCAGGTATTGCCACAGATCCCGCCAAAACGCAATGTGTCAGTTCCTGGCCGACTCCCACCTCGGTGGGGGAGGTCAGGAGTTTCATTGGATTCACGTCGTATTACCGACGGTTTGATGGTTGGAGATTCTCCAAGATTTCGAGACTACATATCGTAAGGGTGTTCGCCACACGAACGCAGATGCTCTGTCACGTTTGCCGCCCACCTCCGAGTGCGCTTGCCTCCTGGGTTCGGGGCATTGCAGACCTCCGAATGTGATCTCTGAATCAGTCCTTGCGGCCGCCGCTGATGCGCCTTCAATTGCGGGTCCTATTGAGCAAGAAGGGAGGGATTGCTGGGATTGTCTGTTGCGGAGTGGGGGCGCCTCCAAATGGAGGACACCTCTCTCCTCGCGTTGCGCCGTCGCATCGGTGGATCTGGTCGGGGGGTGGAAAATGTCGACTCGTGGGGGTTGTTCCAGGGTCTCTTGATGCATTGGGACGGGAGATCCCGCCGCCACCGGCTGGTGGTGCCTTCCACACTGAGGGGTAGAGTGGTGTGGGCTGCTCACGAGCGACTCCTGCACCTGGGGACTCACAAAACCCTTGCCATGCTCCAGCTGGATTTTTCTTGGCTGGGCATGGCAAGGGACGTGGATGATCTTATAGGATCTTGTACTCAGTGTGTGCAACGGAAGCCACCAGCAAGGGGTCCAACCCACCATTGCAGTCTATCAAGGTTTCCCGGGTTAATGAAATCGTCATGCTTGATATTTTGGGGCCATTCCCCGCTACACCTAGGGGAAATAAATACCTATTGACCAGGGTGGAATATTTTACGCGATGGCCTATGGCCTGGCCCCTCACCAACCAGTCGGCAGCAGCCATCGCGGAGGCCTTTGTCCAGGGCTACGTCCTCGACAAAGGTACTCCGGAGCGGCTACTGACCGACCAGGGAAAACATTTCTCGAGTAAGCTTCTCCACGAAGTGTGCGAGCTCCTGGGTACGAAAAAAATCCGTACCTCCCCATATCATCCGCAAACTGACGGGATGGTGGAGCGTCTGCATTGGACTATCACGTCCATGCTGTCCCAACAGGTGTCTGAATCCCAGACCGACTGGGACCTTCATATTTCGGGGGTTTTGGCGGCCTACAGAATGGCTCCTCATGCGGCGACCGGATGTTCGCCCTTCTTCCTAATGTACGGTCGCGAGGCTAACCTGCCTGTCGCGACTCAGCTGCGGATCTCCGCGCTGCATGCTAAATCCAAATTGGCCGACCATGTCAAATTCAACATTGCTAAAGTAACAGAGGCGCGGGAGGCAGCCATCCAAAATTCAGACCTCCGCCAGAGGGCGAATGAAAGGCTCAAGCTGGGCCGGGTGCATGTGCTCCAGTGGAAACCGGGTGACAAGGTGTGGTTGCACTGTCCCCAAGTTCCGCTGGCGACCTCGTCCAAGCTGTTGCGGCCGTGGCAGGGGCCCATGGAAGTAGTGCAGGTCTTGCAGCCACAATGTGTACGTATCCGGTGGGGGAAGCGTCGTTGGTTCGTGCACCCCTCGCGGTTGAAACCATTCGTTGCGCCCCATGTTCCTACTCCACACACACATGGCTAAACATGTGGGGGGTCCACTGATTTCCGGAGTCCGACTTCGCTGCATTCACCTGACTTACCACTGACTGTTCCGCTTCCAGATGCACCAGGATTGACATGCTCGCGACTGCCAACCCCTCCCGGGGGGGTCGGGGGTCGCTCGTCGGCGACGCCAGACACTCTCGCACCCCAACTATTGACACCCACTGCTGGGCCGGCCGGGGCTGCCCATTGTGACGCCAAAATGCGCAGACTTTTGTGAGGTTGGCCGCTCGTGCTGGCCTGGCTGGGGTCGCAGGGGTGGGGGGGACTTTGAAATTGTACATATGTTGTTTTTTTACGGGATGGGGTATTTATTGGGGTGGTGTGTCGGGTTATTTTTCTCTCTCTCGATTGTTGTTGTTGCTGTTGTTGTTGCTGCACACGGGATTGAGGGGGGATGCATTTTTATTGTGGATTTTGTTGCAGCCGAGACGGCTGCGGGCTGTACAGGGGGGGGGGGGTGATGTAGAGGTGTTACGGGAGGGCGAACAAACACACCAGGGGTGGTTATGCCCGCACGCGGAAGGATGCTTACATCCACGTCCGCATCGTTTAGCCTGGGGGGCTGAAACGGCGCTGTGATCCCCCACACCCCACCCCTCGAGGGGGGAGTTGCTATATAAGGTGGTGAGCCGGTGGGCTCGGGGTTCAGTGTTTAGCTTAAACCAGTGAAGAAGGAAGACCGGCTAGATAGGCCCTGGGACTCCCCTGGATCGCCGTCCTTCTAAGGACCGACCAGGGCAAGCCAGTGGCGTGGCCCCGAGAGCCCAGAGCCGATGTTCTTGTAAGAGCCAGTCTGGGGACTCAGGGTGCCGTAATCCCATCTTGGCCAGAGCTGGATCAGCTAGCCTCCCCTAGCTCTGTAGTGGGATGACCTGGGAGTAGGCTAGCCAGGATAGAAATCGTGGGATCTCTCTGTTAGACGGGTGAAGGAGCCGATACCCCTTCGAGTGTTGTATACCTTGGCCTGTATAGAGTGGAACGGTTAATAAATAAGTGTGCCTCCGACTACGTCGTCCAAGTCTCGTTGAACCTACTACAGATGCACCAGCTTTACCCCCCACTGTGCCACCTTGCTGTTGTGAGTTTCGCTCCTCTGCTCTCCGTTGTTGCTGGAGGGTAACTGCCTTCAACTGCCCAGCAGCATCCTTCACGAGCCTCCTCCGTAGAGGCTGATCTTGACACTGCTGGTACCAGCCGTCGGCAAGTCCACTCAGCTCCACATCCTTCTGTACCGCATCAGTCCATCTCTTCTCCAGCTTATGTTGTGCCCGGTTAGCCCCCTCTATGCGGCCAAACAGAAGCTGCTTGGACATGCGGTGGCTTGGCATGCGGGCTACATGCAATGCAGCCTTGCCTGCCGAAAGAGCTCACTGATGGGAATGTGTCCATATCTTTCGACGATCTGTGAGCTCGTCACAAAATCCAGCCTGGTTAAATCCAGGATGGATTGTAGGCATGTTAGCCTGAATATTTCTAACTGGCGCAGATGTTCCATTAGAGGGGTCCACGGCTCACATGCATAGAGAAGGGAGGGCATGACTGTGGCCAAGAAGACTCGAAGCTTCGTGCGGAGTGACAGACCAGGTAGCTTCCACACAGCATTGCGCAGCCGATGAAAAGATGTCGCTCAACTAATTCGGAGTGAGGCCTCTGCTGTCAAACCGGAGCTGGTCATAAGCACACTGCCCAGGTATGGTAAACTCTCCACTCTCTCCACAACTGCTCCATCACCAATGGGGAGCTGAGAGGGTGGAGTGTTTGGTGGCACAAAATACCCAGGCAGGTGCTTAGTTTTGGTGGAGCTGATGGTAAAACCCCACCTCTTAGTGGCACACTCCAGGTTCAGCAGCAGCGCTTTCAACTCCTCCCTGAAACACACACGTGCATATTTACATGGTGTACCCAAGAATCTGAGGGAAAGGATCCACACGGACATTTACATGGTGCATCTAAGACCCGGAGGAACAGACGGACACATACACAGCCACAAAGTGCACTCACAAATAAAAACACGCATTTGGTCGGGTGTACCACCCCTGTCCGGCGTCGCAGCGGCCGTCCTCTCACCCGTGTGGCCGTGGTGCTGCCCGCAGGTGAAGATCAACATGGGTGTGGTGCCGCCGGGGCGCGTGTGCCCGGGCTACGTGGACCACCGCGCCATGGGCCACGCGCTCGCCGCCGTGGTGGCCACGCACGGGGGCACCGGCCGCTTCGTGTGCGTCAGCTCCACCGAAGACGTAGAGGCCGTGCAGGCCACTGGCGGTGCCACCGCTACCACCGGCTCCACATGAGCCAAGGCCAGCTGCTCGTCCTCATAGGCCCGTGGCGAGCCCTCCCCATAAGTTCCATCCGTTCCTCCAGCCCTAGCAAGCCAAACCAATAGAGCCACTTAATTATAGATTAGAGATATAATCGTGTCCTTTATTTACCCAGGAAAGCCTCGGTCTCAAAACAAGTAGGAACAGTTCTTGAGATATCTTGCTTGGTGTGGGAGGAGTCTGGAGTATCTGGAGAAACCCCACCACGTATATTAGGGCAAATATACTTTTAACTCCGCATACATTAAATCCCTTGTTGTATTGCCATCTCCCGGCCACGTTGCAACCCCACATCTACAAGCCATGATATTCCCAGGCAGTCCTCACCTCGTTTTCTGACAAGGCTCGACCCTTGCTTAGCTTCTGAGATCCGCAGATATTGGGTGCATTCAGTCACACGGGTTCCAGTCTTCGCAACATCCATCTTGTCATAATTCCCGTGCATGTTTTTATATCTAGTGGAAATGCGTGCGTGTATTCACCTGATACACTCACCCCAATTATGCGATTTCCTGTTTTGAGTTTGGAGACATGGTCACATCAGTTTTTAACTAGATACTTAGTGAGAAAACCTCCGTTCATAAATGAACGCAGAATTAAATCAAGACGAGGAGTTTACTCTTGAAGGGGAGACCAGGTTTTGGCGATTGAGGAGGTGGGAAGTGGGCGATGGTGAGAGGCAGTAGAGAAGGCCCGGGTGCTAGTCCCAAATATACCCATCTCCATGACTGCGTTTCCACAACTCCAGCCATCAAGCTCCACCATTGTTCTTTCGCAATTCATAATTCATAAGCTTTCTCCATTAAAATACAAATTGAGTCTACACGCGCGTGATAATTTGAATTTACGTCCGATGCGACGCACGCTGCCGAATGAACTCGCATGCATGTGTGTGTACAAATGGTACGCCCAGACACAGAGTACCAGTTAAAATTATGTGTACATGTCCCATTGTGATGTAGGGTATGCACACTGAAACTGTGTGTCCCACATGGTGTTGGCCACACACTCCATCGTGTGCCATTGCCGTCTTTTATAGGTGCTCGCTAACAGCACTTTCCTCAACAGTCTGCTGAAGACTATATATGGGGGATGTTTTTATTTGTGTTTCCCACATGACCCCACATGGCAGAGAGCACAGCAGTAAATTAAATTAACATGGGACGACCACTGAAGAGCTCGAACCAATGAGTGGAGAAGGATGGAGCGTCTGCTTCAAATCTGTGACAAGTGGAGGTATTGGGCTGTCTCGGCGTGTCAGTTGTGTCAGTGATATAGGACGAACTAAAGGACCGAGCGTCTCAAGCCGTATTACATGTTAACCAATAATTAGGACGCGTGCAAGGCGCATAGATTACAAAAATGTGTTTGATCGAAGACTGCTAAAATACCCAAAATTTACGTAGCGATACGCGCGTTGTGGTTGGGTGGAAGTGAGAGGGCTTTGGAGCTTTTGGAAATCGTGGAGTGGAACCGCGGGTGGGGAAGATGAGACACAAGGCACGTGCGTTCGGTCCCGTGGCAATGGGGGCAAGGAGCGCCCAGCCCCGCCCCGTCCAGCTCCCACCACCTGATTGGCTCAGGGCAATGACGTCACATCGCTCTATGATTAAGACCGGAAGCGGGTCGATCTCTTCACAATTCTGGCAAAAATCGCCCAATGAAGCCTGGATGTGTGGCACATTAGGAATGGACCACTATTTTAATGATTTCCTTGTGCAGCAAGGGAGTAAAGTGTGGTTTTGTGAAAGTCATTATGTGCTGTGCAATACATCAATGCACGTGTACACCAGCATGCGATAACGGAGTTGGGCCTGTAGGGGGCTGGCAGGGTTATTGATTAACCGCACTTGGACACCAGCTACACGGTTAATGGCGACTCGGTTGAGGATTACTGTGTGACACGTGCTGTTGCATTTTACAGATTAACCACAATAAATGTGTTTGCCCTCGATTTGGAGCACCTGCCCACGACCTTCATTTCGAGTGTGCAACAGATGTAATCACCAGTGCAACGTCACAGTACTCAAAATATTAGCAATGTTGTGCTAAGCTAGTAACTAATTGGCACGTTTTGTTTACATCAAACCTTACTAATTGGCTGTGTCGGGTGGTGGTGGGTTAAGGATACATTTATATTTACGCAATCTAACCCACAAAACCCCCTTTATTATGAATATTGATTGCAAAAGGCCGACTACGTGTTAAATCCCACCATCCTGTCCGCCTCTCACACCGACCGCATATGGGGCAAAGGCTCACGATGTCCACGTGACTCGTCGTGGAAAATGTTGGAACTCTGGACCACTAAGCTGATGTCCCTAATTGCAACCGTATAACTTTGGCAACTATGTAAAACTATGGCGATCAAGTAACCGTGGCAACTGTGTAAGCATTGCAGCTGTTAATGCAACCGCTGTGTAAAAATGCAGCTACCGCATTAGAGACACTAGCGAGGTAATCACGGCAAGTGTGACGAGTGTGTTCGTACAACCTGTGTGTGCCCGCAGGTACCGCCACTCACCACGTAACAGTGCAACTAGTTCTGATGGGTTTAAAGGTCGTACGGCGAGTTGATTGGACATGAAGCTCCCCAGCACCTGGAGTGAAAGATCGGGCATCCTGCCGAACAACACCGAGATACAACCCGCAAACAAATCGGATCATAACCAGTGATTGTGCAACAGGCCGCCTCACATCCACAACTACCCACGTAACCACGGCAACAGTCTAACCGCAGCAATAAGAGAGCACTTTGCCGTCACGTCTCGAGCTAGTAAATGCGAAATTCGAGGTCATGTGTGAAGTTTTTTTTAACTGTCGCGTAGACCCTTGCACGAATGTCCCCCGTCTCGTTGTGACCGAAGCAGGATTTTTGACGAGATGTAAGTTACAATAGCGTACAGTGTGCGCTCATCACGACGCCTCAGTCCTGTGTAAACGTACAACTAAGTGTTGCATCCTTTTTGTCACCGCACTGATGGCTGGAGGAACCCCGCTTGGTGAAGAATGGGGCGCAGAGGTGTGGGAGCATAGAAATACAGGACCATGGGGTTTTCTGTACTGCCCACAACACAATTATATACACGGGTATATCACACACACGTCCCTTGTGTATTCCTACAGACTGTAGAGACAGGCGCTGTTTGCGAGCACCTATTAAGGCCTGCACCGCGCATCTGGTGGTGTGACCAACACCGTGCCCAGCCACCTTTGTCTCGCTGATGTCGATGTTTACACACTGCACTCGGTGGTCATTTAAGGCCCGTGTGGTACCAGGGTTAGGGCACGATCCCGACACGGTTATATCAGTGGGTGGGATCATGGGGCATGAACAACTGTGCTACCACTCCCCACACACACTCACATACCTACAACCCACACATACACAACCACACAAAACAGAAAAAGATCCCGCCTTAACAGATTGTTGGGCAAGTGCTGTAAGCGAGCACCTACAAAGGTTGACGCGGCACACAGAGGGTAGGTGGCCAGCACCACACCCAGTGGCGATGTTTACACACTGCACCATGTACTCGGTTGAGGCCGAGTCGATTTTGGGGTGGCCTGGGACTGATCCTTGAGCAGGAATCGAACTTGGGTGACCGGGTCCGTAGGGCAATATGCTGTTACACCACCGCTCCCCACACCCATTCAGACCTAGACACTGGATGTATAAAGCTTCTAAATCTGGCAGCTTGGGGCTTGGAAGATGTATTTTTTTATGAGTCATTGGAGGCAGTAAGGAGCTGGAGGGCAGAGAGGGTAAAGGGGCTAATAAAGGCCCTTCATAAAGCGAGGCACTCGGTCATCGGCAAAAGGAGCAGTGAAATGTCTCAAGTCTGGTTTTGAACCAGAGAAGGGTCTCTTCAATGCAAATGGCTGAGGGAGGGCATGAGATACCGCAGGGGGCAGCTACAGAGAAAGAGTTAACCTCTCACTCAATGGAGTTTGACGAGTTACTGGAGCAGAGAGAGAATATGTGGAAGGCAATGGAGTCAGATAACGGTCGCGAGACCGAAAATGTGATGTCAAATTGGTTGGCGATTGACAACGGCCACACTTAGGAAAGAGCACCATCAGTTTCCGTTACCCCTGTGGTCACAGTGGCGTACATAAATTGATGAGTGGAATTAAAAATAATCAATAGCCCTGGATGAAGTGCTCTCCACGCCGTGTTGATCACGTGGGTTTTTCAACCAGACTTCACTACAACGGTCAGTTTGCTTGGGTTATGGTCCGTGGGAAGGCTCGTACTAGTGACGGGTTGGCTAAAGGGTAGGTGTTATGGCTAGTCTCTTGAGGTGGAGCATATTAAGCAACACAACTGATTACATCTCCTCTCCATTGTAATCTGCAACCTTATCGGTTTTGGCCATGGTTCATTTCTAGTTTAAGTGCAAATATAGTGAATGGAGGGAAAGTGCGGGGAGGGGCAACATGGGGTTTCAATATCCTGCCAGGATGAGCCCACAGGTCACACACCACCCTGGAGGTTGTCACGTCAGCGATGGAGAAAATTACAGCCAAAATGTTGGGCCCTTGGCCAGCATCATCCAGCGCACACCAGGCGCTCATGGCTCCAGTTCAGGAGCGAGCGAAAGGTTCTGATTGACGGACGTGGGGGCTGGGAACCCTGGCCGCCGCCGCCTCCACCAGTGAAAGCGCCGGGGGGAAGCCACGTTCCCTACATGGCAGGCATCGGAGCCCACGGGGTTCGGCTTCACGCTCTTCACTTTGGCTAAACCTCATTGGCATCCATTAATAGGACGGTGTGCATGGCAGAACAGTCGTCTCGATCGATACCTGGCAGTGGTGGAGGGGCTTCCATATGGACAACAAAGGGGGGCTCCACGGTTAGTTTCGCAATGGGATCCACATAGGCGGTGCCATCGTCGCACTTTTCACCGCTGTCAACTTGCCCCAGTAAAAAATGTGCAAATTGACCTAGCACGTGGAGATTTGCTGCCATGCATAAAATGTTGGGTTGATCCGAGTGTCGGCACGCAAGACCCCCTCATCGCCGGCATTTAGGGCGCTGGTGCCAGGACCCTTGTGTGGCGGGCATAAGGAAAGGAGGGACCCTTCCCATTGCGACCACGGCGGCGTCACTCGCGCCTCCAGTCGTTTATATCAAGCATGCAAGCAAGGCCAGGCCGAGCCAAGCCAGGGCAGTGATAAAGAATGCTATTGAGCGAATTACAGAAATACAACACTCCAAAACACCGTGCTTATTTCCATCACAATTACACGAATCGCAGCAGGGGGAAGCTTTAAAACGATGTGGGCCTCTCCCGAGGTTTGGCACGCAATACACACAATCGCGCGTTTGTTACAACAAGAGAACCATCGCCCGTGCCAGAGTTAAGGGGCTTAATTGCTCACGCAACACGGCTCCTGCTGGCCCATGGCTATGGACTCAAAAAGCTGCTGAATCAGTGTCGAGCGCTGCCGAGTTTGATCTTGCCCCTGAGAAGTTTGGGTGGGTTTGTGGAGGTGGGGGTGTGGGAGCCGAGAGCCACACACACTCATGTTCCCACACACTTAGCATGCAACTGTAGCGTTTGATAACCACAAAATGCTGGCAATATCTCGTCCGTCAATCAGTAGCCCAAACCATATCCAATCCCCAAACCTCATCGTGGCCATTAACGTTTCCCATTAATTTGCAATGGAGGTTCAGCCACCACCCCACCGCACACCCAAACTGAAAGTAAACCTCAAGCATAACCCACGAGTGCGCAATTTAAAAATACAATTTACTTGTACGGCAAAAAATATAAAGGAAGTGCGTTTTAACAAGCGACCATTTTAATTTCTCTATCTCCATTCCAATCAATGCAATTTCACCCAGAATTGTCAATCATCATCATCCTGTAACGAAGACATGGAGACCAATCTGCCCACAATGGGGTCGAGATGCTGGCGGTTGGGTCGGCAGGGCCTCCAGAAGCACACGCCCTACAGCCCTATGTCGTACGACTCCATGTCATTGGCTGCGTAGCGCTTTCCAAACTCCTTGTAGGTGTCCATGTCCATGAATGTCGCTATCACAGCCGCATCCTTCATCATGGCCTCCCACCAGGCCTTGAGATGAGGCAGCGCATCAAGCACCCTGCAGGCACAGACAGAACAGGACGGGCGATATCCAACGTTAAGATTGAAAGTAATAATAGGTAAAAAAAAAGGATGAAACAATTATTCTTATATCATGCTCCACATTTGAACCACATTTCAAGGCTGCTTTATTGCATAATAACACATGACAATGCAAATTTAATAATACTCTTGGAGACGACTTGTGGAATCGGTCCTTTTATTTATTCCAGTTCACAAGTACTCCCCGCTGCTGGCAGGCAACGGGAAGTGGGCAGACAGACCACAAGAGACGCACCGCCACGTGGCACTCGGAGCCCCGCTCGCGCGTGGCCCCTCTCTTCCTTTGTTCTTCGTCTGACCACGTGTCGTTCATCTCTCCCCTTATTTAATGCCTGGGTCACGTGGTACGCTGCAGCCAATCCTTGGTAGCCTGCGCCGAATCTTCTAGATTCCCCATCAACTCCCGGGACCACGCCCCTGACTTGTCTTCCCATTGGCTGAGGCCAAAACCAGCAGAACCAATCACCCTAGCTGGCACCCCTCGATCACGCCAGGGCCATGCTCCCAGGCTCTCCCCCCATTGGCTGTAAAGCAGGACCGGCAGAGCCGATCACCACGTGAGCCGGACATAGGCTCTTATTACACAAATGTCAGCATAAATATGCGGAATAAAAAACTATTAAACAAATCGGCTACGGTTAACCTCATTGGTGATTGATATCTGAACCGGTTATAGCCATGTGCTTCACCAACCCGCCACTGCCCAGCATGGTGAAATATATTAAAACCACTTTTACGAATACGGCATGGGGAAGCCTTCATCCGATTGCCAGAAAAGCATACCTGATACTCAAGACTGCTTTTCAGGAGAAGCCTGCACTGGGTGAATCAATTAAAAACCGTACCCCACATGTATTCCCACGGGAAAAATGCCAAATCACCATGACGGAATATAATGTCCACGACCGTGATAATGTGACGTCCTCTTCTTACATCTCTGCGGTCAGCTGCACTCACCGCAGTGCGCCCACGGCGGGCAGCCGTTCCATCCACGGCCACACCATGTAGTCGGCCATGCTGGGCCGGGCACCACCCAGGAACGTCTTGCCCGAGGCCTGTAGATGCTTCTCGTATGGCGCCAGCGACTTCTGGAACTCCCCCTCCGCCTCGACGGCACTCTCCTCCTTCAGCGAGGCGCTAAAAATCTTGTAGAAGAGGCTCACCGTCTAGCAGCACGCACAGCGGGGCTCATTAACAAGATGGCACCAATGATTGCCTTGTCAACAAATGAATGTGTGCCTAATATTTAACGGGGCGAGGGCTCATTAACAGTGTTTCCAATGTGTGAGAGACATGGACAGGTGTAAACTGCATATATTTGGGAAAAGCTATTTGTGTTTTCAGTGATTCACTTTACCGCATCGTGAGATGCGGTTTTCTGTACATGGAAGATACATCCTAAGTGTATTGCATTTGTTTATTTTTATGCAACTGTAGATACACAAATAAAGCCTTCTTCTTGGTTCTTTCGGTAAAGTCACGTAGAAGGGAAATAATAAAATAACAAAGACAGTGTCCGAATGATTCGGACGCTGTCTTTCCGACAGCCTTGTTCTTCACCTGAGGATGGCTGCTTGCGTTGTGGCCGAAACGTCGTGAGAATTTTATTTTATTATGTTTTATTTTTATTATTTCCCTTCTACGTGACTTTACCGAAAGAACCAAGAAGATGAATCCCTGCAGTCACGAAAGCTTTAAATCGAAATTTAACACAAATAGAGGTTACTACATTGTTGCGCCAGCCATGGTTTCTGGAGTGCTGCTGAGCGCTGGGAGCCTCCATTGGAGGTTTGAGGGATACATGACCGGGAGCGGGGAGCTCCGGCCTTGATACAGCAAGGGGCATGGCCGAGGGCGGAGCGAGGCCGCGGCCAAGAAATAAAGGGGGAGCGCCGAGGGGATTCGGGCCTCGTATTGTGGTGATCAACTGGAAGCTCTTCGTTCTTCACTCCTCACTCGTCGCTCCTCGTTCGTCGTGCAGTCTGGACTGGGATTCGTGGGTCAAGCAGCATGTGTGCTGCTGAACCGTTTGTTTAGTTTAACTCATACGCACATAGCGATAGATAGCCACACCTAGCTAGCAGACTCAAGTGTTCATAGTTGTTTATTAAACGTGTTGCCTCCAACTTATAGCGTGTGCGCCTCCGTGTTGGTTACACATTACACAATTATAAATTCGACTCTGGATGACAAAAGTTAAAATCCACCTACAGTAATTCCTTCCAAGTGGGATGAAACATCAAAGATTTAGTGCACGACGTAGGTCAGATACTATCCAAACTGAACACTTCAAAGGCTTGTGGTTCCGATGGTATACTAGGCATTGTAGGTATTTAGTGTACGTGTATGCACACGAGTGTGTAGGTGTATGTATATGTGAATGTCTGTGTGACTCATTGCTCCAAACACGCTGTCAGAGCTGACAATTCAGGCGGCTGTCTCTCTCTCTCTCTGGGAGACAAGTCTCAGAGAGTGAAGCCCACGCACACACACACAGCCAGGGGTGCAGGCTTACAGCATGTAACGCACCATCTGGTAGGAGGTCGGAGGCCCAAACAAATAGCAGCCAATGAGAAGAGCAGCGTCAATAAGTGAGATAAATAATCCCACCTCATCCATAATAGCTTTTTTTGGGTTAGATCGCGTAAATATATAAATGTGTCGTTAAACTAGCCACCACCCGACACAGCCAACTGTAAGGGTTGTCACGTAAACATAACTATGGGAACCTCATTTGCCAGTAAAAATATGATAATTGTTTTTTTACCCTCCTATCTGGCAACAAAACTGACACCTTTTTAAAAGGAGTCATGTTTGCATAGACCGCAATACCTGCAGTCATAATACAAACAAAAGAACATAATGTAGCCAATTCGTCACTAGTACAGCACGCCGGTGTGTTGGGGAGCCAAGCCACAACATTTAACAATTGAGTATGATGTTTCACCAGTAATTACAACTAGCTTCATCAGGCGACAGACAGATTTGTGGAGAAGTCCACCTATTTCGTTCTTTATATAAAGGCATAGATGTAGTGACCACACTTCTGCGTTCTTGCGCAAAGTGGGGGGGGGGATTAATGAGTCAACGTACATTATGCACACGCATTATGCGAGCCCATTTATCTTGTCCTTCCTGTCCATTGTGTATTAAAATAGCCATATCAACGGTAATCCCTATTGAAGTATGGTGGTCTGTATAGGCATGCATTTAAACAATGTATTATTTGATGATTCGCTTCCACGCAGCACTTAGTCGATAGCTATCCGAACGGTTAATATTTTTTTTTTTTCAATTTCGATAGATTCTCGTCGTACTCAGATTGTAAATGTTGTGGCTTGGCTCTCTAACACACCGGTGTGCTGTACTAGTGACGAATTGGCATGTTCTGTTTACATGACAACCCTTACTAGTTGGCTGTGTCGGGTGGTGGCGGGTTTTAACGACACATATTTACGCGATCCAACCCAAAAAAAAACCTCTATTATGGATGATATTTGTCGCGAAAGCCTACATGTTAAAATATCCCACCTCAGGCTGCTGTAGTTGTTCTCCATGTAGGTTTATGATTATTATACTTTGATGTGCAGTTGCGAAGCACATGCCCAAATGCCTATATTCCAAAGTGGCTGGCAACTAACAGCAACGATGAGGGAATAGCATATAAGAACTAACACATTTCTTCAAACTGAGTGAGCTTAAACAAACTTGGGAAAAAAAGATGGTGGCAAGAAGTTATAAAGCATAAGTGAAAGCACAAATGATAGTATAGCAGATAATAAAAAACATTCCGTTAATATTAATAATGTCGACTTGTAACATGCTGCACAGTATTTACTCCCTCTTGAAGTGAAAGAATGACTCCGAGGAATAAGGAACGGCAAACAAGCGGGAAAGGGAGCCACGCTTCAGGCCAGTGTTACCAATTGCCCAAACTCTGCAGTCCTTTATATATTAAGATGTTTTCAGTCAATGAATGAGTGTGTATAAATGTATGAGGAAACCAGAGCACCCAGAAAAACGTACGCATGTGAGGGGGCAACTAGAAAATTTAACAACATTTATGTCAAGAATCAACAATCGCCTCCAGTGCTGGATACAGGTGTGTGCTACCACAACTTGCTAAAACTGAAAAAGATAATTGGAACTTTGGAAAAGAGATAATATGGAGAGAGTTCCAAAGATTAGCAGCGTGAGAAAACTAGATACAAGAGAAATACATTTCTGAATACAGCATGGATAAGAGTAAACAGCCACCTGGTTGAATGAGTCCATGATAATGGTTGAAGTGTAGTGACAGGAAATGTCACTGTGTGGTGCCTGGCTTGTGAGGCCACGGCGGGATGGATACTGTTGGGTGTACACCCCGCACACGGGGTGTAGTACCAGCCCTAGTGGGGGCTTGGGTGAGCGCTGGTTAAGCGTGATGGCCACGCACAGCGTGCAGTGCGGGCTCCCATTGAGAGAGCGTCAGCCAGCTGGGGTTACGTTGGGGGCATGATACTCTGGCTGACCTGGGGACATGTGACCGGATGATACTGGAGGGGGGCCACCGGTGGAGGGGGCTAATGGGTGGTCACGTGGTCCGGGAAGAACTCTCGAGAGCCCTCGGGCAAGGGCGAGAGAGATCGAGAAGGTGGGTGGAGCGAGAGGCGGAGCCAGCCAAAGCCCGACCCGATATAAGGGGGGGCCCTGTGAGGGGCTCGGGGTTCTTACTGTTGGAGAGGCATGAGATCCACATCAAGCTTGAAGAAGCCTCCAGCCACGCGGTCCGGGACCCAGCTTGTGGTCCGCACCGGGATAGTGAAACCGTGTCTAGTTCCGCCGTAGCGTGGTTAGTTGGGTGGTCAGCACCCGAGAGTGTGTTGTGTTAATAGCCTGGAGTATGTTGTGTTAATAACCTTGAGTGTGTTGTGTTAATAGCCTGGAGTATGTTGTGCTAAGAGTTGAATAAAACATGTTGCTCCCAAGACAACGTCTGCGACTCAGTTGGACTCACTACAGAAGTATCAAGGAGGGAAGTTCATAAGAACATTGACCATGGTACTAGCAATAAAAGAGTGACAAAGAAGGAAGTGAATGTACGATAATTAGAGTGAATGGAGTGAATCAGTGAGCGCTGGAGCAGCAATCCAGTAAACTGCTACAAAACAGATTATATTGAGCAGAGTCAGAAAGGATCTGGCAGCTCCACCCCTGATATAACATAGTCCAGCCTCGTCCAAAATTGTGATTAAATGAGCACAAGCCATCTCCAAGCGAAGCATCTGACCGTAAGTGGGCAGTGTGGCAGAATGATAAAATACACAACACGCACTGGGGCAAAAAACACGTGTCCCCATCCATTTATAGTCACACCCTTGGACCACATGGCAAACAAACGGTCGGTCGACCGGTACCAACGAACGGAGGTTGGCCTACTTTGTCTCGCCTGCACCTGTGTTTATACACCAGTCGATTAATAATTTTAGACAAGAGTCAACCTAGGAGTGGCATAATGCAGTTATAAAGAACCACATTGGATCACCACTAACCTGCACGTGTGTCGATCCAAACAGCGTTTGTAGCTACACTATCCGAGAATGTCCACACGAGTTTGAAAGTTCTTTCATGAGAAAAAAACATAAATTGGCTAAAGGAGACCTGTGAATATCACGGGGGTTACGTTCTTGTAAAGTGGCGCAAAGGCCAAAACCAGGATATTCAATACTTAAACCTCACCTAAATGATGGGGTTAGGTAAGTAAACTGAATAATTGAAATAAACATGTAAAAACCCGATACCAAAAACATTCCTAGAGAATAAATAGTAGTATAAATACTGAATAAATCCTGTACTTAGCATTCATGATGATGACCCAAAGCGGGTCTGTGTTTATCCGCAAGTGGGGAGCGGTAGTGTTACGGTTAGCTCGTTGCGCTATGAACCCGGCGACCCAAGTTCGATTCCTGCTCACGCCCAACCCTAGTGACGATTGTCTGAATCGGTCCTGGGCCTCCCCTAGATCGACTCAGCCTCAAATGAGGATCTGGTGCAATGTGTAAACATCGCTATTTGGAGATAAAGGCGGCCGGTCGTGGTGCTGGCCACTAGCCCCTCTGTGTCATAGGTGCTGGCTCATAGCAGTTGCCCCAACAGTATGTTAAGGCTATATGGGGGGTCTTTGACTTTGTCTGCAAGATGCTTGCAGGGCAAAGGTTGAGGTGCCACTAACTGCCTCGTGTCCCTCGCGCGCCCCACACCACGATTCCAGCCAATAATACAGCACTTCTGGGTACAGTCTACCCATGAAACGCCAAAACTAACCCATGTGAACGCTAAATTGGTAGACAAAGAGGTTGCTCGCGATAGGTCTAAAACGCGAAAGATAAGCCCGTGATATTCAAGGGTCTCCTGTACTTTTAACAAACGTTGTTACTGTGAACTATAATTCTTGAAAAATAAAAAAAACTAATTGCAGTGGAAGTAATAATGTGTTGGTGAACTAACAAATGGTCATTGACATCTTAGGACCGAAGTCTTGTGATGCAATTCACTCTGGGCAGTAGCGAATGGGGGTGGATAGGCGGTGCGCAGTTGTGCATGCATTGCACTGTGAACTCTGTGACCGGGCATCGATCGCATGAAACCCCTACTAACCAGCACAGGGATACTACCCCTATGACTGGTGCGGAAGCCTACATCCAGCAGTGGATTTAATCAAGGATGCAAGTTGTTTCTTTATTTTAATGACTCATGCCTATAATTAATTGTGCATTTGACCATAACTAATCACCTCCAGTCTAGCAGCATACATTCGAACAAAAGTGATATATATTTTTTTCTCCAACTATTTTTCCGTGACAATAGAGTCATTGAATCGATATGTATGATATTATTTTATCAATCGGATTGCCTGGCTCTAGTTGATTGACATGGAAAGATTTGACTAAAGCTGGTTTCCGCAACTGTAAGTTATTCATTCTGGGGGATATTACATCCAGCATTGATTCTAGGATGGACACGGTAAATGGGAGGCGCCACAGTATTCGATTACTTAAATAACCGAATATACCAGCTCTTGCGATGTTGCTCTTCCATACACACCTTGCCAAATCCCTCGATGAGCAGGCGCTGCTTGGCTTGCGTGTAGGGCTGGCCCCGTGGGTAGAGGGGCGGCTCAGGGTACAGCTGATCTAGGAGGTCGGACACCACCAGGGACTCTGGCACCAGCTCGCCGCTGTCGTTCTCCAGCACTGGCACCAGCCCCCCTGGACAGCGCTCCAGGAACCATGCCGGCTTCGCCTTCAGGTGGATGTTCACCGTCTCGTATCTGCCCACCAAGCCACGTAACAATGTGCAGCGAAAGTTAGTTGTCGACTAAACATAAGAGTATGTCAAAATGTTGCAGAAGACAACAATATAGACGTAAAACGTAATACAAAAATAAAAACAATACAATTATTCTTATTCCTGGTTTCATCATCTGAGGCTGCTTGATGCAGTTTCAAGTAACCCGTCGTATCTAACTGCTAAATTCACTTAAGAATTGATCCTCAAATTACCGGTAAAGTGAAACTAAAATAATTAGCGCATTTAAGCCTTGTACATGCGACAACTTAATTTGTTTGGCTATCTCGGGTGGTCAGGGATTTCACAACAAAAATTTGGCAATATCATTTCTGGACCTAAGCCAAAAATCAATAATGAATCATATCGACTGCAAAAACCTACGTGATAAATACAAATTATGAAAATACCAAAATATAATGAAAACACGAGCTGAGGAGATTGAAGAGGGATGGCAATAGTGCACAGGCTATCAACTACCACAACACCCAAGCGAATGAGGAGTGTTTATCTTTGGAAGCAGCAACCAGGGCACAAGAAGATAAGCAATGATTTGGATGGAGGTGGAAAGGTGATCAATTATTCAGTACTAGCGCTGCCTCCTGTAATGCTGTTTCCTTATAATGCTCTTTGTCCTGGAAAAAAATTGCTGCGCCGATCAGCCCATATGTGGAAGAAAGTAGGCATGGCATTGCCCATAGAGGTGTCTCTTTGCCCGTACATGGTCTTGTGGAACTCTAATTGAGATTTCTATTGTATTGATTCTGCTCAGTCGATCCAACAGCCACCTTTGAGTATCAATTGAGGGTTAATCACTGCATCGATTCATTGATAATTAATTAATCTATGGATCGAGTAATCCCATTGTTTAGTACTGCATAGTTTCCTGGGGCGACGTGTGTTTCCGGCAGATTGTGGTTATTCTTACGCAAGCTCGACCGAATGCACTTGTGAGTATGTAACTTATTGTATTATTTTTATGTTATTACCATTAAAAGTTATAATTTTTATTGATAAAATGCTTTCATACAGTATAATTATTAAGGCCATTACCGATACCCCAATGAAGCCCTCAAGAGGTAAAAAATTAAATCCCGGTCGAGAACACATCTCCATTGGAACCATGTTATAGTGACCTCCTATAGCGCCGTTTCGTACAGCGCTCCGTTGACCAAGAACGCATCCTGAATGCTATTGGAGGTATGCCTGTACTGGGATATCGGCAGTGATACTACGATTGCTGTTAGATGGGATGTTGGCCTCCCAAGGCTGCCAGTGATGACATGTGTGTACCCACTCGATGCCCTTGGCTGCCAAGACAAGACGGGGCCTTTGGGCAAAGGGGCAGAAGCGCATGCTGTAGAGGCGCAGATTTCCGGGCGCCACCGGTGCTGGCGCTGGGTCGCCTGCAGAGGTCGAGGTGTAGGAGAGCACAGTGACATGTGCGTGTTGAACTTCTTACGCACTGTACGTAATCAACCACGCTAATCGGAGATGCGGATCAAGGAACCCAATGGATCATGGGGCCTTCAACGAGCACCTCTGATGGGTCTCCGAGCCACTGCATTATGCATATAGCTAGCTAGGTGCTTATCTGCAGAATTGTAGACCTTTAAAATTGACTCCGCATTAACACCGAATCCCAAAGAAGTCTTGATCTAGCTCTATGAGCCTCACTCATTAACAATGATCCTGAAGTATCCCAAACGTGTCTTGGTCTGGCTCTATGAGCATCAATTCATTCACAATGCACTCTCATAAAGCCAATCATGCCCGAGTCTGGCTCCATGAGCATTCGGGATTATTAAAAAAACTAAATTTTACGTGTATTGGCTTTGCGCAATACACGTATAAAAATATGCAGGACAAAAAATAAAATTCATGCTCGTTTATACTTATGATAGAAAACACGAAGCAATAATTACAGTACAATGCAACCACAACAGTGTTTGCTCTGAACTGAGTGATGCCAAAACATTCTGCATACCACCGACTCACTGGCGACAGATGCCCTATTGCTGTACAGAGTTGGCAGTCACTTTGTTCATCAACTGTTGGATGAAGGCCTCCCCCATGCAGTGTCACCCTTTAAGCGTAGTTTGACCATACTTCACCATTGCAGGTTAGTGTCGATTCGTGAAGGGGGAGGTGAGCAGGGCAGGTTCTGATCTCACTCACCACCGATGTTACAATTAAACAATGTATTTAATGTTATGCTAACTGGAGAAGTATTTACCGCGGATCCTATAATCTGTGGGACTATCCGCAATTTTACTCCTCTTATCCGTGGATAATAGGATGAATTTGCCAAATCAACTACTCTCTCTTATCCGTGGAAAACAAAAATCGATTAAATCGGCCCATAGCCATGTTACCGAACAGGTTAAGACGGGTGACTGCATTGCAGCAGAGACCGGGTGAGAGACTCGTGAAGGACGTGGCTGTCACTGGGCAGTTGGAGGAAATCACCCTTCAGCAACGAAGGGCATAGGAGCGGCGCTCACAACAACGAGCGGAGCACCGGGTCGTTAAAGCACAGCAAGTTGGAACAGTAGGGGGCACAGCTGGTAGTGCATCTACCGGTCATCTCAGTCTGCCAAGCCGTGGCACCGACAGGGTCCGCCCCGTCACCTCCTGCCAGCAGCGAGCCTTCGACAATTCACGTGGCAGCCTCAAAGTGCACCTAGCCTGGCACAGGCGCCGTGCGGACGTCATCGTCACTTAGTGGCGGATGGCGGGCGTTGGTATTGATTGCAGTTATAGTTGGACGGGGGAGAAGGCGGCCTTCATCCAGCAGTGGACTGATGGTGGTGACGATGATGAGAGGCAGGGTCTAGTTTCATGTGCAGACAGTGGTGAAGTCGAATCCGCGCGGCTTGCACGGCATGAGTGGGGAGGCCTTCATCCAGCAGTGGAGCAACAGCATCACCTGTCAACCCCCTATCAGTGCCAACCTTATTACTGACCAATCCACACCTTATTGGTCACCCCGTGCCCCGTATAAATCTCAACGTTCATCCTACCAAGTCCCATCACGAGGGAGAAACACAAACAAATAAGACAAAAACTAATGTTTTGCCCGTATTGTTGAAACGGCTGTACGCTGTATGGGCCTGAAAACTCAATTTCCCTGTACAACAATACGGGCCAAACAGTATGGGTTGACACGGTATGCAATTGGGGCCTTCATCCAGCAGTGGATCAACGAAGGGGGAGGTGGAGGAGCTACAATGAATGGCGAACAGGAACCAGTCGCGCCAGCCGGGACGTGACGCAACCGAGAGAGTAGCGACACCCCGCACATTGATGGAACTCTAAACACTGCGCCGTATAGCAGAGTCCTCGCTCCCTCTCACACCGTCACACGTACGTGAGAGAGAGTGTGAGAGAGTACGTGTGAGAGTGAGTGTGAGAGAGTACGCGAGAGAGTACGTGTGACACTGCGCGGTACTCGCCTTCCCTCAGCACCTTCCCCGCCATCGCGCCGCTCGCTGTCGATGGCGCGAGTGAAGTTACGGGAAGCCGCCGCAGGGCGACCTGCGAGTTCTTGTGTCGCACACGCGGGCGGAGGTGGTGCCAACAAGCGGCGAAGACGGCGAACTCGGCAGAAACGCCCAGAAGCCGCTGTGGCCGCTCTCGACGTGGCCGGCCTACAACGTTGCGCAATGGCCGTGCACATTGCGCAACCTCTACCCCCCCGCCCTGACTGCTGTTGACGTGCGGCGTCAACTCGTACGGGTGCAGGTCCGTACGGGCGTATAGCCGTTTCAACACGGGCAAACAGCAACACCACAATCTTTGTGTTTCTCTTGTAGGTGGGGACTTTGTAGCATGGCGAGGACACTGATAAGGTAATGCTATTGCCTCAGGTGAAGTCCGATGTGGCAATGTAAAAAGTGTTGCAACGATTACCCGGTGCCCACCCACGCTGTGCTGTCGTGAGGATTTTATCTTTTTTGTTTCGCTTGGTGGTTGTTGATTTTTCCCGAATCACGTGCTCGCACTCGCTCGTTCACGCAGCCGCACACGACCCGCGCGGTTCGTGATGTTTAAAAAAAACATCGCATTGGTCGATAACTCTTGTCTTTAAAACATTTGGCACAGATCCCAGGGTCCCTCGGTCCGTGGCGTAGAGTTTCGTCGTGGGGGTTAATGTACTCTAAATGGAGAACACGTGGGGACTGACTGCGTTTGAGGTTCCTTCGCCGTCGCGGCGTTCCAATGACACCTAAGCGCTCAGCGCCAGAAGCCAAAGGTTATTTCATGAACTGCGCCAACAACTCCATGTTCCAATCATTTGCGAAAAAAATATATTACGGGCATTATAATTATGCGAGATTATTGTTGTCAGTGTAATGCTATAGTAATCGCCCAAATTTGGTAATCACTGCCACGGAGCGAGTTCGCGTCGTTACAGTATTTATACACGAGTGAGGTTTACATTCCGATTGGTTATGATTGCAGGGAGTACCCCTTTGCACAGACCACGGCTTGTGATCTGGCAATCAACCAACTACAGTTACCACATGACTTGAGTTTACACCACGCTTAGTGTCTTTGCTATTTCGCTGGCATTCCCTTTACATCTTCACGTGGCATCCATTTTTATCGCTAATTTTCTATTCGGAAAACAAAGTATATTCCCACAGCTCTTTTCCCTTTCGTGCTACATGCAGAGGTCTTGGCAATGAGGCTGATAATCTATTTGGAACTCTTGCAGAGCAGTGCAACCTCCCGTGTTGCACAGTCACTGGTGACTCGGCTGAGACCCTCAACTCACAACACGCTGTTAAATCATGAGCGGCTGCCACGCATTGAACCCAGGTCTTCAGCAGTGCCAGCTCACCCGGCTGCATCTCTGGCTGGTCTTTTTTTCAGGATCATCCATTTGGGAAATTAAAAGTTCTGGTTTTATTAAGTTGTGTAATAATAATAACTCACCACTCAGGATAATCAAATTCCAAGTACTTCTGGCATTGCGAGATATCTGTATTCGTCTTACCATGATATTGTGCTGGTGTTTTTGTACCTGAGAGGCGGGAAGCTGAGCCAGAGACCTGCATCTCAAGTGAGAGCAAACGAGTGGCTGCCTCGTGCGCGGTTCAGACTCAATGAAGCGCGAGTTACGACCATCACCCATCTTCCGAGGCCGTCGGCTGGAGCTCCAACAGGCACCATGTTTTAAACGTATGTGCGTCTGCTCCCAGGAGTCTGTGGTGGAATGGCGACACGGGTGGCTATAAAAAAAACCAGCAGAGATGGGACAGCGGCCAATTAAAATGGTTAATAATTTCAGATTTTCACGTCTCTGTCCAGGACACCTATGGTTTGAGGATTTGTGCGCAGGGTACAGTCACATTCGTTGCAAAAACGTCTCCAACTCCGGCAAAGATAATGGTGAATTTCAGACAAAATCATAGTGGCACTTTGTTGACCCCAGAAAAACCTGCATCTGTCACATTGATTCAGGGAGAAAAGGCTCAAATTAACAAACGACCATCAGGAGGCAGCAGGACACAACCTCTGGTCCTGGGCCCGGAGGCCCATTACATCTCTTAATGTCAGTGTGGACACCCACCAGGGTGTTCGGGACACTTCCTCGGTGTGTGCTGGTATTAGGGGGACAACTCTTTGACAACAATGCTGCCGAGAGGACGATAGGGGAGGCACGCCGCACAGCACGAAGGACAAGGCAGCGCGAAGGCCTGCATGGCCTAATTTATTATAAAAAAAATGTTTTTTATTTGTTTGATGACAAGCAACGTACATTACACATCACATCTCGAACATTTGAAGAGCACAATGGCCTACTCTTTACGAGTGACATCAAGGAATGTTTAACGGCCACGGATGCAGATGGAGCACATTTTTTATAGTTCAGCCTCCAGTAATAACCAGGTCGGCCAACTAGATTTGAACCACGGACCACTGCAATAAGCGGCAAATATGCTATTGCGAGCTGAGCCACGGATAAATTCCGCTCGAACGAGGCAAGGGTTTTTAACAAGAGCGCAGCGGGCGACACGAGGCCCCTGCACATGCCCTACGCTTTCACAAAGCTTGCAGGCGGGCCGGCCCCCCAGAGGGTCCTGGCCTGTAGCCAGGCACACAGTCTCAATCTCCTCAAGCTTCAAATACAGTGATGGAAAAAAGTATTTGATCCCCTGCTGATTTTGTACGTTTGCCCACTGACAAAGCAATTATCAGTCTATAATTTTAATGGTAGGTTTATTTGAACAGCGTGCGGAACCATGCGGTATGCCGCTAAGACGCCCGGTATGTGCAAGTCCCAAACGGTCTGTTTTTCACTCACCGTGTGACAAAGCATAGCCGAAAGGGTGCGGTTAAATCGTTCCACCATGCCATCCGTTTGCGGATGGGAAGGGGAAGTGCGAATTTTCTTTGTGCGCAGCGCATCGCAAACATCCTTGAGCAATTTGGAGAAGTTAAGTCCCTAATCTGTGAGCAGCCTTTCGGGTGCTCCTTTATCGATGACATAACCATTCAAGAAAGCATCAGTGATGGACGCGGCCGTTTGGTCAGGCAGAGGCCAGGCCATAGGCCATCGAGAAAAATATTCTACCCCGACCAGAAGGTATTTGTTGCCCCTAGCCGATGGAGGGAACGGCCCCAGGATGTCCAGAGGGACTAGTTCGTTGATACGGGAAACCTCAATCGAACGTAGTGGCGGCACATAATGTTTCCGAGGCGGTTTCCTCTTTGCACAATCATGGCATGACCAGACAAAGTCGCTAATGTCTGCCGTCATGCCGGGCCAAAAAAAATCTTTCTGCATTGCGGCCAAAGTCTTCTGCACGCCGAGGTGCATTAATTTGTCAGCGTACAGAGTGCGGAGCAGGTCATGGCGAAGGGATGTAGGCACGACCAGGCGTGATTGGTCAGACAATCCATCGGTACACATCAATAGTCCCGCCCGGCCCCGGAACATCTGCCATTTCCATCCCGCCAAATGAGCTCTCGGTTTCCCGATTAGTTTCCGCAGCAGAGCCAGAGAGGCATCGGCCTCCTGCTCGCGTAGCCACACCGAGTGCGGCAGCCGCAGGGTATCATCAGTGCCTACTGGTACATCCTGGCCGTCCTCGTTCGACATCGCTCCCATGACCGGACAGGGCAAGGTAGGCAGCGCTGCACAGTGGTGCATACCCGCCAGACAGGCGCATGGAGGAATGGGTGGCAACCTGGAGAGCGCGTCCGCGTTGGCATGGCGAGCACCCTTGCGGTACGTGATATCGAAGGAAAATTCCTGTAACGATTCCAACCACCGAGCCAATTGGCCTGATGGTTGGTCAAATTTTAACGAGTATTGCAAAGCTGCGTGATCAGTGCGAATGAGGAATTTCCTTCCATACAGGTATGGCCGGTACAGCCGGACAAAATGTATGATCGCCAAAAGTTCCCGCCTCGTCACGCAATATCGTGTCTCGGCCGGGGACAGAACCCTGCTGCCTTATGCAACCACTCGTTCGACTCCATCTTTACGTTGCGACAGAACGGCCCCGATGCCGATATCGCTAGCATCCGTGTCAAGGATGAACGGCTGGGAAAAGTCTGGGTTGTCGAGCGTAGGCGTCGTGGCGAGGTGGTCCCGAAGCGAGTGAAAAGAGCGTTCCTCCTCCGGACCCCATTTAAACCTCTGATTTTTCCCCGTCAGAATATGCAGTGGTTTAGCCAGCGTGGCAATGTTCTTAACAAACCGGCGATAGTAGGATGCAAAGCCTATAAAGTGCCGAACGTCGCCCACCAAAGTGGGTGTAGGCCACTCTCGGACACATCGCGTTTTCTGAGGGTCAGTGGACACGCCGTCCGAACTGACGATGTGACCTAAGTAACGGACGGAGTGTTGCAAAAGGTGGCATTTCTTTGGTTTAAACTTTAGGTCAGCCGAGCGCATCCTCTGAAAGACAGTCTCCAGGCGTTGGAGGTGTTCCTCGAACGTGCGGCTAAAAACGATAATATCGTCTAAATATATGAGGCATGTCTCCCACTGTAGTCCCGCCAGTACCAGTTCCATCAGGCGTTGGAATGTCGCCGGAGCTGCATTTAAGCCCATGGGTAAGCGGTTAAACTCAAAGAGGCCTTGTGGCGTGCGGAATGCCGTCTTGGTTTTCGACGCGTCATCGAGGGGGAGCTGCCAAAAGCCCGAGGACAGATCGAGGTTGGAGAAGAATTTTGCCCCTGACAAAGCGTCCAATGAGTCATCCATCCGTGGTAAAGGGTATGCGTCCGCCACGGATATCTTATTCAACCGGTGGAAATCGACGCAAAATCTCGTCCCACCATCCTTTTTCTTAACCAGTACCACCGGCGCGCCCCACGGACTGTTGGACGGCGAAATAATATCCGCCACCAACATCTCGTCTACCACGCCACGCACGTGTTCCCTTTCTGCAGGGCTCATGCGATGCGGGATGCATACAAATCGGATGTGTCGCACCGATGTCAATATGGTGCGACAAAAGCGACGTGCGGCCGAGATCCAAATCATTTTTACTGAAAACGTCAGCATACTGTAGTAACAACGAATGCAAAGCAGACCTCTGCGCGTTTGATAAAGATGAATTTTCTCCGCACAAGTCCGCGATCCACCGTTCCTGTGAACGATCGCGTGGCGGTCCATCGGTGTGTGTTTTAATATGTGGCTTTCCGTCAAAAGTGGCGAAATCGGTAGTGGCGTGAGCAATACCGATCCAGCCGGGACAACGACCCGGTCTGGCCCCCCATTCAACACCTGTATGAACGGGGCCTGACCCGGCTGTACGATCGTTTGGGCCGCCACCAAGGAAAAAGATTTAGACACCGAATTCGATGGGGATAATAACACACCCATCGTACCATCCTTAACCTGAAGGGGATTACGGTAACGCAGCGGGATAAGCATTTGTGAGCTCGATGGAACTTCTACTGTGGCAGCGACCATGGCATTAACAGCGTTACCCAGCGGCGACCGGGCCAGCAGGGAAGGCAGGAACGACATTCTACGACCCCCCGGCATTTCTAAACAATCCTGGTTGACCAGTATCTTAAGTGGCATGCGGCGCAAGAAATCGGTGCCTAATAGGCATGGGACAGCCAGTGAGCGCGAGATCAACACCGATCCTTCGGCGGTAATATTACCAATAGCAATTCGCACATCAACTTGACCGAAAATACCCATCCTACCCCCATTCGCGGCTACACATTCGTCATTAACCCTGCAGATTCGCGATGTGGGAATAGACAAAAGATGAAAAATAACATCTGAAATGATGGTGGCAGACGTGCCAGTGTCCACCAAAATCCGGACGTCGATGCCATCGATGGTACCCCGTACCGTCGATGAACCCGTCAACGCAGCCACAACCCTACGAGCCAATTTTTTCCATTGTGTAGTAGAGCGTGGTAATGACACCGAAGAATCACAATTATCATTGGAAGTGCAACTATGTGTGCGAGTGGATGAATGATGTGACACGACCTGCCGGGTGTCCGATTTGCGCCGACTCGCCCGAGGGTGTCGCGGCTCCGTGCCCGGTGGAGGAGATGGAGGCCCACTCGGCGGAAGCGGCGAAGGCAGAGGTCGGCAGCGGTAGTCGCAGCAAAATGGCCTCGTCGGCCACACTTGAAGCACGTGGCCGTCGTCGGCCGGCGGTCGGTCGACCCGGCCCCCGCACGTGGTCAGCTTGCGTAGTCACCACTCCGGTCGTTCAGCCGCCGTCTCGGGATCCAGTGTAGAACAGCAGCCACCATCTCGTCATCGCCGGAGTCGTCGGAGCAGTGGACAACCCATCGTGGAGACCACCCTAAAGGTGGGCCGTCGATTTCGGGTTTCCCCGTCCATGCCGCCATCTGATCCCAGCGCTTGATGTAAAATTTAGCGTCCAAGCAGCGCGCCACCCATCGCGATGTAAGCGGTTCGTGGCCGCATACCGGCAGCGAGATGTTGAGTTCCTGGGACAGCTCCAGCATACGGGAAAGGATGAGAGGATCGAGGTGATCCGCCGTCACGTCGGGGTAAGCGGCCATGGCCAACGCCATCAGCGCCCCCCGGTAAGCCAAGGGCGACTCCTCCGATCCTCGACGACGTGACATAAATGTCCTCGTGGCTGCCATCGACGGGTCGTAAAACTCCGCCATTTCTGCGACAGCATCACGAAGCGTCTTCTTCTTGGACGCCGGGATGGATCGGAAGACCGCCAGTGAAACATCGTCCAGCATCGTGGGCAGCGCTTCCAGCGCCTCCGCCTCCATCCATCGCACGGATCTGAAGGCCGACTCAAAGCGCCACGTAAAAGCACTCCAATCGCCCCCGGCGATAAATTCCTTAATGTGTGGAAGCCGATGTCCGCGATGGCAGGCAGACGCCGCGGGCGTCTCCACTTGCGCTTCCCGCGTTCTGCGCGTCTCTGACAAAATGGCGTCCGGCGGCCGCGTGGTAGCAGCCTCGCGCAAGATGGCGTCAAAAGGTTCCGTCGCCGCCGCCCCACCCAAGATGGAGGCCTCCCCCCGCGTGGCAGGAGCAATGGCGGACGTCGTTTCCCTTCGAAGATCCTGGTCCTCGGCATCGAGCTGAACCGCAGCCGGCCGACCCAGGCCCGTAGAGGACGCGACCGCCGTCACCAGATTGAGCAGAATCGCGCGGAGCGACTGGATCTGCTCCGCCATCAGCCGCCATCCTTCGTCCGCCCTTGAGGTGGTTGCCTCTTCCTCCCGTGGGCGATGAGCGGGGTCGAGGAGAGCGGCTGTCGGAGGCAGAGGAGCCGTAGCTCCTAGCAGATCGTCGTCGTCCATCTCCACAACTTCCTCCGATGGAGGGTCGGGTGGGTTCTTCTTTCTGAGGTGCTTGGACATCTTGAAGATCGTCCAAACGGTCCCAGAAGAACTTCTGACACCAATGTAATAACACGCTGGAGACGGCTTGTAGAATCGGTCCTTTTATTTCACTTCCTTTGCAGTTCACAAACACTCCCCATTGCTGGCAGGCAACGGGAAGCGGGCAGACAGTAACCAGAGACCCACCACCACATGGCACCCGGAGCCCCACTCGCGCGTGGCCTCTCCCTCTCTTAGTTCCGTGTCTGATCCCGTGTCTCTCCTCTCTCCCCTTATTTAATGCCTGGGTCACGTGGTACACTCCAGCCAATCCTCAATGGCCTGCGCCGAATGTTCCAGATCCCCCATCAACTCCCGGGACCACGCCCCCGACTTGTCTTCCCATTGGCTGAGGCCAAGACCAACGAAACCAATCACCTAGCTGACATCCCGTGATCACGCCGGGGCCATGCTCCCAGGCTCTCCCCCCATTGGCTGTAAAGCGGGACCGGCAAAGCCGATCACCACGTGAATCTGACATAGGCTCTTATTACACTTGTATAGACATTGAAGAGCGTTGCCGCGAGTACTGAACTTCGTGGAAAACTGGGTTAGTGGGATTTGTTGGCCATATAACAAGCAGCCTGTTGTTCAGCATCGTTCATATCAGGCATATTATTTAGAGGCAGGGAATGGTCCTTGTGATCTTCGACATCAAGCCCTTAAGCAGACTGTGTCGTAGGCTGATGACAAGTCCACAAAGGCTGTGTCGGTCTTGGATTTCTTCTGGAATACGGAATCAGTGTGCGTCACAAGAGCCAAAAATTTGGACACAGCAGCTGCGTCCAGGCTGGAATCCCACTTGCTCTTCAGGGATCACTGACTCAACAAGGAGGCTGATTCTCCACAGGATGATGCATTCCAGGAGTTTATAGGTCTTGCACAGGAGTGATATTGGACTATCGCTTCCTGGGTCATCCGTTGGCTTGCCCGGTTTGGATATAGTAATAACCATTGCCTCTCGCCATGCTTTTGGGATGCATCCGGTTTTCATGGTTGTGTACAGTTTTGCTAGCCATTGGAGTGTTGGAAAAAATGCGAAGTTATCCGAAATTATGTTAATGTATGTAATTATACGCATAATCTATGTTGAATATGGATGCGTAATTATGGCAATTTCTGTAAATGTATGTGATTATGCTAATGTGTGCAGTTATGATAATTAGGCATGTTTTCGTTGCCTTGGGTCGTATTATCAATTGGGATAATACAATGAGTTGTATGGAGTTATGCAAGTGTGATGTAATTATGCTAAATTAAACTCGGCTTCGTTGTCTAGGGTTGTATTATCAATCGGGATAATACAATTATTCTCACTTTAACCTTTACTGATTATGTCTTAGTGTTTTTATATCAGGTCTAAAGATTCAAATCTCACTGCAGGATACAGTTCTCATAATTAAGATTATTATGCATGAACTTAGGAAGGCACCACTCAGGCACTTCTGTGTTCAGCCATTTTAATTTCTAATCAAAAACATAACACTCTAATATGCGAACTCTTATGCTTGGAATTGTCAACACAGTACTTCTGGAGATGTTCTCCTCATTGATCCGTACATTTAACCCTCGATGA
Organism: Lethenteron reissneri; assembly: GCF_015708825.2. NCBI lineage: Eukaryota > Metazoa > Chordata > Hyperoartia > Petromyzontiformes > Petromyzontidae > Lethenteron > Lethenteron reissneri. The sequence continues at coordinate 13,835,733 of NC_083787.1, read as the reverse complement.
TTACGTTTGTTAACTGGGTAATAGAACAATCGATTATTCCTCAGAGTAACGTGATCATATACGGCGATAGGAAAAAGTCCTTTAAAATGAATGTAACAATTCATAATCAACGTTTTTGGGTTTAGATCGCGTTATTTATAAATGTGTCGTAACCCTCCACCACCCGACACGGCCAATCAGTAAAAATGTGTCACGTTGACAAAGACAAATAGTTCACTGCTTTAGCCCACCGGTGTGTTGAAGCCACAACATTTACAATTTGAGTACGACGTTTCGCTGGTAATTGCATCCAGCATCATCGGGCAATTCGCCAGAATGGTGAGGCTCTGCTGTGTCTCCCGTTCTTATATAGAGCAGCAGCAGGGTGACGTCATCATTAACTCATTAACTCATCAGGTGCAAAGATTCAAGGGGGGAGTGATTGTAATTATATACTAGATTAGTAATCAGGCTATTGTTACGATGCGAGTTGTAGATTAGTAATCATTTGGAATGTGTTTTATTGTGTGATCACAATAAAACACATTCCAAATGCTTGTGTGATCACAATAAAACACATTCCAAATGCTTACTAATCTACAACTCGCATCGTAACAATAGCCTGATTACTAATCTAGTATATAATTACAATCACTCCCCCCTTGAATCTTTGCACCTGATGAGTTAATGATGACGTCACCCTGCTGCTGCTCTATATAAGAACGGGAGACACAGCAGAGCCTCACCATTCTGGCGAATTGCCCGATGAGGGGGAAACTGCCCTGGCTTGCCAGGGGAGACACCAGGAGCATCGAGGTGATCCTTCCAGCCCGTCCGGATCTCAAGTGAGACCTAGCCACCAGCCCCGAGGCCTGCAAGGGCCCTGACCGTGTGGCCAGGGATGACCACGCTGCCAAGAAGCGGGGACTGCTGGAGAATGGAGACGGAAATCGCAACAGACGAAGAGGGGAAACGGCAAGAGTCAAGGACCACGAGGGCCACCCGAGTTGCTGAAGGAGACCGGGATGACCGAGCCACCCAGCTTATGCTCGCAGCAGATGAAAAGGAAGCGGGGAGTGCGTCAAGAGAAATGAATGCCACCTGCACTGCTGAGGGAGCCTGGGACGACAGAGTCGGCCAGACGGTGACTGCAGGAGATAAGAAGAAGACGCGGCGAAAGCAGAGGGCCACCGACACCACCTACGCTGCCGGAGGGGACTGGGGCAACCAGACCGACCCGCTGGCAGCAGGGGGATGCGTGGAGGAGGCATGGAGACGGATGGAGGGGAACGTGGCGGAGGCACGGCAGAAGGAGAGGATGGAGGAACTGGATGGGAGGGCGGGAGCTGATGGAGTGGGTGAGGGAGGCCGAGGAGAAAAAGGTACGGCGTCCGGACGCAGAGATGCGGGTGCCCCCGAGCGGAGGGTGGGGAACGAAGCCAGAGAGACGCCAGCAACCCTGGGGCAGGGGGAGGCCCGGAGGGAGAACGCGACAGTGGACGCTGGACCGGTGGGAGCTGGGAGGCCCCGGGAACGAGACGGGAAATGGCGAGGCGGGGCAGGGGTGAGTCTGACACCACCTCATGTCAAACGACATAATTGCGTCAGAGTAATGATGAAGGACGAGGTAGCAGAAGAAGTGACCATCGACCGAGCGACCTTTGTACGGTCAATAATGATGGGCTTGCTACAAATAGAGCCGACAGACTTGTACTGTTTGATAACTCTGCCGGGAGGGAGGGCGTTTGATGTAAGCTTCAACTCAAGCCCCCTGCTACAAAGATTTATGACCCGCTTCGAGGAAAAGGCGGAGGAGAAGCCATTGATATCAATGAAGCTACAACTGTTATCAGAGCTGGACACGAAGGTGGTGACTATTTTCCTATACAATGAAGCCCTACATGACCACGACGTGGAGGTCTGGTTAAGACAGCACTGCTCGGTAGTGTCGGGCTGTAAAAAGGTGAGGGACTCAGTGGGGATATGGACAGGGGCAAGACAATGGAGGGTGCGGCTGAAAACAGAGGGAGGGACCCTGAGACACATCCCGAGTGCCCTGAACATAGGAGGCAACCGGGGATATGTTGTGTATGCCGGACAACCTAAACTGTGTAGGAGGTGTGGGGGCAGCGGTCACCTGGCTGCAGTGTGCAAGACAAAAGTCTGCTATAGATGCAAGGCACTGGACCACGAGGTAGAAGAATGCAGTGTTCCGGCACAATGTAACCTCTGCGGTAGCCGAGAACATCTGTACAAAAATTGTCCGGAGTCGTACGCCAACAAGGTTAGGGCGTATAGGGTAGGAGGAGTGAGGGATGAGGAAGAGGGTGGAACCAAACTGGACCCGGATAAGGAACTGGTGAGGGAAGGACGTGGGGAGGTGGCTGAGCAGCAGCCACCAGCGACGGATGGAGGGGGAGAAGGGGAGAGGCATGCAAAAAGAGCAGAATCGACATCGAGCGAGCAGGAAGAGGGGCTGGCGGGGGAGGGGAGCGACGGCATGGGCAGCATCTCCGAGACGACCGTGGAAGACTGGGCGGAGGCAGTGCAGGAGGATGAAGGAAAAGGGGAACGACAGCAGGAGGAAGGCAGTAGCGAGACATGGGAGGGACCAATCGGAAGGAAAAGGAGGATACGGAGAGCCCCAAAAAGAGGCGCCCCTTTAGGCAGCACGGAATCCTCGGACTCCTCGCTGGACACAGAGGCCTCGAGGGAGCGGATGGAGGAAAGGGTGGAGAGCCAGCGCAGGGGGACACCCTTGAGAACAAGGGGCAAAATAAAATTGCGGGAACTGGCGAATGAAGACGGTTACGGAGGGCGAGCGGAGAAGGCCACTTCGGACTGAGACACATCCCAACATGGAACTTTCCGTGGCGTCCGTAAATGTGAGGAGCTTGAAGGGAAAGGGGAGGAGAGGAGCAATAATACAACTGCTACAGGCTACCAAGTGGGAGGTGGTCTTCCTCCAGGAATGCCACCTACCATACACCCTGGGCCGGGAGGAGCTGTTGGAGAGCTGGGATGGCTACTACTTTTGGTCCGGGAGTAATGAAAATCGATGCACGGGGGTGGTTACCCTCCTAGGCAGGAGGGGTATACAGATAGTCGGGTCCCAAGAGGTGATCCCGGGCCGCCTCCATTATGTGGACGTGTCTTATGGAGAGGCAGACCTGAGACTAATAAATGTGTACGCCCCCACGACGTGCACAGAAAGAGTGGACCTATGGAATAATGTAGCGACCCTACTCGTGACGAGACGGCAAGTCATAATGGGGGGTGATTTTAACTGCCCGTTGTGCCTGGCAGACCTATTATCGGTGGCTGGGAGGAGGAGGCTCGATCCTTCCTCTAGGAAGTTGAAGGAGCTGATAGAGGATTTTAAAATGACTGACACCTTCAGAAAGGTACACCCGGTGAGACCGGGATACACGTGGTCGGATAAGGGTGGTAGAAGGCAATCACGAATAGATTTCATCTTTGTGTCTGCCAATGTGAAGGTGGATGGAGCAGACCTGGAACCCTTCCCCTTGTCAGATCACAATTTGGTGAAGGCAAAGCTCGGTATTCCAGGTGGCCTGAAGATGGGGAAGGGAACCTGGAAAATGAATGTGAGCCTGTTGGAAGACAGAAGGGTTGTGGAAGACTTTGTAAGGAAGTACGAAGACTGGACAACCCTGCAGGAATGCTTTGCCACGAGGGTGGAGTGGTGGAGCATGGTGAAGGGCCGGATAAAGGCCCTCTTCCAGACACATAGTAGAAGGAGGAGTGTAAACAGGGAACTGCAGCTGTGGAACGCTAGAATCGAGAAGAAGCACAGGTTACTTGAGCTGGGATTCCCGGTGGGTGAGGATATACGGAGATTGAAGGGAAGGTTATCCTCGGTATTGGAGAAAAGAGTCAAACAAATGGCATACAGGGCAAGGGTCAGGGAAACGGAACAGGGAGAGAAATGTACGAGTTTCTTCTTTAAGAAATGCAAGGCAGGAGACAACACACTTAGGGAATTGGTGAGTCCGGTCAGAGGCAGGCAGGCAACGACAGAGGGTATGATAGAGATAGCGGAGGAGTACTATGGGGAGTTGTATGGGAGGAAGGGAACGGATAAGGGAATAAGGGAGGCACTACTAGGGGAGCTAAGACATGAGGTTAAGAACCCAGAGGTACTGGGAGGGAGGATCCAGATGGAGGAAGTGGAGGAGGCAGTGAGGAGGCAGAATAAGAATAGGACGCCAGGACTGGATGGAATTCCAGCAGAATTCTATATTACATTCTGGGATTTAATGAAAGGGGACATGCTGCAGATGTATAGGGAAATGCTGGAGGGTGGACTGGTGCCAGAAGAAATGTGTGAGGGGCTCATCATACTGATGTATAAGAAGGGGGACCGGAGAGAGTTGGGAAACTGGCGTCCAGTTACGCTCCTGAACTCGGACTACAAGATTATGGCAAAAATAGCTGCGACGCGACTGGGGAAGGTGGTGGAGGGAGTAATCGAACCCGACCAGACGTGTGCGGTGCCAGGAAGAAGGATTTCGGACTCCCTGATTTTATTAAGGGAGGCAATAGAGGTAGAAGGAGAGAGGGGATGCCCCCTAGGGCTTCTTAGCCTGGATCTTGAGAAAGCTTTCGACCGCCTCTCGCACGAGTATATGTTCGCAGTGTTGGAAAAAATAGGAGTGAGGGGACCCTTGGTCGATTGGGTGAGGCGTCTTTACCAAGGGCTCAAGACCAGACTACTGATAAATGGGGAGCTCTCGGGGACAATTCCAGTAGAGTCAGGGGTGAGACAGGGGTGCCCGATGTCCGCGGTTCTATTTGTAATGTGTATGGAACCCCTTGCACAGGCAATAAGAAACAATGAGGAGATTAAGGGAGTGACCATCCCCGGGAATAAGGAACAGGGGAAGGTGGCGCTATATATGGATGACGTAGTCGTGCTCTGTAGGGACGTGGCATCAGTGTGGGGGGCCATGAAGGAGACAAACCGCTTCGGCCTGGCCTCCGGCTTGAAGGTGAATGCGAGGAAGAGCGAATTGATGGCCTTCGGGGACCCGAGACTATTTGAGGGTCGGCCGCCTGAGTTGGGGATAAAGACGGAGGAAGTCAAGGTCTTGGGAGTGTCCTTTTGCCGAGAAAGGTCGGCAGAACGAAACTGGGACGGGAGGATAAAGCAGGTAAAGGGACAGTTAGGCAAGTGGGCCGGGAGACGGCTCACGATGGAAGGGAGGATTCTGGTAGTGAGGGTGGTGGTTTTACCAACACTCAACTACCTCGCATATGTGTACCCGCCAGGTAGGAGGGAGGCAAGAATCCTGGAATCGATGTTGTTTAAATTCATTTGGGGAGGCGGGATGGATAGAGTGAAGAGAGTGGTGATGTGTAAACGTGTCGAGAACGGGGGGAAGGGTGCCCCAAATATTGCACGTGTGCTGTCCTCAATTTTTGTGTGCAACACTTTGAGGTTATTCTTTTCCGAAGAGCCCCGGGGGAAGGCCGCGTGTTATTTAAGGTATCGCCTGATGTGGCTCCTGAGGGGGCTTGGGATGACCCAATTACCGGCGGGCACGCCCTTGGCCTGGCCACAAGGATGGCTGAATGCGGCGGTGGGTGACTACATAAAAGAGTACAATTTGAGTCAGAGAGGGGGATCGTGGAACTCCAAGGAGGTATTGGCCAAAGTAAACGAAGGGGAGGCCTGCGAGGGGGTGATGGGCGCGAAGAGGACTATGTACCGTCAAGTGTGGAGGAACACTTCATCAACGGCGCTCACAAAAGAACAGAGAGATCTGTCCTGGTTGGCGGTGTGGGATAGATTGGAGACGAGGGGCTTCATGTTTTCTCGCCGAATGGCACGTTCGCCCAAATGCCCGAGGGGCTGCAACACAGATGAGGACGCGGTGCACGTCATGGTGAGGTGTCCCTTCGCACAGGAGGTGTGGAGACTGAGCAGTCCGCTGTTGTCCTGGTTTTACCCGTCGCAGGTGATAAGTCGGGACATTATGTGGGGAGTCTTAAGGGAGGTGCGGGGAGATGACAGAGATCGAACGTGGGCTGTAATAGGCGCGACAAAGGAGGCCTTGTGGGGAGCTCGCAGAAAAGAGTTGGATGGGTCCCCTATATCACCGTTGGAGGTGTGCTACTGGGCGAGGAGGTTGCTAGAAAGGGTGATGGAAGTAGACCGGGTTAGGCTGGGATACAAGGCCGCAGGTGTGAAGTGGAAGTGGCCCCTACCCGGGGTGGGGTAGCGAGGGGACCGGCGGGTATAGGGAAGGGATAGTGAAGGATGGCCACGCACATTTTAGCCGGCCTGCTAAATCGTGTGGGCGAGGAATGTACGTGTTCGATCGGGGGAAGGCGATGTGATGGAGCAGCGCATGGGTGAATGGTGGTGATGAATGTGAATAAGGGGAACGGGGCGGTGTGCGTTATGGTTGCGAGCTTTGTTTTGTTGCATTGTATGTGGGTGGAGCCCGCGGATGTGACGGAGACTCGAAGGGGCCAACCGGGGCGCCCGGGAAGGAGTGGTTTTCAGTACTCTCTTTGGTTTTCCTTGTACCCGTTGAGAAGTTAATAAAAACCTTTAAATCGCAATTACCAGCGAAACGTCGTACTCAAATTGTAAATGTTGTGGCTTCAACACACCGGTGGGCTAAAGCAGTGAACTATTTGTCTTTGTCAACGTGACACATTTTTACTGATTGGCCGTGTCGGGTGGTGGAGGGTTACGACACATTTATAAATAAACGCGATCTAAACCCAAAAACGTTGATTATGAAATGATAGCTTAGTACAATACAACTTATCGAAATCCTCGATTCTGCAAGCGACTCAAAACATCAGGATAAATGTAGAATAAAACTTTCAGCCATACTCTGTCGGTTCATGCCGAACTCAGCTCTTAACAACACATCGTCCCTTCTCTCTGCGAGACACGACACCCATGGTTGATCTCGAGGCCATGCCCCGGAGCCTGCCCCTTTGCAAGACTGGCTTGCATTATCTGTCTTTGGTTATATGTGAAAATTCGCCCACCTCAGCTCTCCTTCTCACAATGGATCGGAATTCCTTTTATTTCTCTCTCAGCCTATGGGAACAGCTGTTTGTCCGGCCTGTGTGTTTGTGTTCTAATTTTATTGACGTAATATAAGTTTCATCAAGGCCTGGTTCCTGTCGTCTTCCTCAAGCCACCCAGCCATCAATGGAAACAGATGCTCCAGATTGCCCCCAAGTGCGTCCTTCCAGTCCTCCAACCCTCTGCAATAATTAATCTAGAAGGAGGGGGGGTTCCCCCTGTCCGGTTGCGTTCTCCCCCCTCTTCCCCCACGGCTGGGGTTGTTACATTTTTGTCTCTCTCAAAGAGGGGCGCCTCTTGCTTTTACGTGCTGTGTGGCGGCCTTTGAAGCCAGGTAGAGATTTCCTCAGAATCTCCTATTTTTGCATTTGGGTTTTTAAAAATGTTCTTTTATGGCTACTTCCTTGCCTGGTGTGACTTGTGGAAGGCAGCTGCTGAGGGGTGAGGGTGGTTGTTACATTTTGTTTGTGCTTCATGCTACATCCCGATTGATTATTAAGAAAAAAATATAGGCAGAATTATTCTTAATTTCAATTTTGGGAAAAAGGCCTATATATACAACAGGAGTCCCCCTAGGACCTAAGTGATGGAGGAATTCTGGGGGGATACCATCTCTGCCGGCAGCCTTGCCTTTCTTCATTGCAGCCAGACCCTTCCTCAATTCCGCTGTGCTGATGGCGGTGGGGTCTTGTGAAGAAATTGAGACCATTGTCTGGTGTAATTGGCAATGTATCTCAAGCTTGATATTTTTGCTGAGCAGGCCATTTGCCTTCTCCACTAGTTTGGAGGCTATAGAGTTGGGCAGGACTCGGTATTCTATCGGATTAGCACCACCTAGGGTGTCATAGTAGGGCCCAGGCATGGTGGCTGGAGTTTGTGAAGTCCAGGCCTTCAACACACTTAATCCACCGCTGGCGTCTGGCTGAGTCTAAAGACTCTAGCATTGCCTTTCCAACCTGTGGGCTGCCCGACTGGTTGTACTGTCAGCAGTGCCGGATTAAGCTAGTGTGGGGCCTCTAGGATATGTTATAAAGAGGCCCTAAAAAACACACGTAAATATTAAAACACTAATTTTAAACTTGCATAGTAAAGTAATTGTATATTTTAATTTGCTATACAGCCAGATAATACGACAAATTGCTAACCTTAAACACCCAGTCGTTCATAAAAAGTTGAAGGCTGTATAGTACTATAGTAATAGAGCAAGTGCAGAATCACTGAACCAGAATTGATAGCTTGAAAGCAATTAGTGTGGTGCCCTTGAAAGTGTGGGGCCCGTAGCATATGCTACTTTTGCTACTAGGATAATCCGGCACTGACTGTTGGAGCAGGCCCTTGGCCTCTTTTGTCCAGCAAGGAGTGAATTTCCAGATGCCTTGGAGGATGCTCTTCTTGTGTTTTAATGAACAAATTTCACTGACGTTATGGCACAACGAAGTTATGGCATACACGAACATCGCAAGTGATTCAGTACAGATGCAGCAGCGAGTTGCGGTTTCCCATACAATTGACAATATGGGCGCAAGATGCATGCAATGGGCATAAGTGCAACTCTCGCTTGAGCACCAGCGTTTTGGCTGCGGTGCAGAAAAGGGTGAACGACGTTGGGATGCATAATTTTTTAGAGGGCAGATGGGAAGGCATCATCAATTGTGTTGCCATTATTATCACAGCACTATGTTGCTATTACTGCGTATGACTGCATCACCTGGAATGCTCCCGATCTCTTATCTTGCTTGAACACTAACAGGGGTTGAGGCAATTTAATGTGTAATTTTCAACAGTGGATCTTGGTTATAAACAGATGGGTATCGTGAATGTTCATTTGAACAGGATTTAATTTTTACATGTTTTACCATTACAATATTGATTTCACTATGAGAGCAGGCCTTAGAGTTCAGAGTCTGAAGTTACAGCAGCTACCATAATTAATCAGAATTAATCAATGGCTAGGTGCAGTGGCATCAATGACATTGGCCATCATGATCACTTGACTTAAAATTTAGCAAAAATACTTTTGGACCTGTTCGCCTGAGACGAGATGAGACAACTTCTGGACGTGACCTTTTTCACAGCATTCACCACAAAACAATGCGGATACTGCAGACCTATCCTATGGCCCTCAATCTCGTCTGACACGCCTCCCACCCCCTCCCTTCTCAGCAGCAGCAGCCCAGAGCACGTGGCTGGGACGTTCGCACGCAGCGTGGCTCCCATTTCACTTTGGCACGAGTTGTAGCCCAGGCCCCTTCGCACGCGAGGCTGTGCATTGACATCATCGCCACCCATAGCCCTTGCCGCAAAAAAACAAACGCGGTCAGCCACGGTGAGAAGGAAGCAATTCCCGTCTGCTTGCCAGCCCATCCTTGGGCCACGCCATTCATCGTAAAACCTGCAGTTACAAGGCAAAATGTTTAAATAAGTATTATGTGTGCTGAAAGGCTGCAACTGTGATCTGGTTACAATTTGTACGGTAACAGAGGTGCAATGCCAGAATTCTATTTTTGGAGAGATGCAACTAAAATATCAGGAAAAGTGAAGCAGAGTGAGGGAGCAAGCAAAAAGTGTTGACTTGCAGTGCGATTGTTGAGCATGGTATGGATGAGATGCAAATGTCAGTCAATGTCTGCATATTTCGTTTCAAATTTTTTTTTTATTATCACGATTAATTAGAACGAATTGCATTTCCTTTAACACAAAAAAACCTCAATATTTACCAGGATTTAATTTACACATTCCTAGCTATTTTACAACAATAGTGGATATGTAATCGGTTCAACTGAGTCGCAGACATAGACTTGGAGGCAACACATTTATTCAGTTCCAACACATGGGGTAAGTTTCCCCTTAACATGGTGGTGACCATCAGGCTAACTACACTAGTTAAAACGTAACTGCTACTGCGGACCAGGACCAACAGCTTCGGCCCGGGTCCACGTGTTGGAGACTCGTTGAACGGAGAACGTAGATGAAGGGTTCCTTCCAGGATGAACAACAACCCTGGTCCCTCTCGGGACCCGGCTTATATTCTCTGTGGCGTGGCCGGCTCCGCCCTTGGCCACATCCACCTTCCAGAATCCTCAGGAAAGATCTGGGTCCCAATCACGTGACCACCCCCAGCCCCCTCTTGGGGCCCCATTGTCAACTGTGTTCTCCCGGGTCAACCAGAGTCCCATGACCTAACGTAACCTCAGCCTTCAGCCGGCACCCACACACCCTGTCCTGTAGGGTCGGCACTGCACGCAAAGCTTGGTGCCATCTAGTGCCATTATTCAGCGCTCACCGGGCCCCTCTAGGGCCGATACTGCACCCAAATCATTGTGGTATCCGCGATGTCGCTACACCGCACGCCGTTCCCCTCTCGGGCCGGCACTGCACCCAGCATGGTGACATCCAGCAATGTCACTACATTAATATAAAAATGTATTTCGGTGCAATGAATGGGTGTGGATTGGATTGGCAAATCCAGCAGTGGATTGGCAAAGAGTTGTAAATGAACACATGTTCAGCAATGTGAAGAATAAATGTATGTTGGTGCAAGTGGAGGTATTTTTTTTTAACAATGAATCGTAACACCAGAGTATGTGTGAGATGAACCACTCACAGGGTGACATGAATGACCTGTACACACAGCAACTGGGCTTGCAATCTGTTAATGGCCAATTAAATCTTGTAATCACTGTGCTTCACAGGTCAGCGGCTGTGTCATTTGTCAAGATCCTGATGAAACAACTAATTGGATCTTGCATGGCTCAAACACTGCGGCAGTAGCGATGGGCCGAGTCTGAGGAAGTGCTTACAATGCTACAGCCAAATGAATGGACGTGTATTTGTGGGGAGTGGTGGCGCAGTGGTTAGCGCAGTGGGCGACAAATCAGACGATCCGAACATCGGTGACGAATATCCAAACCAGTCCTGGGCCTCCCCTAGGATTACTCAGCCCTATATTAGTCACTGGTGCAGTGTGGATACATCAGCACCGGGGAGACATCGGCAGCTGGGCGTGGTATTGGCCACCCACCCCTCGTGTGCCGTGTTGCCCTTATAAGTGCTTGCTACCAAAACGTCTGTTTCGCCTATAAAAGGGACAGGTCTTTGGAGAGTGATGACACAGTGGTTAGCGTACTGTGCGACAGAATGTGGCTACCTGAGTTCAATTTGCAGCCACGGCGGCTAACATCAGTGGTGAGTGATATTTGAACCGGTCCTGGCACCACTCCGCTCTCTTCACATTTGCACTGCCGAGCATGGTGAATTATGGTCAAACATCCCCCAAGCCCAACTATAGGTATACTCAGCCTGAAATAAATTCAGCAAACTGTCATACCCAGATTTATGTCTCCCCTTTTACGTTGTTTCGCAAATACGTCGTCAATTTATAAATACCATGACCTGATTTGTGTCACTTCAACCCACACTCACGTCACTGACGGCATCGTCTGCCATCTCTCGTATCTGTCGCCTTTCAGCCTTCGCCTCTACCCACCGTATACACCAACTTTGTGTCGCGCATAAAAAAGTACTGTACTGTGGAGGACAATACAGGAAATCCCTCGATTTACGAACGTTCGGTTTACAAAATTTCGCCTTCACGCAATTGACAAGCTATGGCCACTTTTTGATTAACTAAATCGAATTTTGGCGTTTGCGAAATGTCATGACGGCGCGCGCCACGAGGCCGTCAAACAAGAAGCACCCGGGAGGCTGCAGCGTCCATCTACGGCAGCGTTACGGTGTCCCTGTGGCGCAACAGTGACACCTCCATGTCAGTTTAATACATACAGTGAGGGAAAAAAGTATTTGATCCCCTGCTGATTTTGTACGTTTGCCCACTGACAAAGAAATGATCAGTCTATAAATTTAATGGTAGGTTTATTTGAACAGTGAGAGACAGAATAACAACAAAATCCCAAAAAACGCATGTCAAAAATGTTATAAATTGATTTGCATTTTAATGAGGGAAATAAGTATTTGACCCCTCTGCAAAACATGACTTGGTGGCAAAACCCTTGTTGGAAATCACAGAGGTCAGACGTTTCTTGTAGTTGGCCACCAGGTTTGCACACATCTCAGGAGGAATTTCGTCCCACTCCTCTTTGCAGATCTTCTCCAAGTCATTAAGGTTTCGAGGCTGACGTTTGGCAACTCGAACCTTCAGCTCCCTCCACAGATTTTCTATGGGATTAAGGTGTGGAGACTGTTTAGGCCACTCCAGGACCTTAATGTGCTTCTTCTTGAGCCACTCCTTTGTTGCCTTGGCCCTGTGTTTTGGTTCATTATCATGCTGGAATACCCATCCACGACCCATTTTCAATGCCCTGGCTGAGGGAAGGAGGTTCTCAACCAATATTTGACGGTACATGGCCCCGTGCATTGTCCCTTTGATGCGGTGAAGTTGTCCTGTCCCCTTAGCAGAAAAACACCCCCAAAGCATAATGTTTCCACCTCCATGTTTGATGGTGGGGATGGTGTTCTTGGGGTCATAGGCAGCATTCCTCCTCCAAACATGGCGAGTTGAGTTGATGCCAAAGAGCTCCATTTTGGTCTCATCTGACCACAACACTTTCACCCAGTTGTTCTCTGAATCATTCAGATGTTCATTGGCAAACTTCAGACTGACATGTATATGTGCTTTCTTGAGCAGGGGGACCTTGCGGGCACTGCAGGATTTCAGTCCTTCACGGCATAGTGTGTTACCAACTGTTTTCTTGGTGACTATGGTCCCAGCTGCCTTGAGATCATTGACAAGATCCTCCCGTGTAGTTCTGGGCGGATTAATCACCGTTCTCATGATCATTGCAACTCCACGAGGTGAGATCTTGCATGGAGCCCCAGGCCGAGGGAGATTGACAGTTCTTTTGTGTTTCTTCCATTTGCGAATAATCGCACCAACTGTTGTCACCTTCTCACCAACCTGCTAGCCCATTCCAGCCTTGTGTAGGTCTACAATCTTGTCCCTGACATCCTTGGAGAGCTCTTTGGTCTTGGCCATGGTGGAGAGTTTGGAATCTGATTGATTGCTTCTGTGAACAGGTGTCGTTTATACAGGTGTAATAAAAGACTCCGTCAGGCACTGCTGGTCTCCGCTTGTCTTTTATTCAGGTTCTTCTCCGCACCACACTGGTCTCCTCCATGGACCAGCGTCGTCTCGCGCGTGCCCCGCGCACACGCTTCCTCCTCAGCTCCTCCACTCGTCCTCACACCCCACTGGTCCTGACAAGGGACCAGCGTCTCCTCCTCTCGCGTGCCACGCACGCTCCTCTCGCGTGCCACGCACGCTCCTCTCGCGTGCCCCGCATGCTCCTCTGTCAGCTCCTTCTCCCGCTCCGCACACCGCTGGCCGACGGTGTGCCGAAGCCCCATCAGCCATGTGGCTGATGGCGTGGCGGCCACTCAACGTGGTCCCGCTTCTTCACTCCATCAACTGGCCTCGATCTCTTCCGGGCTCCCCTCTATAACCTCTCTCCCACGTGACCCTGACTCCTCCCTTCCGGATCGTCAGATCCGGCCTTCCCATACTGCCCTGCTGGCTCCACCTCCATTCACCTCGCTTCCCATTGGAGCCGAGGTGAACGGCGGCCCCTCCCACACGCCCCCCATACCGGGCTCCGCCCCCAATACCCCAGGCCGTGTGATTGGGCCAGAGTCCAGCAGCAACCCCATTTACGCTCGCATTACATAACCCCCCCCCCTGATGAAAAATCCAGCCGTCCCGGCTGCAATAGGATTAAATAATGCGAGCGACGGCATCACAATCAAGAATCACCCCAGACACAACGGAGAGTATAACAACAACACAATTAACGAAAGGGAAGGGATCTGGATCCGGTACGGAAAACCAGCCTGTCCTCCGTGTAACAAGCAAGAAAAAATTAAGGAATGGAAAGCAATACACAACAACGGTAACCGACACGCAAAAACGGCCGACGCACATAAACCAGGAATGCGGTGTCTTAGAGCGTGTCCGTGTTGCTGGTCCATCCGCCTGGCTCAAGTCCAACTTCAGAGAGCAACTGGTAGAGCAGGAGTGACGAACAGGCGCTCCACTCCCCCTTCAAGTCCACATCCGGTTAGCACAACCGGTAACACCCAGTTTGGCAGGCGCCGAAGATCTGTGACGAGAAGGAGAACCCATCCCCCTGAGGCACAGCACAACGAAACGCACATCCGCATGTCGTACACGACAGCCACCCGGCCCCAGGGTAGTGGAGATGATCTAAATCCGCCCCGCGTAAGAACCGCAATAAATACCCAAAAATCGACGCGATGGATGCCCCAGTATTTACATTTTAACAAAAAAATATTATTTACAAATGACAACAAAAATTTTCCTGCTCTTGCCCATCAGCAGTCCTCCCTTGAGGACCAGCACAGACATCTCACGTACACAGCATGTACCCACTGTCACTCTCAACACAGCCCCCGGCCGCACACCCTCGCGTGGAGAGAGCCACGCTCCCCAGCGGCAACATTTAACTTGCCTTCGCCCGCACCGTGGTTGTCCAACCACAGCAACGTCCACTTGCCATACACTCGGCCAGTGCAATTTTGGGGACGAGACAATGGCACATCGCAACGACTCAGCCATGCTCCATCCCGTACGATTCCATCACCAATGGACACACCCCAGCATCTTATAGTCTCACGCTTTACAGACAAGGGAAGGTTCATCCCTTGGCAAGGCCAGAACCCATCGACCCCCCCCCCCCCCCCCCCACGGGGCAATGTTTTCCCTTATACATTCAATAACGTCATAACCCAGAGCGGAACAAGTCCGCGGCCCTTCCCGCTGGAGGACCCGCAAGGGGAATCCCCGCCCCATGCTAGCCGGGTCTCCCCGTTCGCTGCCACATAACGGAACCTCTACTCCTGAATTCCATGAGCCCCCGGCTCACCAGGTTCACAGTCTGCCACCGCACAACGGAACCCCGACTCCCCGAGCCATATGAGCATACGGCCCATTAGTTTGAGACATACCACGGAGTGTCTCGCCTCCGGGCTGTCAGGTCAGCCATCGGCCAAAGGCCGATGTGACCACAACTCGTGCATCACCCACTCAACAATGGCAGGCGTATATTGGTAAAATATTTGCCCCAGAATAGAACCCAGCCAGCATCTCTGTCCCAAAATGCTGGTGCAATGACACGCCCCCCCCCCCTTAGTCAGACACGGGCCACTATGCTCCTGTTACCCCGATGGGCGCCAACACGCCAGCATTGCGCACAACACGCAATGCACGCACACAAGTTAGAGCGCAACACGGGAGTCAAGGGATGATATCAATAACCGCATCCCCGCGGCTCGACGTGTATACTTAAAATGGCGGCGGCACGCGCGAAGCGCCCCCCCGAGGTTTTCCCCCCGCGCGCTCAAAATGGCGGCCCCATGCGCCGACCGCATCCCCGCGATTTCCCGCGCGCGCACAAAATGGCGGCCCCACGCGCCAATCACATCCCCGCGATTTCCCGCGCGCGCTCAAATAGGCGACCCCATGTGCCGAGCGCATCCCCGCGATTTTCCGCGCTAGCCAAAATGGCGGCCCAATGCGCGACCACGTCGGCAGTTTTCCCCGTGCGTGCACCCCAGCTGCCCCTTGCTGGGGGTCACAACACACATCCCCTGTCACGTTTTAACAACCCCCAACGATACGACGCATAGCCGCAGCTCGCTGCACACAGCAGTCGGTATCGGGGGAATTTTTAAGCCATAGTTGACCAAGACACATTGCTCATACACACCAACTCGCAATGCAACCCCTGGCCGCATGCAATCAACGGAAAGAGCGACGCCACTTGGCGGAAATTTACGGCCCCATCACCCTTGACGGCAGAGCCACCAACAACGCCCTCATCCCTCAACACTCGCAATTTCCTATGAACACACATGCAATCTCGTGTGCACGAACACCCATACAACCAAAATTTAGGGTCCCCCACGAATTGACCAATTTCCGAACAGGTACGCACAACTAATAACAATCCTGAACCCAATGGTCACAACAATGCACCGCACTCTGTATCCGTACAGAAAGACAGTCTATACAGTACGTGCAGTCAGCATATCGCGATTACAAGCAGCAAAGTTCCACACAGGTCGTACATTATGTACAATCGCAAGCCGAGCTGCAGGCAATCAACACACCGTTAACCCTGTCGCACCGTGCAGCAAAAAAAAAATCATCAAAATAACCACGTCGCACACAGCAACCCACGGGATGGTAACAGCGCGGGACACTCGACGCAACCGAATTAATAATTAACCTCGCCATCAAGATAACATCCCCATGCAGCAACGCATAACCACTATTTGACACAGAGCAAACACAAGCAGACAGCCCATCCATCCTCACACACCCCGACCCGCGCTCCGCACGCTCGAGACATACAAACAATCGCACCCCGGCACAAGCAGGGTGGTGACTTGAGACGCCTCGCAGAACTCGGACGGTGAGCGCGGCGTCCTCCCGCGACTGCTCCGGTGTGTCGCACACGAGCCAGGACGAGGTGCTCCCGCCCCGGCAGCAGCAGCGTCGGCGTCCTCTCCTTGCGGCTCCTTCCCGCAAAACAGCTGCTCAGCAGCAGGATGCACACTACGCGGCGCCTTCGAGATTTTGCCTTGAAAAAGTCCACCTCTGACTCCAGTATAATAAAAGACTCCGTCAGGCACTGCTGGTCTCCGCTTGTCTTTTATTCAGGTTCTTCTTCGCACCTCACTGGTCTCCTCCACGAACCAGCGTCGTCTCGCGCGCTTCCCGCGCACGCGCTTCCTCCTCAGCTCCTCCACTCATCCTCACACCCCCCTGGTCCTGACAAGGGACCAGTGTCTCCTCTCGCTCCTCTAGCGTGCCACGCACGCTCCTCTCGCGTGCCACGCACGCTCCTCTCGCGTGCCCCGCACGCTCGTCTCGCGTGCCACGCACACTCCTCTCGCGTGCCCCGCACGCTCCTCTGTCAGCTCCTTTTCCCGCTCCGCACACCGCTGGCCGACGGTGTGCCGAAGCCCCATCAGCCACGTGGCTGATGGCGCGGCGGCCACCCAACGTGGTCCCGCTTCTTCACTCCATCAACTGGCCTCGATCTCTTCCGGGCTCCCGTCTATAACCTCTCTCCCACGTGACCCTAACTCCTCCATTCCGGATCGTCAGATCCGGCCTTCCCATACTGCCCTGCTGGCTCCACCTCCATTCACCTCGCTTCCCATTGGAGCCGAGGTGAACGGCGGCCCCTCCCACATGCCGCCCATACCGGGCTCCGCCCCCAATACCCCGGGTCGTGTGATTGGGCCAGAGTCCAGCAGCAACCCCATTTACGCTCGCATTACAGAGGTAACAAGCTGAGATTAGGAGCACTCCCTTTAAGAGTGTGCTTCTAATCTCAGCTCGTTACCTGTATAAAAGACACCTGGGAGTCAGAAATCTTTCTGATTGATAGGGGGTCAAATACTTATTTCCCTCATTAAAATGAAAATCAATTTATAAAAATTTTGACATGCGTTTTTATGGATTTTGTTGTTATTCTGTCTCTCACTTCAAATAAACCTACCATTAAAATTATAGACTGATCATTTCTTTGTCAGTGGGCAAATGTACAAAATCAGCAGGGGATCAAATACTTTTTTCCCTCACTGTAGTAGGCTTTCGCGACCGAGATTCATAAGTTTTTTTTTGGGTTAGATCGCGTAAATGTGTCGTTAAACCCGCCACCACCCGACACAGCCAATTAGGTTTGTCACGTAAACAGAACATGCCAATTCGTTACTAGTATAGCTGTGATGCCGCCGCCACGAAGCCATTCAGCAGGCGCCCCAGCTACGACCTCGCCACCACCAAGCGACGGAGCCTACCCCGCGTCCCCCTCACCTCACCTCACATGAACACACCCACACGCATTTCCCCCTCCCATAGAGCTCCGAGGGGAGGTCACTTGGCCGACCGGTTTTTATCCGAGAAGCCCTTATCGGGATTAAACTTTCACGGTTTCCGGCGACTAGGGAATTGGACGACCTCCCCCGACGCTACTTTGCACCGCGGCGCTGCGACCGGCCTTAAGATTGCAAGGTCGCAGCGAGGGGCCACTCGGCCACCGCGGGTGAAACGCATCCCACACACCCCACACACGCCAGTATCGACGGGGCAGGCAGAGGGAATAAGCATTGTGATGGAGGAGCATCATTAGAAAACACGCAGCGCATCTGAACTGCATAATCAGGCACCCCCGCACAGGCAGCGGAGGGACGGCATAATTACGCTGGGGCACGCAGGCACCATTGTTAGGGGAGTTAAAGGATAAGGCTGTTAGTATAAATAATCGGGAGAGCGGGGTCACGCGGGCAGCCGTGCACAAATTCCCACGGCGCACCTTTGTAATGGACGCCGCCGCATAATCTGCAATAACAAAGGCATGCGTGAGAAAGGAATTAACTTGCGGAACATCCGATTAGCATATCGAAGGCCCACGGTACGTGGGAAGGGGGTAGGGGCCTGAGTCCGGGAATTAGGATAAAAGGGAGCGTAGCGAGGTAGAGCTCTCTCTTACTCCGAGAAGCCAGCGTCCAAGACGGCCCCCAGCTCTGCCCTCCGGACGTCCGTGAGACGTGTCGAGGCAAGCAGCGAGGAAAATCCACGGAACGTCGAGTGCCTCAAACCGTGAGTAAGGAGGTAAAAGTATTTCGTGAACGATAAATAGGGAATAGGTCCCGGGATGGTAGAGTAGGCAGCCTCGTCAATTCATACTGACTCAACAACCAGTCCCGGGTAGCAGACAATAAATCATTAACAGCTGATCGTGGCCTCGTGTGATCTCGTATTATAAGTGTGAACGCGTGTGGTACTGTGTATGCGTAAGCTCGCGGCGTGCGTAATCGGCGTACCCCAGGTGCGCGATCATAACGTGAGCGGCCAGCAGGCGGCGAGCGCTGCGCAGAGCGGCGCAAGAGTGGGTGTCGCGTGTGTTCACCCCGTGTGTGATACAGGTGCGCGATCATAACGCGAGTATTCAGTGGTGAGTGAGTGCCGCGGGGAGCTGTGTGCGTGAGTGCACATACGTCCGTTACGGGTCGGATACGGATGCGCATTGGTAACGTGGTTATTCGACGTGGAGGCGAGTGCCGCACAGGGCTATAGACGGGCACACGCTCGCAGTGTGCGAGAGCTGCACGTAGCGGTGTAAAGAGGGGGAGTGTAGCGTTTGATTGATGATGCTGTGCGCACGTATGCTCGCAGCGTGGGAGCGCAGCGCGAGGCTGTAACAGTACAGGCGTCGCGTTCGAATGCCGGCGAAACCGTAGCGGGTAATAGGGAGGTGTGGTAACGTAAACGAAATAGGGGATGCAGGCGGGAGGGAACCCGGGGGCCAACGGCCCCCACATATTGGTGTCAGAAACGGGACGATCCCCCGCACCCCCAAGGGAAAGAGGCCCCCCAACCCAGGTTAAAATCAAATGCACATTTACGGGCAAAGGAATTCCATCATGGAAATCGTTTGCCCGCAGCATCAGGGGGGCTAAAAAGGTTAATGGGTGGTCGGATGAGGAGGCGTTGCAGCAGTTAGAACTACATTTAGATGGACGGGCAGCTGACTTTGTGGAAGCTTTGCCCGCAAGCGCACAAACTCAGTGGGAAAAATTAATGTGCGAACTCGAACGGCGCTTCGGCGCCTATGACGAGGAGGAGGCGCAGGCGGCCTTAGAGGCACGCCGCCGCCAATCCGGCGAGGATCTGCGAGATTACGCCGAGGACGTACGCATGTTGACCCAGATCGCGTACCCGGAGTACGAGGCGAAAGTAATTGAGAGCCTCGCCGCCGGGAAGGTCCAGCGATATTTGGCACGCACCCCGTGGTGGCAGCCAAATATAGACGGTGCACGCCTCTCCTTTAACACACTTGTCGAGCGCGCGCGTAAATGCGAGAAGCTCTCTGGTGAGCGCGCGCAGCCTCGAGGGAGGGGACGAGAGTGCGCCGTAGCGAGCCTACTCTCCGACGAGGAGGAAGAGCTCGCCATCGCAGTAAGGAGACGGGCAAGGGAGCCCCAGAGACCCAGCGAAACAACCCCGGGTTGGGTAGCCGGGTTACAGACCGGCATAGGAAATATGGACGGTAAGATAACCCACGTAGGTGAGAATATGACCAAGCTGCAATCCTCCGTTGAGACCATCTGATCCGAGATGGGGGAACTAGACTCCACGGTAGGAGGGCTAACTGGAAGGATAGCGCGACTAGAAGCAGAGTATGAGCAGCAGCGTGCTGGGGGAGGAGGGAGTGGGCAGAGAGCCCACTACGGAGCCGCCACCCCTCCCCGGGCGTGTTATGTGTGCGATCGGCGAGGGCATCTCAGGAGGGACTGTCCTCAGGTCGCCCGAGCTAGACAAGAGCTAAGGTCAAACACTAAGGCCCCCCTAGAGAGGGGACCACTGGGGGGTGAAATCGACGTAGCCCAGACACAAACAAGCTGTAGTGATAATGGGGAGCGAGTGATCTCCACACAGGTTCCAGCAACAACGCCCACGCAAACGGTGACTCCTGGCGACTGGCTACGGGAGCTGGTGGCGGGGATCACGGGGGCCACGTCGCTGGTGGAAGGGGAGGTAAACGGAGTGCGTACCCGAATCCTGTTGGACACGGGGGCGGTGGCCTCGCTCGTGAGCGCAGCGCACTGCAGCGCGATCGGGGTCGACGTGCATCACCTGCAGGCACCGGACCGCGCGCTGCACACGGCGAGCGGAGCCGGAATGGGGTTGCTGGGGAGAGCCACCCTAGAGGTCCGCATAGGCAGCCAGGTGTGCACCCAGGAGTTCTACGTGTCAAGTGCGTTGTGTCACGAGTGCATTGCAGGTACCGACCTCTTAGAAAAGCTGGGACTCAACGTGCAACCCCGCCAGCGATGCGCCACCATGGAGAGCAACGGCGAGCGGATTCCATTCCTGGGACGAGAACCAACGCGCCCCCGCTTCACACCTGTGGCCGCTATCCTGGCGACGGCAGTCACCATCGGGCCGCTCACCGAGATGCTGGTGCCGGTGGCAACATCCCCCACCGACCCCGCGCTCCGACCATCAGGGGAGGTAATGCTGACTCCTCACCCGGAGTTGGCAAAACGGTATGGGGTCGTGGGATCCGCCACGTTGGTAAACGCAGATGGGGACCGATTGTTTATGCGGATGTTTAACCCGCACAATACCCCAGCGATACTGCGACGGTGCACCCCGATCACCACCGTACACCCCCTGCACGCACGCCACTCTGACGAATCGGTGTTCGCACTCTGGGCTGAGGACCCCGGTCGTCCTGAGGGGGACCAGGACCTGGCCTGGCGAGTCGGCCCGACTCCCCGAGCCGAGGTCGTCCCCCTGCTCGACGCGTTACATGTGCCATGGGCGGATTTACCTAAGGGAGAGGCCGATCGGCTGCGCGAGTTACTGCGGGAGTATGCCGACGTGTTCAGCGAACACGACTCGGACGTGGGTCGGACCGACCTTGTTAAGCACCAAATTGACACCGGTGCAGCCCGACCCATCAAACTCCCTGCGTACCGAGTGGGCGCACCCGAATGCACCCAGATCAAAGAGGCGGTTGGGGACATGCTTCGCGATAACATAATTCAGCCCTCGGCGAGCCCCTGGTCAGCCCCAGTGGTACTAGTAACGAAAAAGGATGGGTCAACCCGGTTCTGCGTCGATTACCGTAAATTGAACGCAGTCACGCTCGGCGACGCCTTCCCCATACCTCGCATCGATGACACTTTCGACAGCCTCACCGGAGCACGATATTTTTCCACCCTCGATCTCGCATCCGGGTATTGGCAGGTGGAGATGGCGGAGGAGGATCGGCCGAAAACCGCCTTCACCACCCCGATGGGACTATTCGAGTTTCGAGTACTCCCGTTCGGACTCACCAATGCGCCCGCGACATTCCAGCGGCTGATGGAGTTGGTGATGCGGGGTTTGCAATGGGAACAGTGCCTGATTTACTTGGACGATGTGATCGTGTTCAGTAGATCTTTGTCTGAGCATTGGTCCAGGCTACGAGAGGTGTTCCAGCGACTGCGAGCGGATCATCTCAAGCTCAAGCCACGTAAGTGTTACATCGCACAACGCGAGGTGGGGTACCTCGGGCATCGCGTCAGCGAGGCAGGCGTGCGTACCGATCCGGAGAAGGTACGCGCCGTAGTGGAGTGGCCACGACCAAGGAATCTGACGGAGATCAGATCATTCTTGGGGCTTGCCACCTATTATCGTCGATTTGTAAAGGGATTCAGCGAGATTGCATGCCCCCTCACCCAACTCACTTCCCCTAAGCACCCCTATCAGTGGACGGGGGCCTGCCAGACGGCCTTCACCACTCTCAAAAACCACCTCACCCATGCCCCCACCCTCGCTTTCCCCGATTTTACCACCGATTTTATTTTGGACACCGACGCCTGCAGCAGCGGGCTGGGCGCGGTGTTGTCACAAGGTGCAGGACGGAACGGAACGAGTAATCGCGTACGCCAGCCGGACCTTGAGTGGGGCCGAGCTGAACTATTGTGTGACCCGCCAAGAGTTGTACGCCGTGATTTTCGCATGTAAGCAGTTCCGGCCGTATTTGTATGGCAGGAAATGTCGCGTACGCACTGACCATTATGCTCTGCAGTTTCTTCTTACATTCAAGGAGCCGCGGGGGCAGATGGCTCGGTGGCTGGCGCAGTTGCAGGAGTACAACCTGCAAATCGAGTACCGGGCTGACCGGACGCATGCAAACGCGGACGCCTTGTCGAGGCGGCCCACGGTGTACGCCGAGACAAGGGCGGAGGAGGCCTGCCCGTGTTTCACGGGGGGACGCTGCCTGCAGGCAACGGACCCCCGAGAGGCCGCGACCACTGATCCCCCCCCAGCGAGAGAGAGTGCAGTGTGTGCCACAGAGACCCCCGCAGGTGGCACCGAGGATCCCGTCGGCCGCCTGGCAAGCGCGGGACCCACGGCTCGGGGCCCGGCGAACCACCTCGCCCCAATCGGACGGATCCAAGAGGACGTCGGCTGCGCCTTCCCGGGCCTGAACGACGAGCAGCTGAGACAGACCCAACAACGGGATCCGGATCTGGCGGCGGTGGAGGCGGCGCTGCGGGAGGAGAAGAGCGCCCTACCAGGACCCTGGAGCGGTTTGTATGCCCGGTTGTGTGTGCGGAACGGAGTGGTACGAGAGCTAACCGAGGCCGGCCAGCCGGGGTGCGTCTGTGTTCCTGCCCAGGTGCGACCCCAGCTGCTACGGCTGGTGCATGACCACCCGCTCGGGGGCCATGACGGGGAACGACGCACTCGAGAGACCCTGCGTCGCCAGTATCTCTGGCCCAAATTGGCACAAGACGTGGCCGCCTGGGTACAGGGCTGCCGCGCCTGTCAGCAGTGCGGGCCAAAACCGGCACGATACCAGGTACCCCTGAGGCCGTTCCGCGTCAGCTGCACGAATTAGCTGGTCGGGATCGACCTACAGGGACCATTCCCACGATCCCATCGAGGCAACCGGTATATCCTCGTAGCGGTGGAGTATTTCACCCGCTACCCCGTGGCAGTGGCCATCCCTGATAAAACGGCCTTGGTGGTGGCCCGAGCATTCGTAGAGCACTACGTACTTAAGCATGGGATCCCCGAACGAGTCCTCACCGACCAGGGTAGCGAGTTCGAGGCTGAGTTGTTTCAAGCGCTGTACCGAGAATTCGGAATCCAGAAGGACCGAACCACAGCCTACCACCCCCAGGCGAACGGTATGGTGGAGCGCATGAATCAGACCTTAGCGGGGAAGCTCAAACGTATGACGGCCGCACATCAACGGGATTGGGACGAACACCTCCCCTACGCCCTGTTCGCCTACACCACCGCTGTGCACACATCGACGGGACAAACCCCGTTCCTAATGATGTTTGGTCGTGAGTCTCGTTTACCCGCAGATCTGCTGTTCGGCGTTCCCCCACCCCAAACGGAGGAAGGGAGCCGCCCCGTCGAGCACCTGATGGAGACCCTACGAGGGGTCCGGGGCCGGGCCTACCCGCACGGGTAGGCTGCGCATCGGCGACAGGAGCAGAGCACCCGCCCCCGCATGGAGCCCCCCCTCTTCTCGACAGGCGAAAAGGTATGGCTACACACCCCTCGCGTCGGGACCGGACAGGTGGGGAAGCTGACGACCTACTGGCGGGGACCGTGGACCGTGGTGCGGCAAATCTCCCCCTGGACGGTATTGATCCAAGGTGGAGAGAGAGGACGCGAAACGGTGGTCAACGTCCGCCGTTTAAAATCATGGAGAGCAGCTCCGGCGCAGGAGATCCCCGCCGCCAGAGTACCGCGGACCCACGGGACCCCCACCTCACCCGGGCTCGAGGGCCTCGCGCACTACATGGGCCCCGCCGGACCCCCAGTCCCGAGGCGCCCCGACCCCGCCAGGGGACGGCGTGGACGACGGCCCCTAAACCCATCCGCTTCTGAGTTTGTACCCCAGCCCGCAGGTACCGAGGGACAGGGAGAGCCGCTGGAGTGGAGGAGGAGGCCGCCGCAGGAGCTTCAGAGGACGACGCCACCCGCCCCGAGACCAGCCACGAGGTCCGGACGGACCCCCCGGACCCCGCAGCGTTTCCTCGTGGGCGCGGCTCAAGCAAGGTGCTCCAGTCAACCCGAGACGGGGACCAGCACCTCGGGGGGCTATGTGATGCCGCCGCCACGAAGCCATTCAGCAGGCGCCCCGGCTACGACCTCGCCACCACCAAGCGACGGAGCCGACCCCGCGCCCCCCTCACCTCACCTCACATGAACACACCCGCACGCATTTCCCCCCCCCCATAGAGCTCCGAGGGGAGGTCACCTGGCCGACCGGTTTTTATCCGAGAAGCCCTTATCGGGATTAAACTTTCACGGTTTCCGGCGACTAGGGAATTGGACGACCTCCCCCGACGCTACTTTGCACCGCGGCGCTGCAACCGGCCTTAAGATTGCAAGGTCGCAGCGAGGGGCCACTCGGCCACCGCGGGTGAAACGCATCCCACACACCCCACACACGCCAGTATCGACGGGGCAGGCAGAGGGAATAAGCATTGTGATGGAGGAGCATCATTAGAAAACACGCAGCGCATCTGAACTGCATAATCAGGCACCCCCGCACAGGCAGCGGAGGGACGGCATAATTACGCTGGGGCACGCAGGCACCATTGTTAGGGGAGTTAAAGGATAAGGCTGTTAGTATAAATAATCGGGAGAGCGGGGTCACGCGGGCAGCCGTGCACAAATTCCCACGGCGCACCTTTGTAATGGACGCCGCCGCATAATCTGCAATAACAAAGGCATGCGTGAGAAAGGAATTAACTTGCGGAACATCCGATTAGCATATCGAAGGCCCACGGTACGTGGGAAGGGGGTAGGGGCCTGAGTCCGGGAATTAGGATAAAAGGGAGCGTAGCGAGGTAGAGCTCTCTCTTACTCCGAGAAGCCAGCGTCCAAGACGGCCCCCAGCTCTGCCCTCCGGACGTCCGTGAGACGTGTCGAGGCAAGCAGCGAGGAAAATCCACGGAACGTCGAGTGCCTCAAACCGTGAGTAAGGAGGTAAAAG
Source organism: Lethenteron reissneri (assembly GCF_015708825.2). NCBI lineage: Eukaryota > Metazoa > Chordata > Hyperoartia > Petromyzontiformes > Petromyzontidae > Lethenteron > Lethenteron reissneri. The sequence goes on along the minus strand of NC_083787.1, from coordinate 13,810,119 downwards.
TATTTCGTGAACGATAAATAGGGAATAGGTCCCGGGATGGTAGAGTAGGCAGCCTCGTCGATTCATACTGACTCAACAACCAGTCCCGGGTAGCAGACAATAAATCATTAACAGCTGATCGTGGCCTCGTGTGATCTCGTATTATAAGTGTGAACGCGTGTGGTACTGTGTATGCGTAAGCTCGCGGCGTGCGTAATCGGCGTACCCCAGGTGCGCGATCATAACGTGAGCGGCCAGCAGGCGGCGAGCGCTGCGCAGAGCGGCGCAAGAGTGGGTGTCGCGTGTGTTCACCCCGTGTGTGATACAGGTGCGCGATCATAACGCGAGTATTCAGTGGTGAGTGAGTGCCGCGGGGAGCTGTGTGCGTGAGTGCGCATACGTCCGTTACGGGTCGGATACGGATGCGCATTGGTAACGTGGTTATTCGACGTGGAGGCGAGTGCCGCACAGGGCTATAGACGGGCACACGCTCGCAGTGTGCGAGAGCTGCACGTAGCGGTGTAAAGAGGGGGAGTGTAGCGTTTGATTGATGATGCTGTGCGCACGTATGCTCGCAGCGTGGGAGCGCAGCGCGAGGCTGTAACAGTACGGGCGTCGCGTTCGAATGCCGGCGAAACCGTAGCGGGTAATAGGGAGGTGTGGTAACGTAAACGAAATAGGGGATGCAGGCGGGAGGGAACCCGGGGGCCAACGGCCCCCACATAGCACACCGGTGTGTTGGAGAGCAAAGCCACAACATTTATAATCTGAGTACGACGTTTCTCCAGTATTTACAAGTAGCAACATCAGGCGAACAGCCAGATTTGTGGAGAAATCCTCCTGTTCTCAGGTCACCTTTCCACCACTCATTCCGACACGCATAGAGTATGGGGAGTTCCCTGAAAAGGGGAATTTGTTGCATTCCTTCAACCGTTTTAATGTTGTATTGTGAAAAGTGACATCGGTGTATATGTTTATGTTATGAGCAGAGTAAATTAATCAGAAAAGCCAGTCCGATTCACGAAATTTAGTTTTTTTTTTGTAAAGAACGCATTCCTTTCGTAAACCAATACCTCCATCGGCAAACAGTTGAAATGAAAGAGACCTTGAGACGTTCTGAAAGCCATTTTCAGTCTGGTTTGGGCATCGAGTGGTAGCTGCCAGAATCCCGCCAAAAGGTCTAGTGTCGAGAAGATTTTTGCTCCTGCTAGGGCATCCAAAGAGTCGTCTATGCTCGGGAGTGGGTAGGCGTCCGCCAAGGTAACTTTGTTCAGCCGCCTGAAGTCTACGCAAAAACGCAAGGATCCATCCGATTTCTTAACCAATACAACCGGCGCCCCCTACGGACTCGTCGATGGCGATATGATGTCTGACTCCATCTTCTCCTGCACTGCCCCCCGCACATGCTCCTTCTCGCTAGGACCCATCCTATAGGAGTTCTGCCGAATGGGTGGCGCATCGCCCGTATCAATGTGGTGCTCCATCAGCGTCATGCAACCAATATCGTAGGGACCCTGACTGAACACGTCTGCAAAGTAATTCAACAAAGTCCTGAGCTCCCCTGATTCCCTTGCCGACAGATCGCTGTTTTGTGCCAGGAGCGCGTCTATCCATGCCGTGTCCTCTGCGCCGACCGACGGGCCGTCCAATTGCACATTGTTGACGGTCTGCGCCTCAGGGTTCGAATGTATGGGACTGACATTTTCGAACAAGGTCCCTTCCTGAATTGTAACGGGGGTGTCGGCCGTATTGAGGACCTGTATGAACAGTGGCTAATTCCTGCGCACAAGCGTGTCAGCTGCTGCTAAGCAATATATAGCGACCCACCACCGACGATACTGCGGAGACAATGAGCGGTGCATCCGACCGGGAAGTGACGAGCGGGGTGCGATATCGGAACTTCTTTATCGCGCCCAGCTTTACATCTGGATTTGTGAGAGAGTGTAAGTCTTTGTCTTTGAATCTGTGAGCGTGTGAGTGTTTCTGTGTGTGCGGATCTATGAGTGAGTGTTAGTTTGGATCTGTGAGTGTATGGATCTGTGAGCGAGTGTGTTAGTTTGTATCTATGAGTGATCGAGTGTGGATCTGTGAATGAGTGTTAGTTTGGATCTATGAGTGAGCGAGTGTGTGTGGATCTGTGAGTGTTAGTTTGGATCTACGAGTGAGCGAGTGTGTGTCACCACCTCGCCACTACTTCCTACCCAGCAAGCGAAGCCAGCCCAGTGCCGAAGGTAAGAACAATTCAAACTCTAAAATGTTCTTTATTTTATTTATCTGGTCATTTTCATTTTATTCACACGTGTATTGGAATATCATAAAACAAATAAGGAGTAATATTGGTAAAAAGCGAACTATAATAGGTGAAGTGGTGTTCATTATGAGAAACATTGCTTCGAATTGCATCATTTCGATATTCGTCGCACCTTTCAGGAACGCAACCCCGACGTAAAACAGGGTAATACTGTACTTGTAAACATTACCACGAGATGGATGGGCATGTTGCTGGATGTGCCACCCCTCATGTGCTGTACCATCCTTCATGGGTGTTCACTAATAGCACTTACCTCAACAGCCTTTATAGGCTTGCTGTCAAATTGCTCTCTCCATTTCTACATCACTCATATAAGTCCCCCCTCTCTCTATTTCTCTCATGGCTCTTCTCACGCGTCCCAATGAGAGACAGGGAGAGCCATGATAGAGTCTGAACGATAGAGAAATGGAGAGAGTGATGAGCATGGGAGAGCTGTGTGTGAGAGACAGTGATAGATGATCGAGGGACAGAGAGAGAGGGATGGGAGAGAGAGACGAATGGGAGAGGGGGGGTTAATGAAACGGAGTGAGGATGTACGAGCCACTTTCTCGCAGATGCGCTCGCCCACGTGGCCGTCAGAGTGAGTGACGCGGAAACTTGTCACGCCCGCTGCCTAGGACCCGGAGGGCCTCCGTCCCGCTGACCGTGGCCCTTGTTGCGTGTACAAATATGTCAGTCCCTCTTAGGGTAACTCACGGCTGACGGCCAGGCGACTCCATTGAACCTCAACCCCCCCCCCCCCCAACGCAGCTGCACGCCTCGGGGCCGAACGGTGGCTCCACTGCCTCCGCTGCCAACGCCACCGCTGCCATCATTGTGGATGGCTTTGGGGCCCTCATGTAGACGCGGCGCAATATGCTCCGGCAGAAGAGACGCGAGCATTGGAAAGCGCCCGCGGCAGCAGCGTCAGCAAAAACAACATCGAGCGACCTATGCGCTGCTTCGTGCATCAATCACAAGACAAGAACCTTTGACAATATGCAAAGCAAATCATTATTTTCAAGCGAGCGGGTGTTTTGTTGAGGGAGTACGCGTGTTCCCAGCAGCCCGTGCAAATTCGCTCACGTGCGAATTTGCAAAAATGTTGGGCCAATGCTGGTTGACGTTGAGCCAACGTGGGCCCAACTTCACGTTTACTGGGTCAGCACTTGTGCGTATGGGTTTAATAATAACAAAAATCTGGCTCAGAGTAAGAATGGATATTCCTAGTTCCCCAGCAAAGAGCTTCGATTGCAATAATTCCACTCCCGCTTCGCACACGGTGACCGGGTGACGCCCGGACATTGCGGCTTAAACGTTGTTCCCGTCAAATGAAATTAGAAAATTGTTCAGAGCGTCGAGCAGATCAATTGCAGGCGCGACCTGCAATAGGGGCGGCGAGCTGTTAACTCCCTCGCCTGGTATACAGGAGGCTGTGGGCTCGATCCCGACCCTGATGCCTACTGTATATTTGGAGTTTGCATGTTCTCCCCATGGTCGCGTGGATTTTTCGTCCAGATCTTCTGGGTTTTCGCTCCAGATTTAGAAACATGCGTTTTTTTTTATATTTGGCTGCTATAAATTTCCACATCATGATAATCTACTTCATTGAGCTATCATTTGTGGCCAATGTTGCTTCTGCAAAAGTGCTATATAGCTGAATTGGACCTTACACGAACTCTCTCTGCTGAAGCACTCTCGCCATGGCCAGCAGACCTGGACATTGGCGTTTAGCTACCGAACACATTGCTGCCATACGTAAGTAGAGAAATGCTACATTTGGCTGTGAGAACTCACCGGGTGAGTGGAGCTGAAACGACAATAATGATCGACGCGTCGCTAAACGCTCGTGCGCCGTGTGACAATTGCATCTGTGTTGGGTGGCGAAGGATTCTTAAAGAGACAGACGTGGTTCGATCATTAGGTAGGTGGCCTAAGCCAAAAAACAAATGTGTTGTGAATCATAACAAGAGCAGCTACGAAAGCCACTACGAGCGAGGTTCGCCTCTTCAGTTTGGAGGCGGCGTTTCTACCGGACCAAGAGAATATCCTCTTGTGCTCTCCTGCCAGCGCAATGCGCTCGCCTAGTTTGTAATTTGTTACAAAGGAGATATTGCACACTGGACGTTATTTTAAGTCAATACATGAATGGAGTGTATTGGCGATGCTGCACAAGCACACACACATTATATACAGTATATATATTGTTTTACTTACCACATTCATAATTAGCACTGCATCTTTCAACAGATTAAAACCCTATCAAATTTTGTTGGTGGATGGTCCTTTTGAAGTAGGGCCAAAACAGTGTTAAAAATAAAAAACATGGTGACACCGAAAACAACGGAGAGCATTGCAGTTATTTTGTTACCCCCTATTGAATTATTCACTGCGAGCAGGTCCGGCTTGGTTTGATGGGTGAGCGATCAGTGTGGTGGAAGAGGATGCTAATGGTGCAACGGTGGTGACATTGCATGATGGGTGGGGGGGACGGACACATTTGTTTGTAGATTTTTCAAAATTGTTCATGGGGAACAGACAGAAACCCAAAAAAAAGATGGAAAAAGAGAGAGACTGAGCAATATAGGCGCCTCCCCCCCCCCCCCGGAGAGGCAGACAAAGAGTAACAAAGAAAGAGACAGAGGGAGAGAAAGATAAACAGAGAAATACGCGGAGAAACAGAAACAGCTCCCCGAGCCACCCCTCGGGGCACACATCTTTTTGTTCGCCAACACTGTGTAAATGCCGGCACTGACCGTGGCCAAACAAATCCATAGAGAGGAATCATTGACTGCACAGCGCCGCCTGAACCCCATTCCTCTCACATTCGGCACGCTTCGGCGCGTTGCTTGCAACCAAATCAACGTGAATGCAGCCGACCTCGGCGGATCTCTGAAGCCTAAGTAGGGGTTGAGCTTCGCGAGTCCATGGATGGGAGGTTGCCTGGGGATACCGGCTTCTGTTGCCTTGGGCTGTCATGTTGCCAAGCTTTGGCAGTACGTACAGCATTGGATTCTTGAATCCATCTGTGCGGAGCTTTGAGCGATACCTCAAATGCATGCATGCTGGGTTTTCTCCATGTTCTGTTTTCCTCCTCCGTGAATGCAACCTGTCAGTGAGTTGGCCAAATAACCCAATTGTGGCTGGACCCTTCTGAAAGAGTTTGAGACTGTGACAAACAAGGGAGATTATTATGATGCAACGCTATCCCGCACACGCAAGGGCCTGCATCGAGTGCTCATCATGGGGCCTGATCAGTGAGCCTGTGCCAGAGGAATGTTCCTTTTTCATTCACACGAATAAATCAAAACCTACCATCTGATAGCGTGAGAAGTTACATACTTCACCCGCGTCGATCCAAATACCGTGGGCCCACGTTTCCGTGGCCAAAGTAATAGATTTGTATTGGATGAAGTTGGTGTTGCATTCGTCGAATATACAACGGCATTTACTCGAACATTTATTATGCGAGTCTCAACACTGTTTTGCCGGCCCCGATAGTAATAATACATTAATAGGTGTCGCCCTTTGTCAATGCAGTGATGGAGGAAGGCCTCCCTCTGCCATGTCGATCGCGGGAGATGTGACCATTTTTCACCACTGGTCAGGGCACTTTTGGTCCAGCACTGGTGCCACTCTGACCTGGTATACAAGAGCTCGTGGTGTTCGATCCCAACCCTGACACCTGTATATTTGGAGTTTGCATGTTCTCTCCGTGGTCGCGTGGATTTTTTTCTGGGTCCTCCTGATTTTCCCTCCACATTTATAAACGTGCGTTTAGAGTATTTCACATGATAAGCCACTTCGTTGAACTTTCATTTGTGGTCAGGTCGCTTCTGAGCTATATGGCTAAAAAGCTCAGTGGGCCTTACCTGGTAAAATGAAAATAGTTTATAGTTTAGTTTCAGGCATCACTCACCACTGATATTAGCTGTGGCTGGAAATCAAATTCAGGTTGCCAGATTCATAGCGGAGTGCGAAAACTGCTGGGCCATTACTTATACCCTTGTGTATTTCTATCGCTGGTAAATACAGTGGTAATTTTTACTTGACTTCTAAGGGTGCGAAAAATCTAATCAGAAAAGACAAACACCCACTTACACATTAACTCCATAACCAGCCCATTGAGAAACAACGTAAAGTGTATTTCCATTATACGGGAGACCTGGGGTGCATGTAAACCCATGGATATGATATTTTGTCGGACTCGACAGGCCGTGTAGGTACTGATCTGCCAGAGTGCGTCTGGTGGGGGTCTCTGCAGGGCAGTAGAACTGGGTTTTGGCGGGGGGGGGGGGCATGTTTGCTTCAGTCCTTAGATCCGAAAGGGACCGAGAGGGCCTCCTCATTTGGCATTTCCCCCCCAAGGACCTCCAAAAACCTCTTGGGTGTCCCTGTGTCTCTATATGACTGTGGTGGAGGAGGAAAGCGTCTGTCGTCAACTTTAAAATCAGCATCTGATAAGAGCCGGGCTCCGTGCCACGTGCACTCCTCCTGCTCGCACCGTGACTGCTTCCATTTCCAGTTTTTATTGCGTCTCGGAGCAGAGGGCACGAAGGCGCAAACTCACTGTGAATGCATCCGATCTCGTCCAGTCTCAAAAGCTAAGCAGAAGGAGCCTGGTTAGTGAGTTTGATAGACATCAGGGCCTCCACCTCACGTGTGCCCCCCCTCCCCATTCAGCGACAGGTCCTCGGGTTGGCGTGGGAAGATGGCAATACATCAATGGATTAACAAATTCATATGTACAGAACCTTGAGTGTTATGGCAAGGTATGCTTTTGTCAGGCCCAAACATTCTAATGCAGCAGGACCCTCCTGAACAAGTCTTGAGATTCGGTGAGGCTTTCATGGGTACATACATAAATAATGTTACGTCAAACGTGGACATGGAACGATGAAATCAGCCCGTTTGCAGGAGCTAGGCAGATTGTCGCAGCACTAAACCGTGAGCGGTGGATAGTAGTAGATAGATCATGGCTGATGAGTATTATGAAGCAGCTATTGATGTTGATAGATGACGTTGCTACTGCTATTGCTGACGATGACAATAATGCCGAAACTGGATAATGCTAATGGATGATGATTGACTGATACTGAACAATTATGATTGACTCAGCTGCCGCTGATAAGCAGCACAATATGATGATGACGGTATACCCCGGCAGATGAAATCCCTCGTCTGGATGAACGAGAGAAGCCCTCTCCTTGTTGGTGGTACCTCGTCGCCACCTGCTGTTCGCATTGAGGCACGAGACGCAGCGCCGGTGAGACGCGACTCGGCCAGCAGCAGCACAACGCGGGCACCGCAGCAGCGCTGCTGCTCAACCCTGTGGTGTGTGGCTATTTGTTTTTGAGGTGCTACAGATCCCCCGCGTGTGCCCCCCCTCCCCCATTCAGAGATCATCGTGCTTTCTTGGCGGTGGGCTAACATTCAAGTCATAGAGCTCATTACAGACTATTGCTATCCCGCTTGTTTACCTAGACAAGTTTCAGTTTCATTTATTTGGTATAGCCCTGTGAGCCATTCGGCTCTTGAATCGGGTGCAACCGCAACAAACAAAAAACATGAACAAGAAAACATCTTAAAGTGGCTATGTGACTATGTGCAAAATATTGCAGAAAAAGCACCGTACACCAACGCTGTGTGCACCGGATCTCGCGAATCTCTCTCAGTAGGGTCCTGATAAACTGTAGGGTGACAACTTCAAATTACATTCCAATTCGGGTCATTTGCAGTGTAATATTTCAAAGTTGGACCATGACACTGGCCCGCAATTACCAGTTTAACACCAGGCTTTTGCGACAAATATTAAGAGGTTTTTTGTTGAGTGAGAGCGCGTAAATATAAATGTGTCGTTAAACCCGCCACCACCCGACACAGCCAATTAGTAAAATTTGTCACGTAAACAAAACATGCCAATTCGTTACTCGTTCAGCACAAAGGTGTGTTGGAAAGTAAACCCACATTTACAATTGTGAATTATGTTATGGGATTTTAACGTCCACTGTGAAGCAGACGGTGCATGTTTTATGGTTAAAGACCCGCGGTATTAATCAGGGTGGCCGCTGGAGTCAAATCGTGAACCTCTGCAACAAGCGGCAAACGCGCCAGCGCGAGCTAGGCCGCGTCATCAACGCCGTCGACGCCGTCGACACCGCCACACATCGACACCGCTTCCTTCCTTCTGCCAGATCCCACAGTAGTTGCAAAGTCTATACCACGAGAGCTCTAAGGTTCTGTTCTCACGGAAGGTGTGGATAGGGCCCCCCACCGCACTCATATTTGGTGGTGCACCCTTTGAGCCACCTGTGTACTGGAATCAGTGCTGGGTGCCGTAGCTCTAGAATTGCCAACTTACGACCTGGGAGAGCAGACCCAGGCAAACGTTTCCATGCCATATTATTGGGCCTTTTGGTAAAGTCACGTAGATAGGTTCTTATTTTCTTTTAACCTATCGACGTGACTTTACCGAAAGACCCAATAATATGAATTCCTGCAGTCACGAAAGCTCTAAGTCAAGGTTTCCATGCCAATCAAACTCTGTCTCTCCACGTGGTTCAAGCAAGCATTTATCTCTCTCTGTGTCTCTATGTTGTCTCTCTCTGCCCGTATGTCTATCTTTGTGTCTCCGTGTCTGTCTTGACCTCTCTCTCAAATTTCACACTTAACTGCTAATTTAGCAATCCTTGGAAGAACGTAATCAACCAGGCCATGCGTTAATTGTGTGTTGACCGACTTTCTGTGTTGCATTGCATTGCATTTCCAAATTTTGACTAAGTTTGTTTGATTTAGTGTAGTTTATCTCTCTCTGTCTCCGCTCGTTTTGTTTTGTTTCCTGATGTTGCGCCTGGTCTCTCATTGACATGCTAATTTCTCTACCCCCCCTCTCTCTGCCCCCCTCTCTCTCTCTCTATTTAAGGCCTTGACACAGGCGTTGTTTCTCTGTGTGCCTATGTGTTTGTCTCTCTCTCTCTGTGTCTCTGTTATCTCTCTCTGCTTACGTGTCTGTCTATGTGTCTCCGGTTCTGTGTTTACTCTCTCTCTTAAATTTAGCAATCTTTGGAAGAACGTAATCAACCAGGTAGGGTGTTGACTGTTATGTTAGCCGACTATCTGTGTTGTATTGCATTCTATTTCTAAGTTTACTAGGTTTTGTTTTTCTTTTTCATTTGTACCTGATGATGATTGCTTGTGTTGCAATCGAAACGTCGTATGCTATTATTTAATCTATTATTTTATCTTTCTACGTGACTTTACCGAAAGAACCAAAGAGTAAGCATTGTGACTGCTGATGAGACATTGAACGTTGAAGCCCAGTCTATAGTTTGCTTGTGTTGAACCAATGCTGCAAACATTACGCAATCGCAGAATGTAGTGTGGCTGATGGGGTGTGTAAAAATTATATAGATTTTGTATGTGGAGGGACAGATATCGAGAGGAGGCGAATGTTTGCTTCGTTGTTGTGTCCACGTATGGTGGCGGTTGAGCGCGGGGCGCCCTCTGGTGGCCACCACGCGGCGACCATCGCCCAACATTTACACCGCGCGCCACGGTGACGCTCCTCGGAAGCGAAGCGGGAATGAACCTGGATATTGCTTTGTATGGGCGACCACAATGCAGAGCAGGTGTTATGGACTAGGAGGATACGAGTGCAGTGCAGAAGAGTGCATGACAGTGTATTACGCCTCCACGTCTATGTCCCATGCCTTCATCAAGCGTGGTCCAGTTTGGGCAAATCACCCCACCGCGATCTGCACAGCGTCGGGAGGGCCTCGTCCAACAGTGGATTCCCACCAGCGCTGTGGGTGTACACGATGGAGCCGAATAGGCAATGCACTGCGATGGAGCCTACCCTGTGTTGACATTGCAGGGAACAGCCCTTCGAGAGGACGTTCGCTGCAGAGACGAGGGCGATTAAATCAACTCGTGTGCAGGTTCTAGAGTAATTGTTGCATTGGAAGAACCGTTGGTCATGGCCACAGCTTGGGGAGGCATTCATCCAGCAGTGGATAGATCGTGGCTGATGACTATTATCCCACACACCCCAACAATGCACCACACGTGGGGTTGCCACCTTTTCCAGGTTTGTCCCCGACAGTCCGGGAATTGGGATCTGTGCTCCGGTGGCATCAATTGATTTTGTTCCGAGCTTTGGTACCGGTATTGTATAGTGCTGAACCTTTGATCACAGAATATTGTCACAGTTCTCATAGACCTAGACTGAGAAACAAGAGCGATTTGGTCAACAGTGGAAGAGGTTGCGACTTGAGCTACTCTACACGCAGTGCTGACTACTCTACCTGATAGCACACTGCACGACACATGTGGACACTTGACACTATCACAAATGATACCTCAACGAAGTGGCTTAGTACGTGCAAATGTATCACAGCCAAATACTCTAAACGCACGATTCTAAATGTGGAGCGAAAAACCGGAGAACCCGGAGAAGAATCGACGCGACAATGGGGAGAACACGCAGACTCCAAAGATACACAGCAGCAGAGGTCAGCTTCTGGATCGAACCCACGACCTCCTGTATTCCATGCGAGCTAGTTAACATCTAGCCACCTCATGGTGCAATACACTGCACATCGCGGAAGTGCTCCAAGCTACTTCGTTGTTTAACATGTCGGCTTTCGCGACCAATGTCATCCATAAGATAGTTTTTATGTGGTTGGACGCGTGAATGTGTCGTTAAACCCGTGTCACCACCCGACAGCCAATTAGTAAGGTTCGTCACGTAATCGGAACATGCCAATTCGTTACTCGTGTGTTGGAGAGCAAATCCACAACATCTACAATCTAAGTACGACGTTTTGCCAGTAATTACAACGAGCATCATCAGACAGACAGATTTGTGGAGAAATTTGCTTCGGTCTTGAGACGGATAGATGTGACGTCACTTGTAAGTCCTTCACGTGCGAAGGGGGGGGGGGGGATTAATGAATGCATATATATTACAATGGTTAGCCATTAGCAGTTGGGTTATTCATATGGTAATTAAGAATACAAATTTATAACAAAATATTAAAATGTAACAAATTTACCTTTTCAGGGAACTCACCATATCATCTGCGTGTCGGAATGAGTGGAAGGGTGACGTGCAAACAGGATTTCTCCACAAATCTGGCTGTCCGCCTGATGATGCTAGTTGTAATTACTGGCGAAACGTCGTACTCAGATTGTAAATGTTGTGTACTAGTAACGAAGTGGCATGTTCTGTTTACGCGACAAACTTTACTAATTGGCTGTGACGGGTGGTGGCGGGTTTAACGACACGTTATATTTACGCGATCAAAAAAAAACCTAGATTACTTCATGTTTCTCCACGTGTGCCACAATGCGAGCGGGAGGAGGGCACTTGCCCCCTGATGGTCGCATTGGGTAGCGCCCCACGCGACCGCGATCATCATCCTCGCTGTTCAGTCCCGTCTGATTGACCAGTCACAGTGGCCAGTCACTCACTCAGCCTGTCATTAATCGGGCTCTCAAGTGTGGGTTGGTCTTGGCACAAAAACACCCATCACAATCAATTTAATTCTGCTCGTAATTTTAATAAATACTACCTGTAAGAATAAATGCAACAATGGTTGATTGTCAAGCGACGGGCGTTATTGTCAGCCGAAGGGCTAGTGGGAAAGCATTGCATCCACTACTGTGTGGAGCAGAAGTCGTCACATGAAGCGATGTCAGCAGTAGCTCCATGCTATCTGCTTCGACGGGCGGTTCTGTAACACGGAGGATCCCAACGGCTCTGCGAGATTTCCTAATGGGCACGTCGTCCAATGGTAACGTCGATAGCACAATCGGGATGACATTTGTGGAAAAAGACAAGCGCATGGTTATCCCGCGATTAAGCAAATCAATTATCAATTGTCGCAGCTCAAAAGACAAGACGAAGCCTTGGACTCGAGTGGGGAGGGGGCACTCTCCCCTGAGCGGGAAGCTAGCTATCAGATGAAGCCGCGTCTCGCTGTTTGTTGTGGGGAGTCTGCGCTGAGGACGCAATTAAGGAGGAGCTGTGCCAGACGCCGGCAGAGTTTAGGGGCCGCTGGGCGAGGGCGCGAAACTCACCCGGCCGGGCCCAATTAGTCCTGCGGCGCCGCGGGAGTCACCGGAGATAATTGGGCCGAAGGAGCGAGACGGGTGGGTGGCGGGGGGGGGGGTTCATAGGGGTGCAAGGTGTTGGTTGGGGAGACGGGGGAGGGAGGAAGGGGGTGGGGGGCATGAAGGGTGGGGGTTGGGATGGTCTCTGGCCGTGACGGGCGGACGGAGAGAGCGTGAAATGAAGTGGGCGCCAGCGAGGAATGAGGAAGCCATTTCGCATCTCAGAGAGGCGCCTTTACGCAGGGCGCCGGCTTCCCTGAATGCTAAGCGTGTCGCGGGAGCACGAGGGGTCGTGGCGGATCTGAGGGGCGTTCACCCAGCAGTGGATTGAGCGTGGCTGATGATGAAGCGCTTTGCCCGCGCCGATGAGGGATTAAGCTCCTTTCTCATCCCGATTCCGTGATGTGGGATGTGCACTCACACCAAGTGGCGGAGCTATCGAGTGTGCAGGCGGTGCACCCGCGCAGGGGGGGGGGGGGGACACACACAATTCGGAGGAGTCCAGGCACCAGGCGTTGAAGATGGGAAGCTGGAAAGGGGGGAAGGGCGTTTAATTCACCACCATGTCAACCTTTACTCTCGCCCCAAGCCTCGGTGCAACCTGGAGTCAATACCTGGAGTCCACTCGCCCAGTTCGCCAACCGGGCCGGCTCACTTCTCTATTGACCGTGCGAACACGGCAGTAACAGAGTTAGGATTTTTAGTTTTTTTATTAGTCAGCTGGACAGGTCTCCGTAGTCTCGATGTGAGTGCTCTTGCCAAAACACATCTGGCAACCCCAGCAGCATTTGATGAGCGAGCCTGACACTGCCAATGGAAGGTCGCAACCGATCCAGAATTTGTCTTTCTTCAGCAAATATTGGTCTGGAAAGCCAATCCGTCGATAATTATCAATGATGTTTTGTGTACTATAGACGCAGAACGGAGTTCATAGAAAGGGAGTCGATTCGGAGTGTGGCAAAGGCTCGCCATGGGCACTACGGATTCGAACGCCAGCTCTTGATGGCATCTGATGAGCAGCTTCATGACACTGCGCGGCGGAGGCGGCGGGACAAGACAAAGACACTCACCCCCACGCCCCCCAGACCTCCCCCCAAACCCCCACCTCCCTGCTCCCCCGCCCCCACACCCAACCGTACTGCACAGTAAAAACGGTATAAATAGGAGGGCAATGAAAATATAGAACGCACCCGTTCGTAAAACGAGATTTACCACGAAATGACAAACTAACAATAAAATCGTGGCGGCGCTTAGAGCAGAGAACACACACGGCGATGGAGGGGAGTGGTGTGAGAGGGGGGCTGTGGGGAGTGGAGGCGATGGGCCGTGGTGGGCCGAGTCGGGGTCTCGGGGATTATAACAGTCACCGCAGATTGAGGCAATATTCCGGCCCAAGTTACAGGCGATAGAGGCCATTTCAGAGACGTAAGGGGCGGACTAAGGGCTGCATCCCCCATCTCCTTGACGGGGGAGATGGGGGGAGCATAATGGTAGTCGGGCGACATAGACTTGTACAGAGATGCGCACACACACACACGTGACCCATATACTTGGAAAGAGACCCATAGACTCCCACGGACTGAGTTGTGATTAAACCACGCTACCAAGAGCAACGAGTCAAGTCCCAGGCCGGTCACCAATGACTGCGCACAAAAGAGCGCAACAGCATTGCAACAGAATGACCAAATCACTGAATGCGCCCGATCTCGGAAGCTAAACAGACTTGAACCTGGTAAGTCCTTTGATGGGAAACTGTCTGGGCATACCAGATGCTGTATGTTTTGGCTGTGAGAAAGCCAGATCTGTGTTGGGGTTGAAGTGCAACCCCCTCGGCAGCGTGGTGGTTTTCTTCAGGTCTCCGGTTTCCTCCCATAAAGCCAGATTATCATTACCGATGGAATTGGCCAAAACATCCGAATGCAGTGAGGCTTATCTGGATAAACAAAGGAGATAGTAGCATTACTATCAACCTATGGGAAAGGGGCAAGAGATCCCCTGAGAGGGAAGCAGCGACCCCCGTGGTCTGCAGGACCTCTAGCTGAGACCCTACTTACACAAAACAGATGTCGGAGGTTCGCCGTATGCGTTAATGCGATTACATCGGCGAGTCCGCGTCCACTCTCTCAAACCCATCTCCGCAGCGGCACAGACGCGTCATGCCCTGATTGTGTGCACAATTAACAACGAAGAACTCAACACGGTCGTCAATAACGCTGTGGCCTTAAGATAACCCATATATAAGGCGACATTTCAGGCAATGGCGCTTTTTCGTAGCGCATAAGAGCCATTTCTCAAAACGTTGCCCGTTAGATTTTTCCTGTTTAAAAACAGGGCTGTTGGTGAATGTGTGGAGTTTGATAATTGTGCTTGTGCACCACTGCCAACGCAGCAGCATCACGAAATAATTCGTCATATGCGCCATCATCAGTCAGGCTCAATTCCCTGCTGGATGGAGGCCTCCTCAAGCCACCACCACCGCTCACGACCCTGCAGGGCCAGCCGGGATGGTCGTGCGGAATTTAAGAACATGCAAAGCTCCTTGCCAATCCGCTGCTGGATGAGGGCCTCCACAATGCAGAGCCTCGCACACTCTCGGGAGCTAAGTGGGCTTTGGTCTGGATAATTGGTGCCCACCAGGCACGCCCAGTTGACAAAGGCAGCACCAAGACCATGCTACGGGGTAATCAGCAGAGGGAGCATTGGAGCCAAATCTAATATTGTACTGTATGCACGTCGAACTTCTTTAACAACGTTAGTCAACCGTGCTGATCACCAGCGCTCACTAACCAGAATGGTCATAAAACCGATAAGACTACAAAAAGTGTGCAAAGGCTCTCATTCAGCAGTGGATTGATAAAGGGCTGGACATGTCTGCATGTGAATTGATATTTACATACTTCTTTTTACCCAGGTTAACCTCATTGAGACTCATGACTCTTCTTGAATAGAGTTTTGACACGTTTTAGTAGCAACGGTTGCTATGTAAATTCCAACTGAGGAACCTGCAGGTATTTTTTTTATTTCATCTATTTGGTTCATGACGGCGGCACACAATGGCCTACTCTCGTAGTCCTGTTATGGTTAACACATCTGCAATATTAATCATGGCGGCCGCCGGCTTCGAACCGCGAGCCTCTGCACCGGCGGCGAACGCACGACCGCCACACACATGGTATTGCGTGTGCAGTGATCATAGTTAATACCACCGCGTCCAGCAGAGGGCGCCGTGGCCACGCTACGGGGATCCACGGCACGAGCGGCCCCATGACCAACGTCTGGGATCGGTCCGGCTCGTTTGCTTGGAAATTGATTGCAGCCAATTATTAAAACTATACTCCGGCGCCACAAATCATCGCATATTCTAGTCTCATCATTTTAAAGATTCCAACAATGCATAAAACAAACCTGGGAACCTTCAATGCCACAATTTCACCGCTCGAGCGATCAAGGAGACTGAGCAACCACTTATTTTTGCTCAAGATTTCTCGCAGAAATCGCCATGCCATTTGGTTGGGTTGGATAAAGCGTCTCCTCTGGACGTGAAATCCGCGTCGCGCGCCTGCCGGCAAATTGAACCACGCGCTTAATTGCGTCGAGGCCGCCGTCCACTTAAGTTCGTCTATTCTTTCTCGCCAATCTTGGCCCGGAGCGCTCGTTCCTGCACCGAGCGTGAGCTCCGCACCGAGAGCCGCCAGCAACAAAAGCGAAATCACGCGGCGCTCACAGCGACGCCGCTCATCCTCCCCGCTGGGTCCTCTATTTTTTGGTGCTGTAATGAGTGCAGTGCCATTACTGTGAGAGTAATTTACCTCCGTTTTCGAATCGAGTTTGTTTTGTCGCCCCTTCTCCCTGCGCGTTTGCCCCCTCGCCACCTGATTGCTTTGCACAAAAAGTCCTCCCCGGAGCGAAGCGAGAGAGCGAGGTGTGGGCTCCGTGGGCGATTTTTGATGAATATGACCGCGCTGTTATTTTTTTTGTGTACGTCAATGTAGAGCTGTGCTGATGTCAAATCCAATCAACTGAAGCGTTCTACTTTTCATTACAATCTTTATACTAAAATGAACTCAGCAGGATGCACGCAAACTCATTCAAAAAAGAGGAATTGACTAAATACATCAATGGGAGTCTGACCAGGTGAGAAGGCTAATCTGGGTATATGAACCCGTCTGTGCGGACAATTGCATGCTAGCCCCTCTTAAAGCCATAGGGGTTTGTCCGAGTACATCGACTTAATCGTACATGCAGAGACGCACTCCTTAACTGGCCAAGCATACCAGCGCAAGACCCTCTTTAGCTTCCGTGGAGCATTACTGAACAGATGGCAGGAATAGAAAAATGTGAAAGAATGTGCTGCCCTTCAACCGAAGGCCTCCCCATGTCAGTAATATGAGCATACTTCCCCACGCTGGGCAGTGTGCATTGGTGGGGGAAGGAGGTGTGCAGAGACTGGTTCACGTATCACTCGCCACCATCACCACCATCACTCACCAGCAGCAAACACAGAAACATCATGCCAATCATCAGCAGCATCATACAAAAAAAATCTAAATTCAGGTGTAAAAAATGCTCATGCAAACACCTTTGTTCGATTAGACTGCATTAACAATCAAGCACTCGTGAGCAGCGCAGCACGATGAGCCTCGCACTGCCAGCACTGCCGAGACCCCGCGCTCACGGGGACACAGTAGGTCAGGGGCGGGGGACAAAGTATATTGCTTGTCCCCCCTAAACAGCCTTCATGGGTGCCCATGGCTACCTGACTTGGGCCCCCCACAGTTACTCGCCCCCACAAAGCTTCAAGATCTTTCCCTCGTGCTCATAGAGAGCGGTGAAATCTCGTCTGCTTGTGGCGCTGCGCGGCAAACGATCGACACGTGTGCGGGTCGACCGCTCGTGGTGACAAGGGCCGAAACTGCGCCACGCGCACCGCCACTCCCCCACCCCCCCAACTCCCGGCCGCCGTTCGGACCCACACGGCACATTCACCAACCTCTGAGTGGCATGATTTTGAAAGACTGGCGTTTTGAGTGGTACACTATATTGTTTTATTATGCAACCGACAAAGATGCGGACTTTTAATGTCGAAGGAAGACCTACATATTTCCCACAATGGCAACTTCAAAAAGATGATCCTGGAAAAATCAGGACAGGTGGACAGTCGAATTAGCAAAGAGGGTTGGAGTCTTATTCGTATGGCACGGTTGGCTACGTACAGTGCGAAAGAAGTTACAAATACATCCATACATTGAAGTGCAACTACGATTTTACATTGAGATGGTTGAGCCAGAAGATTGCGTCAGGAGTAGCAGAGTGTATCGCTCTGATGATGCCTCCTCCATTGTATTTGCCAATGGGGCAATGAGTTGTCATATGTTCCCTAGTCCTCTGCGAGTTGCAGTTTGGGATAGTGATAAGGCTTCTGATTCGCTGCAGCAAATATTTTTCAGTGTCAGTATTTGACACTACATGTAGGGCAGTTGCACAGCTTAGGAAAACCTCACAGTAAATTTTAGAATCATCACAATTTTATATATATGGCAGGTCATTTTGATGGTAATAATCGTTTTAGAAAATATGGCTTATTCATGGATTGGTTTGATGTACACACAAACCAGACTGCACCTTCACCACCATCCCAGCGTGGATGAAGACGTCAGTTCGTCTCAGTACGTCCAACACCGCTGTGTTAACGAGCATTTCTCCCTCATCAAGAAAGGTGTACGGATGACTTCTATCTGAATCACAGTCCCAATTGGTTGACATACTACGCCCAATTAAAAATCATTGCGTGATTATGGTAATAAGTACCCATGTCCTTAGTGTCTGAAACGTACGCCTGAGATCGTGGAACTGTCCGCCAGCACTGCCTCTCGCAATCGGGGACGTGGGAACGACTACGGTTCCTGGTTCGACTATGGGCGACGGACATCTCCTCCTCGTAGTCCTCAATTTCCACCACCACCACAACCTGATGCTCGTCACCCCCTACTCAAGCTCAGTGCGAATCCCCTGGAGGGCCAGGGAACTCTGCCTCACATTCGGCTCCTCGAAGCTCCGCAACAGCCATGGTGGGGCCCACTCACACTGTGGACTGAGACAGCGCTCGGTGTTGGAAATGCGAGAGCCACTCGCATGTCCCAGAGAGAAAGACCAAACGACTCAAAAGCATTGAGACTTGGCGATACTTTCTTATTGTTCTAATGTGACACTCTGTAGGGAAGAAGGGGAGGTGCTGGTGGGGGTGGGAAGTGTTTGGAAGTGTGAGGGGGGGGGCTGTGAGGGGCTCAGAGGGGGTGGAAAGGTGGGTGGTGAGTGGGGGAGTTCTGGGGAAGGGGGTTGTTCCATCCCTTGCTCCTATTAATGGCCAGGCACATCCTCTTCCTCTTTGTCCTCAACCTTGATGTGGCCAGCCTGTGTTTGCCAACCTGTGGACAGATCGACCCACCAGAGATTAAACTCAACCAAGTACGTATGCCATACAAGTGTGTGTACCAGCACACATACATACATACGCATATATTACTCAACTAACTGGGATTACACACAACAATCAGCACCCCCTACTGGCAGAATGACACCCGATTGCATGTCAGGTGCCAAGACACCTTGTGCCCACAGGAACAGCTATTACCAGGAGTGCCCTTTCAAATGTGTTGAGATGAGATGTGATATAATATGCTCCAAGACACCCCGGTGTACAAGAGGGTGCAAAATCATTCCCATTATTATCAATACAGCCCCCGCGCGCCTTTCCAGATTGTAGTGGTAAGCGCTGCTAGCAAGCAGCTGCTAAGGGCGGCATAGTGTACGAGTGGATGGTGTGGGCAGCCCCAAGGACAGCAGCATTTGTCTTCCCAGTGTTGATCTTTACACTGATACTTGATACGGGTTTATTTTCTCTTGCTAAGAACAAAGACTGATCCCTGTCTAAACATTGATCCCCGTTGAGCCACATAGGCTGCAGCAGCAGTGCTGTGAACAAACAACTAATTAAGGCTTATAGCACAATAAGGGCTGGCCACCTTTGTCTTCTCATTGTTGGTTGATAACTAATCAGACAACCGGCTATCCATTCACTCAAGCTTACCGTAACCCACTATCCAGCAAACCATGTGAACTGCCCCTATCACTGACCCATTCCACTATCCCTGCCCCTGTAAGCCTGGCTCTACCCCAGATTGAACCAGGATTTCCACGGAGCCCAGGCAGTGGGCTCCGTGACGCTCCCCTCAATTACGCAGGTCACACGCGGCTGCGCATCTCATCACGACGACGCGACCTCTCGTTGCGATGTCAATACTGATTACGGCGGGGAGATGCGCCACGGAGAACATTTCCGTTTGGGGGTGACGCGCCGATTGATAAACGATAGGGGGCTCGCACAAAAGGGACTTGTGATACTGTACTCACTCTCAAAAAACCACCCACCATCCCCCCCTCCTCCAGCTGTCCCACCCCATCCCGCGGATAGATCGCTCGCAATCGTTGACCACTGGAATTACGTGTCACAGAGTGATGCGCAAATATGAATTGGTGGGTCAAAGCGGCGTCTGCCGTGACGTGATAACACAAATTACAAACCCCCACACCATTTATGATTCCCCCAGTTCTCTGTTGAAACATCGGCCCGGCGTCAGCATCGACGTGTCCACTTTTTGTCGCCAGGCCCCACGACTGAATCTGGGCCACGGCTCGGAGAGGGTGTTTAATAGAGATATATTGAGGGCCACGGTAGGGCACAGGAGGCCAATGGCGATGGGGCGACCGACTCGTCGAATTACCCCGACTCGGCGACTGTGTAACGGGCAGGGATAGGACTGGCGTATGTATGTATGTATGCATGTTGAACTTTTTTTGCACAATGCATAGCCAACCGTGCTAATCAGAGGTGTGGTGGATATGTGGCTAACTCATTACGGATCGGGCTTATAAATTGGCTGGTAGGCTAGCTGCTTACGGCTAGTATTGGTGGCTGGTAGCCTTGCTCGTTCAGAGGTAAAGATAGAATTTTGTTGGATAGTATGCTCCACTCACAGAGTGTTCATGCCCAATGGAATGTACAACCACCAGTTCGGTTTTTGGGCCTAATTGTTATCTACAATTCTCACAGCAGAGTGCTCAACCCTGTACCAGTGAGCGAAAGAGGGAGAGAGAGGAGCTTGTAGTCTAGCGGCGCCACTACCTCCGCTCTCGCCCGCTGAGAAGCGGTCCCTGTGCGGTGGCGGTGGTGCTCGCGGGGAGACGCGACACGGCGCTGATCACATCGGACACCGATCCTCGCTGCCATCATGCGCGGCGGCTGGGGAGCAGCGGTGCACGGCGCGCATTGATTGCACCCTGATGAGCGCACTTAGCGGCCGCCGCCACTGATTGCCGCTCCTTCCCCCTGCCGTGGCGTGGAGTGGGGGGGAGAGGTTTCCTGGCCAGTTTCCTGGGAGCGCCACAATTATTTGCAACCTGTACGCCTGATTGTTTGCGAATTTCGCTGCGAGTCGAGTTGAGACCCGCGGATGCTGCCGGACCTCACCCCACTGTGCGGGGTCTCGTGAACCTGAGCAAAGTTACGACAGCGCGCGTGATGCCAAAAAGTGAAAAAAGAACGGAAGGTGAAAGGCTGCACGTGGCGATGGGAAGAGAGACAAACCGTTTCTGGGTGTAGCACAACAACCAATCAAGATGCTAACAAACTCGCCATATCCCTAACCAGGTAACCGGCAGACGCACCGAGCAGGCCGCAATGTAATCGCTTCCCAACCTGCACTTTTAATAACGTGCGCTATTCCACCGCACACTCTTTAGGTACATGCGTTTAGAATATTTGGCTGCTATAAATTTCCACATGATGATAAGCATCTTCTTTGAGCTATCTTTTGTGGCTAGGTCACTTCTGAAAAAGAGATATATAGCTCAGTGGGCCTTAACTGGTATAGTAAAAATAATTAGTTAACTCTCCCATCAACCGTTCATACTTGGAGCCAACTCCCAATTCCATTGGGGACCTGAGGACCGTTATTCACGAGCAGGGATGGGGAGAAGAGGAAGTGCTTATTGAATGGAAAGCTGGAGCGCAACTGCAAATAATGGGGGAATTCTTCAATTCCTTTTACGATTTTCTTTTCCCATGCTCCTTTACACTTACTCTTGTCGGTTGTGATGCAACAACGCCGCCAGCTTGGAGCTGCCCGTGGTCAGATATCCGGGGGCACTCCCGGGAGGAGAGGGATTTCATCCGGGGAGTTAATTAAGCGCAGCGTGGCTCCTCTTGTTTATTTATCACGTGCTCTTTGACCGCTTGCTCTTGTATGAATAAATTAAGGAGGCCTTTGTTGTCGTGTTCGCACTCACTCTCTCTCCGCGGTGAGCTCCTCGATGTCGTGGCTTTGCAGATCTTCCTGCTGCCTAGCCTGCACGCATGCCACGCACACAGGCACTACTACAGACTCCTCCATCAGCATGCTCATTGCCTCAACGATGCTGTCCACGCGTGTGATTAGAAACTTGGCAAGCTGAGCTTGCATAATAGAGGTTTTTTTGGGTTAGATCGCGTAAATATATAAATGTGTCATTAAAACCCGCCAACACCTGACACAGCCAACTAGTAAAGGTTGTCACGTAAACCGAACATGCCAATTCGTTACTAGTACAGCACTTACCGGTACAGCACACCAACACACCGGTACAGCACACCAACACACCGGTACAGCACACCAATACAGCGGTGTGCTGTACTAGTGACAAATTGGCATGTTTACGTGACAACGTTGACGTGACAACCCTTACTAGTTGGTTGTGTCGGGGTGGTGGCGGGTTTTAATGACACATTTATTTATTTACGCGATCTAACCCAAAAAACCTTTATTATGGATGATATTGGTCGCGAAAGCCTGTTTTAAACCAAGATGAGCTTGATTCCCAGCCATGAGTAATATATGAACCAATCCTGGGCCTCCCCTAGGTTGTCCTGGCCTTCAATGTGTACCTGGTCCAGTATGTAAACATGAGCACTGGGGAAACAAAGGCAGCTGGTTTTGGCCACACCACCCTATTGAGCGCTGTGCTGGCCTTTCTCGGTGCTCGCTAACAGCACTTGTCTCAACAGCCTGCTTGGCTACACGGGAGATATTTATCATTGCGGTCCCTCGAGGAGAGACTCAGAACAGGCCTCATCGCTGTTTGCCATGGTTGGGAATAAATCTTAAGTGGTTGGGTTCATAGCGCCATGCTGCCCCCTCTTTCACCACCCCATGTCTCATGTCAATAGCCTCTATGACTGTGCATGTGCGTGTGTGTGCATGGGTGTGTGCGCGCACCGTGTGCTTGAGTGGGCTCGTGAGTGAGTGAGTGGCCGCTTACTTCTGCTGAGCGATCCACTGCTGCAAGCCGGACACCGTGAGCTCGCTCTACCTCGTGTCGTTCTGCAACACCTTCAGGGATTGCTCCATCGTCTTCACCTGTCCATGGGGCACACAACGTTCCTCCGTATATCTTTAGCAGACTGTTGGGGCTAGTGTTGTAAGGGAGCACCTATGAAATCTGGTATGGCACGTCCACAAAGGGCTAACACCATGCTAACACCATGCCCTTTCTCTCCTCAGGGCCATGTTTACACACCGCACCAGGTACTAAATTAAGGCTGAGTTGACCTAGGGAAGGCGTAGGACCAGCTCAGATAATTGCCACTCATGTTGGCCGTGAGTGGTAAATGAACTCTATTCCCGACATTCGTAGCATGCGCTAACCACTACAACAGGGGTCGGGAACCTTTTTGACTGGGAGAGCCATAAAAGCCAAATATTTCTAAATATATTTCATTGAGAGCCATATAGTATTTTTAACGTATAATAAATTAAATATGTCTTACTTTTAATGCGACTTCTGGTGCTGCATGGTTTTGCTGATGGCCTTGTAGTCTGGTTCATACGTGGTGAGGTTGAGCTTCATGCAGACGTGACCCGTGAAATTTATCTTCAAAACTAATTTCTGTTTACTTTAAAATGACACAGTATTATTAAGCAATATCACAAGTATTTTAAAATCAGTTCCAAACTGATTTTTATTTATTTTTTCAACTCAAAATTGTCTGGGAGCCATATGCCATCACTGGAAGAGCCATATATGGCTCGCGAGCCATAGGTTCCCGACCGCTGCACTACAAGGACAAAGACCCCTCTCTATATAGCGTTAAGAGACTGTAGGGGCAAGTGCTGTTAAAGAACACCGATGAAGGCCGGTACGGAAGGAGAGGGAGGGAGTGGCCAAAATCATGCCCGGTTGCCTTTGTCTCCCTAATGTAATGTTTACACACCACACCAGGTACTCATTTGAGGCCGAGTCGACGTATGGGAGGCCCAGGACCTGTTCAGATAATAGTCACTGGTATTAGCCAGGTCGCTAGGTTTGTCTTTGTGGAGTTTGGGGGGGATGGGGGGGGGCAATGCCTCCCCCCCCCAATACTGGACACCTTTGTTTAATTTATCTTCAGTAGTTTACAATTAAGATTTAAAAAATATTAAATGCACCCGCGATTCCTAATGTAAGGGACAAAGCGAACCCCTGCCCCCAGAAATATAAATGTCAAACTCCTCCTATGTTTACATGTCACACCAACTATTAATTTAAGGTTCAGTCAACCAAATGAAGGCTGGGACCAGTTCACCTCCTTTTAGGCACAATGCCTGGGTGGGTTGATTTGGGGATCCTGGGTTGCCCATGCGTCAAGACTTCCCTCTCGGTCTTGCTGGTAGGATTCAAACGGGTGCATAACACGACGTTGGGTACCAGCTGGCCTGCAGATTTTCTGTTGGGGTTTACTCCCTTAGCCTCACACTCTTCCGAGACAATCACAAGGCAGTGAGAGGACAGCGTAACCCTAGGATAGCCGGGCCAGTTAAGTCACCCGCTACCCATACAAGTTCAGATAATCACAAGTGATATTGGCCATGGCTGGGAATTGAACTTTACTTGCCCGGCACTTAGCGCAGTGCACTAACCACACACAGGCACGTACGCAGGAATATTGCATGCGACTGGCGTGGTACCGAGAGTCACGTGATCGCTCTGAGCTGGGGCGGGGTGAGCCGGCTGGCTTCCTCTCCTGACCGACACCGCCGCTCAACGCACGCTCGGTGGCCTGGTGATGATGCCTAGAGTGACTCCAGCTTGGCCGTCAGCGCGGCCGCCTGCTGGTTGCAGCACAAGAGATTGGGAGAGGACGAATCGCTCATTTTTACCTGAAAACTCTCACTTTTTGTTCAGTGACACATGACGAAAGAGCGCGAGAGTGCCTCTTGTGCCTGGCTAGCTTGCGCTGACTCATGCGTGGGGGCACGGGAGAAGCCGTGTGCACTGGATTGAATGTCCTTTTTAAGTCTATGGGTCTCTGTGAGTCTATGGGTCTCTGTGTTGTGTCTAATGTGAGTGCGATCAATCGCTCGCATCACCCATCATTGCTTTGGAAACATTTTTGCAGGGAGTACAACTGGAAGCCATTTGGAAGATCCCAGCTCAACACAGTTACAAACTCGTCCGTTGCTGTCCAAATGTCGTAAGAAGGAACAATTAAAACAAAAAATTTCTAGATAGGAAAATGAGTGATCGTGACCACTGTATTAGTCCTCTAATCAGGTCTCGAATGTCACCTGACATCAAGCGACGCGCGTGCATAATGCGCACAGCTTTGCTCTAGGCCACAACCTCAGAACGGTCGAAACTGCTTGTGTGTTATTTCTGCCACCGTGCGTCACATGACCTTTTGTCCACGACGATCTTGAGACACAGGGCCTCATGCAGCGAGGTCAGCTCAGGCCGCACGGCATCCGTCTCCTCATCGCGCTTGCCCAGCGTCTGTTGCGATACATCCGCCTGCGCACTCAGCTGGTCCACGTGCCCCTTGGAGCTCGTGGCCTGGGCACGGGGGTGCGGAGAAGCGCAGCGGGGAGGGCAGAGGTTACACGAGTGGTGTGAGCGGATTTCTCTCTCTCTCTGTAGCGGTGACATCAACCCTTGCTAGGAGCCAGGAGGACCCTTCTCAAGAGCAGCACTTTATGACCGCTCGCCACCGCTCGCTCACGCACTCCTTCAGACAAACACTGCCCGAGTATTGCAGTTAATTTGCAGAACCTTTTTAGAAGCCACCATATTGAAGGGTTGCAACCTCCGAGGTGCAAAGTCTGGAACATATCACCTCGTAAAAGGAATATTTCTCACTTTGATAATGTTGAGAATTGATTGGTTGTCTGGTTTATTGGTTCGAGCATGGATGGCGACAACTTTGGTCACAATCCTTCGGACGTTCTGCACAAGACCTCGAAGGAGCTAAAATGGAACAACTTGAGTTGCCTGTTTGCTCGCACAAGCACCTGCTCCTCATACGGCTGCCAAGCAGCATATTCGATGGGAAAAATAACCTTTAACAATATCGGAGGAGGGGAGAACCACAAGTAAGGCATTGTCTTGTGCAGTGTATTGTTATGCAACTGACAAACTCCCAGACTTATGATGTCCCAGAAGACTTGCAGTTTTCCCAGGACAGCTGCCTCAACAAGAGAACGATCCTGAAAAAACCAGGACGGGTGGCAACTTTACATGCAACGGCTGTAAGAAATGTATTCAACAACGTTGCTAATAACGCCTTATTACTCTCGGGCCTTCGCAAGTGGCAAGGCTGTTGGCTGTGCTAAGTGCTTGCAGTTTCAATTCAAAGTTTTTTTTTTTAGACGACAATGCACACTAACGATTTTCAACTCAGTGGGAAAATGCTGCAAATGTCTCGTCAACGTTTGCTGTTAATGCCTCCTGTGGTCTGGCCGGGGAGGCTCAGAGGATCCAAAGAGCTCATTACCACTCCCCCTGGGATCGCCTGACCACAACACACAACATCATCACGCTGCGCATCAGCTGTGTCAAAAAAAAACCTAAAACACAAACCAGAGGTACCGCGCGCGAAGTTATGCAGCAGGAAACAGAAACAGATTGAGAATAACTGCTTTTGAGACTTTGTGCTGATGACTGCACCAAAGATATTTCTAGAATCATCAATGTATTACAAATGTTGCTAGAGTTAAATATGTATTACCATAATCCCGGTGGCCCAAGTTCAATTTCCGCCCATGACTAACATCAGTGGGTGCCCTCCCCATTCACCAACCGACACATATAATCATCAGGAACCGCAATAGCCACGTTCAATCCCACTGTTGTATGAAGGCCTGCCCAAGCTGTCACGTACACAACAAGGCCCACCATGGGGGCTCTGGTGTGGGCGAATCATGCTGCGATGGTATGGGGACACTTAGGCTTCGGCAAGGTAAGGTAATTTACCCTTTTTACCGGGTAAAAGGGTAAAGGTAAAGGGTAAAGGAGTCGACATGCCCAGGGGTAAGGTCAAGGGCACAGGGTAAAGGTAGCTCGGAAGAATTACCCGGTAGGGTAAAGGTAGCGCGAAGTATTACCCGGTAAATACGGTGCCTTGTTTACCGCTAAAAGCTCCGTGGTGCAGTCCGTGGCCTCCATTTAATAAGTAATATTTTTAAAACTTTTTTAAAAATACGCTTTAATAAATGTGTAATATGAGGCTATATCCGGCTCACTGACGTATCACAACTCGTCATGGTGATTGGCTCTGCCGGTCCTGGTTTACAGCCAATGGGGGGAAGTCTGGGGGCATGGCCCTGACGTGATGGAAAGGTGACAGCTATAAGGATTGGTTCTGCTGGCTTTGGCCTCAGCCAATGGGGAGATGAGTCAGGGGTGTGGTCCCGGGAGCTGACGAGGGAGCCTGGAAGATTCGATGCAGGCTAACGAGGATTGGCGGAAACGTACCACGTGACCCGGGTATTAAATAGGAGTAAAGACGAACGACACGTGGTCAGAACAGGAATGAACAGAGGAAGGGGGCCATGCGGGAGCGCGGCTCTGAGTTGCCACGTGGCAGGGCGTCTCTGTCTGTCTATCTGTCCCTCTCACGCTGCCTATCAGCAGCGTCAAGTAACTGTAACATAAGTTTAATAAAAGACGGATTCCAGAAGTCGTCTCAACGAGCTTTATTACAAATGTACTAGTAATGGCAGAACTCCACGACTCCAGGAAGTGGCCCTGAAGCTTGCCATAACGTAAGGGACCATAGCCAATTACAGCCAACGTCAGTTGAGCGTGGACAATTAGACCCAAGCCGAAACATAACATATAAAAAAGAATGTTTTTTTTTTATGATAGAATATATTGTCATCAGTATGACATAAGTATACCAAGTTTGCAGTCGATACCACATTAGGAAGTGGGTTAAAATTGAGTTACAAGATTTGAAGATACGACAATGACAACGACAACAAGCGTGTAAAATTGGAATCATCGAGAGTATTCTATATGAATAAAGCGCTCTACCTAGCATTTACCGTTATAAACCTTTTTCGTGTGTAGTAGTACCCCAGTAAGTACCCTGTAATCGGGTAATTTGTATGGGGTGAGGGTAAAAGGTAGGGTAAAGGTAGACTCGTTTTTAAATCCTTTATATTAAGTTCACTTGCTTGCTTGCGCGCTTACGACCGTGCAAATCTTTCGGTCGTTTTTTAACCCACTTCCCGTGATCCAATCGAGCTGATATTTTGCACACAGACTCGTTGTGCGTGACACTTTATTTTCGTGAAAATTTTTTTCCAAAATTTTCCACTTTTTAGGATTTTTTTTTTCATATTTAATTTAAAATACCAATGTGATAAAAATGAAACTCTTACTCAAGAAAAACAGAAATGAATAATAAAATAAAACCGATGCCACGCATATAAAGGATTTATAGTGAAAAACTTTTTACCTTTTAACTTTTACCTTACCTTGCCGAGGCCTACTGCTGGTGGAGGGGGGAGTTGGCCCGAGCGGAAAATAATTTTTGAGGCCCCCTTCCCCCTAAAAATTTTAAACTCCTCGTGAGATGACAGAAGAAATATGTCTTCTTGGTTCTTTTGGTAAAGTCACGTAGAAGGGAAATAATAAAATATTAAAAATAAAACATAATAAAATACAATTCTCACGACGTTTCGGCCACAACGCAAGCAGCCGTCCTCAGGTGAAGAACAGGGCTGTCGGAAAGACAGCGCCTGAATGAACACCACCAGGCTTGGCAGCGTATATTTAAGCTGGGTTAGAGGAGGAGGGAGCCTTGACAAGCTTGGTGGTGTTCATTCAGATGCTGTCTTTCCGACAGCCCTGTTCTTCACCTGAGGACGGCTGCTTGCGTTGTGGCCGAAACGTCGTGAGAATTGTATTTTATTATGTTTAATTTTTATTATTTTATTATTTCCCTTCTACGTGACTTTACGGAAAGAACCAAGAAGATGAATTCCTGCAGTCACGAAAGCTTTAAATCGAAGAAGAAATATGGACAAGAGAATAAGTGAGATGAGGACACGTATAGAGCTGTAATTGAGATGAGAGAAGAGAGGTGTAGAGAAGACAGGGGTTAAATTGTTAATTAGACTGTTATGTTTATTAGCATTTGAGTTCAACCTGATATTTGATGCCATCGTATGTTTTATATGAATCTGGGACCCCGTGAACTACCGGGGGGCGTAGGCAATGCCTGCTTTTCTTGAGCCGAGTGTCGCCACTGACCGCTGGGTCTCCACTGCTATGTGATTTGTCTAAGAAACAAAACCCCCATGCGATTTGGCCATCGGACAATTTTCACAGCAAATAGATTTTTTTTTTATGGTTCAGCTGGGAAATTGTGCATTGCTAGGCACCCTGATTACATTATCCAATCTGCGGATCCAATCTGACTGTCTGCAGCACTAATGGAATTGTGTCCATGAATATATAATCTGTGTTTGTAAACAGGGCCCGTGATGGCTCACGGAGATGTACGAGCCTACGGCTATCATAGCTCATCGTCGTTGTTGTCGTCGTCGTCATCATCAGCTATCGTCAATCCAATGCTGCGTGAAGGTCTCCGCAAGCCATCGCCAGCTTTCACCCTTTGTGTGTAACGATCCGCCCAGCAAGCCACGATCCGCCCAGTAAGCCAATTTCATCGCTCCATCTCCATGGGTCAACGTCCTCTCGAATGCGTTCCCCCTGCCTCGGCGTAGCGGGCGGCGATCACGATGCAGTTTGTTTTCCGCGCAGCGTCTCCCGTTCGGTGGTGCGCGCCGGCGCCACAGGACACGACGTGGCCACGGGAGAGGGCGGCTCGCCCGGGGCGTGTGAGGGGGCGGCTCTCCCGGGCCAAGGCAGCCCTGGGGCCCGTCTCTCTTTGCTCCGCTTTCATCTAATCTCCCTTCCCGGAGGGCGAGCACCGCCGTGGGGAAAAGCAACTCTTAACATAAGCGAGCGTTTGAAGTTGCGATGCTCGCTAAAACAACGGGAAGAGTAGGAGGGAAAAATACAAAAGGGGAGGGGATGAGTTGGGGAGGAAGAGTGGAGGAGAAAACGAAGGCATCGTGAGCGCTTTAAAAGATTAATAAAGAAAAAATAAATTAATTATAAATGGGCCCCATGAATAAGTAAATACATAGACCGCCCCTCTCTCCCCAGCGGTGGTGCAGGCGAAGTCACCTCTCTGGCCGCCTCCCTTTCCGATTCTCGCTGCCGAGGCCGAGAGGCGGCCGGACGGCTGGGGATTTCTGGCATTTGTGACAAGTCCTCGGAGGGCAGCGGTAACAAGAAAAGTGTGTAAATTATTCAGGGTGAGGGTTTTGGTCCCGGCCGAACAAGCCGTTCTGTCACTTGCACACTTGGGTTTGCGACATGCGTGCGTCCCCCTCTCACCCCCCACCCCCCCCCCCCCCCCCCCCCCAGAGAGCACAGGAGAGAAGGATCGAGTGGAGAAGTAAAAGGATCGGACAGACGGATGTGGTAAAATGGAGAACGAGAGATAGATGAAGACAGATTAGAGAGCGGGCGAGAGCAACGGTGAGAGGAGAGATGGCGCGGCAGAAAAGGGCGAGCTAGAAGAGAAGAACAGTGAAAAGGACAAAAACGAGAGAGAGAAATGAAAGAGGTGCAACAGAGAGAAAGATATGAATAAAAAACAGTGGGGGGCGGGGTGGGGGTACGGGAGAAAGAAATAGAGAGATGCAGAGAGACGGCGATAAAAGGAGAGGGACAAAACAGAAAGCGGAGACGACAGACAATAACTGAAGCGCAAGAAAAAATTGGCAAAGATAAATAAAAAGAACCCACAGAGAGGCGTGCACAATGAGAACTCGTCTATATGCATAGGAACACAGATTAAACATTTCATTCCATCTGACATCTGATTTCAACTAATACCATTCAAACCTTTGTAGGGGGGGGGGGGAGTAAAAAAGAAACAACAAAGGCCAGGCCACAACAAAACTAAAGCCAGGAAGACATAAAAAAAATCTCTGCAATAGAAACGTAAAAATAGAAACGGCAGTTATCGTCAGTTTTTTTATATTTTAGTGTGGTCCCATGGGACGGCCAGGGCCAGAAGAGTGAGTGAATTATTCAGAGTGAGGATTTGGGTCCCCCGCGGACCGCGCGAGCTGCCATTCACGTGCACGAGCGTGCCACTCAGCCCGACGGTGCGCACACACGCATGCGCAACACGCGGGGCGGACAGGCGAGGTGTGCGCGCGTGCCAACCGTATATGCGCGCACACACATGCACCCTACCCGCGTGTGTGATGCGCGACTGCTGTGCGCTTACCTCTGCCTCGCTCTTCCGGCGCAGAAAGTGCAGCTACTGAAGCTCCGCTGGCATGCTCCGCATATTCTTGCCGGCAAGGCGCCAGCCCTGCGCTCGTACCGCGCAGCCTCCGCCTACAGGGGCCCCCCTTGACGAGCTGCGTGGGCCACAGGCAAACGGCGGCGGAAAGACGCAGCATAGCAACGACGGTGTGCAGTTATTATAGAACATGCAGATACAACAACACACACATATGCCACCGATGACCGAATCACCCGGAATGTGCCCAATCTCGAGAGATCTTGGTAGCAAAGCAGGAATGAACATGGATAGTGGTTGAATGGGCGACTACCACGCATACAACCCAAGATAACGCCTATAAAAGCCCACACAGATGGGTCAATAAACCCAAACGCTGCATTAACATTAATTACAAGTGTAAATTAAAATCGCTTCCCAACCCTTCCACAGGGAGAGGATGCACGCAGCAGAGGGGAGCAGAGGGTCGGACCCTACACAGCCTCACGATTCGAGTCACATGGTGACAACACAGCCCAGGCCCTGATGCTGTCAGGGTCAGTCCCGGGCTGTTCCAGGGCCAGCTGAGCCCGGGTTTCCAGCAGCCGTGGGAATCAGGCTGGGAGTGTTACCTGACTCAGGGTGTCCTCGTTCTGTAATTCAGACAGTCCCTGCTCGGGGGTAGAGAGCTCCGGCCGGGAGCCATGTCATTCGCCTTGAGTTCCTTCTTCAGCCGCGTGGGCGTCTGCTCGTCCTCTTGACAGACATTAATTTTATTATCGCCGTCATCATCGTCATCGTAAGTAGCCATGATGCATCCACTGCTTTTGTTGTTCCACTGCTAGATGAAGGTTTACCCCGAGCTGCGCCAGTCATGAGAGTTGATTGGTTATACTCCATCACGCTGGTCAGCGTGGGGTGGTGGACCCAAGACTGGTTCAGATAGTAATAGCCACCGATGTGAGCCACGGCTGGCTATCAAACTCAGGACGCTGGGTTCAGAGTGCAGCAGGCTGATCATAGTACATTAAAAAAATATAAATGTATACAAACACACACATATTTAGATTTCTCGTTGCTTGTTTGTACTGTATATTCTTTTCCTTGAAATTAAGCCCAACTTGCAACCAGAGAAACAATTGCCACTGATCACTGCATCTCGATGGTGTGTGTCGAGCCGTCTGTCGCTGTACAAGCTCAATTTGTTTTTCTCACAAATGCAAGTCAACTGCATTTTAGTGACAACACTATACAATGCAGCGAACCTCATCAGGATATTTAAATTGTATTCATTGCTTCTGAAAATAAAAAAATGTGAGCAAACAGCTGCTTTAATGAGAAACAAAATGCCATTTATCGAGGAAAGTAATTCTCCTTTAGACACCTGACATACACAAAAACAAAAATCCCCATATAGCCTGAACAGAATGTTGGGGAAAGTGCTGTTAGCGGGCATGGCACACGATGGGGTGGGTTGCCAGCACCACGCACGGCCGCCTTTTTCTTCCCAATGGCTATGTTTACACACTGCACTAGGTACTCATTTGAGGCTGAGTTGACATAGGGAAGGCCCAGAACAGGTTCAGATAATTGTCACCGGTGTTGGCCGTGAGCAGGAATTGAACTTGTGTCACCGGGTTTGTAACACAACGTGCTCACCACCATACTACACACATCCTTAAGACTCATTTTCCGGTGGGTCCACATTTGCATGTGCTTAGCTGCTCTTCTTTTTGCGGGCGCTGTTTACCGAATTAACCGTACCGGTGAGTGAGTGACTCACGGTCCAAGCTCTGTTGGAAGCAATGGGGGGAAGCGACGTCAATACACGGCTACAGTGGGTAGTATTGCACACAAATATCAAAAGCAGCACACAAATGCACTGCGCAAGTCACCCCGTTAAAACACACGGTCCTCCCAGACAGCGCAATAAACTTGAGGCTGCAATCAGCACACACGCGGCCGTCTGGCAATTGTCTGAACCAGGGTTGTTCAGTGACAACCGGTAAACCAGGTAAGGTCCCATACATTAGGAACCGGTGATTCCAGTGGAATGTTAGTAACGTACGGACGTACGTGAAGAGGTAAAAGTGGAACCCTGCAATTGCTCGCTTGCTTGCGCTACTGCTGGCGGAAGGGCCAAGTTTCCAGCGTGCTCACCATTACATCTCGGCAGCTCCCTTCATTAATCAGCTGAAAAGGTAACGCAATTGTATTCAGCACTGGACCGGTAACCATTTTTTTTTTCATGCAGTTACCAGCAATGCTCCCGAGTCACTAAATCCGACTTTCCCACTCATTGCAACAAAGCCCCCACTGTCATTACATGGCCACTCGCGGCACATAATTAAGTAAGGCGTCAGGGTCACGGGTGGCGTTTCATGACCGCAACTCCAATTTTTTCCAACACGCGACTGTCACCGAACACGGCCCTACGCCGTCTGCACGATTGCATCTGCCGCTGGCGCGTGGGCGATGAGCCGAAGCCGGCGCTTTTTTAAACGTGGCTGACAAAACGGGAGTCCATTTTGTCCCCGAAGCGAGGGTGCGGGCGCAGATAGGGTGCTCGCCGTCCATGCCGTGCTCGCGCCGGGGTTAATGTCAGGGTCGATTTCCAGGTCACGGTTACGTCCCCCCGCCCCCAACCGCCGCTCCCCCCCCACCCTGCCCGTCGGGTGTGAGTGGCAGGCGCGGCAGCCAGGCGTGCTGCGCGTACGGAGATAACCAAACACAGACTTATCTGCCGCCCTCGTCTGCATTCCGCGCGCGGCCCGCTTATAAATTTATTTTTATATTTACGATACGTACCGCATTATACATTCACGCGCATATATGCCTACTGTACATCGTCCCACCTCTGCAGAGGCTCGGTGCGCAGGCAAGGGACATAATGAGACAATGACAAAGGGAGGCAAGTTGCCGCGAGGTGTGTGATGGGCAATAGGCGATGTACGCGTGCGCGTGTGCGCGCGTGCGGGAGGACACGCACGCACGCGAGCACACACACGAGCACACATGAGCATGTGCAAATGTTGCGGGCTTGGGAAGAAAGAGGAGGACAAATGCAAGTCGCGAGCCTCCTGAACAATGCGCAAAGGTCGCTTGACCACACAGCTGATATTTACCAGGCAGAGGCGGTAAGGAGATGTCTTAACGCTCAACTGGATGAGCAGGAATGTAGGTCGTTTAAAATCACGCGTGGGTTTGTAATTTTAGAGACAAGTCGTTATTTCAAGCAGAACTGTCGTCAATCACACCCTGTATTTTTCTTCATGACAGCCATCCAATCTAATGGACTGGATTGGACGCGGCTTGGTTTTTTTGGGGAAATAATTCAAATCGTACGATTTTGCACTCACTAAAAATATATATACGATGTTTTTGTTTGTAAATTCGCCTTTGCCATACCCTGCGTATAAAAATGTATGCAGGAATATCAAATCGTAGCTCAGCTCGCCATTTGTAACCGTCGCAAGCGGCCCACGCAGGTGATGCATATCAAAACAGCGGGCGCCAGCGTGACAGCAAAGGCATACTTATCCTCGCATGATAATGTGCCAGCGCGCATGGGGCTGGGTTCAAAGGGCAGAGCCCATTCAATTTGTGCCACTCATTGTAATGCGGGCGGGCTGACAGCGTGGCGGACGGGCGGATGGGCGTACAGGCAGGCGGGCGGGTCCCGCTTTCTGACAGCAATCAAGTCGCCCTCCCGACTGCCTCTCAATCACCATCCCCCCTCACTTTTTTTTAATAAGCTAATTACAGCAGCGGCAAACCAGGAGATGTGACAAGCAATAAACGGGCCTCCAGTCCACACGCATCTGACAGAAGCACAACAAGAGACGGACACCCCTTTAGCTTACCGCCCAGAATATTGTATATGCTTCCTTGATCAGAAACAAGCAGCTGTCATCAAACCCCGATCCAATTCAGTATATCCCACCCTGGCTACCGGTGGCCCCCCTCCCTTCCCCCCCTGCTCCCCTCCCCTGATGTGTTTACAGAGATGGGGGCTGCTGTGCGCCTGACCCTGCCCGTCTGCCGCCCTCCCCCCACCACCTCCGTGTGTCTGTTCTTGCCGCAGACGCCCGACGCACAGAAGTAATCGTCTGAGCTCAGTGCCAAAAACCCACAGTGTTCGCGAGCACAAGGCTGCATCGTCGGTCGACCAGCCGCACAGACAAAGAGCAAGTAGTGCCTCGGTTATGCATCGCACGTTAATCTCAATGTTGTGACATCGCCAGGTTGTGTTAAGGGTGGCCCTCGCGTTAGTATGTTAGGTGCATCCAAAACGAATCGATGTCAAGGATCGGCGTGTAATGCTGCGTAGATTACAGGCTTCGTCTAAGGCTTGCCTTTCTTAGTCATTGGTGTAAATACCCCCTCCAACATTCACCTATCTGCAGGTAAAATAAAAAGGCATAATGGGAGGACCAATCTTATGGCCACAATTGCACCTATTCTGTCTATGAAATACATTATTATTATTCTCACATTATTACTGTTGTTGTCTAGAAATGCATTATTACTGTAACTCTTAAAATCTGAACCACGAGTCTATGTCCCCTGTGGATGGCGACGACTTTGGTCACAATCTCCTTGATGTTCCGCACGAGGCTTTCCAAAAAGCTAAAATGGAACGGGGAACAACCTCAGTTGCCTGCTTGCTTGCACAAGCACTTGCCCCCTTATACGGCTGCTAAGCAGAACATTAGATGGGAATAAGAATCTCTCACAACACCGGAGGAGGGGAGAACCACACGTTTGGCATGATCTTGAGTGGTGGTGTTATCCCGCAACCGACAAAGACTGGGACCTAAAACATCCCGGACAGCTACTTCAAAAAGAGGGCTATTCCGGGAACCAGAACAGGTGGCAACCCGAGGAGTGACCTTATCCACCAGCATTTCCCCACGCAGCGCAGGCCGTACCCGATTCGCATCGTCCCCGCGCTACTCGCGCAGCGTGGAGGCCTCGGCGCACGTGGTGTCTGCCAGCTGGCGCGCGTCGTCCTCAGCCTCCATCAAGCAACTGTTGCTCCACTTCCAGCTCCTCCCGCACGTCGCTTCCAGCTGCTCCACCTGGGCACGCAGAGCAAGGGAGCAGAGTTAAGATCTCAAAAGCTAAGCGGGGCTGAGCATGGATAGAGCTTGGATGGGCAAGCATAACGCCACACCCTTAGGCTCGGTGTGTATGCTATGATATTGCATCCACATTACTTATAGAATCCATTCAGGAATCAAGTTGCTTTTAAAGTGACCACAGCAGAAATCCAATAGTCCGCGATCCAATATCCCGTGAATCCCTGTAATTAGCAGATCATTGGCGGTTCGCGAATGGCTCCCAAAATCCACAGCACACCACGGCGAATTGAACCATTTCAAATCTTTATCATGTCATATTAAGTTTAGCAAAAAGACTGGGACACTGGGTGTGAGCTTAAGATCCGGAGTCTCGCTGTGCGTCTCTCTTCATATCTCGATAAGAGTGAAACAACATTGCTAGGCGGGCACAATTTTCTTTGTGCTTTACACATTATGGTGCCTGGTTAGGTCTGTTAACACCACTTAAGACATTTTGTAAAAGAAAATCGTGCCAGTTTTCCATTCTTCACACTCACTTCAAAATTCCAAGTTCTGATTCAGTGCAGATTTTTTTTTTAAGCCGCTCAATTTTATTTCCCAGCTCAACATTTTGGCAAAACTATTCATTTGTGCAATCGCGATGGCCCCATGCACATCTCAGCCAGTGCCGGTGGCGCGGCGCAAGCAGCCGCGGGTGCACATTCAGCGCACAAGGCGCGCACCGTTAACTCGGCACGGCACAGCCGGCGTGTGCCGCTACGGGCTGTTCCCAAACCACAACTTTGCACTTTGGGGTCCTTGTGCCTCTATAAACAGGGGAGGGGGGGGGGGTGCTCGTAATGAGGAGGGGGGCTTCACCCGGATTGAAATCTAAAGAAACACCTCCAGGGAGCTGTCCACATGGGACTCAGAGGTCAGAGCACTGAACTGAGCTCCTGTGCTCGAATCCAGGTTTCAGCCGTCTGTGATTGAACCAGGTTTTCAAACATAGTGAGAGTTGGTGATCTCAGCCTGGTCACCAATGACCGCATGAAAAAAACCCTTTAAAAATGTCGGCTTTGCACTCAATCGAGCTAAATTCCAGTTCTGAAAATCAAACCTATATACTGTGCAAAAGAAGTTCAACTTACCGTACATGCATACAAACCATAGACTGTCATGTGATGAACATTTTTTCCATAGCAGGGAAAGCATGAATATGCTTCCTCCTATTTATTGTGTGGATCAGAGGTTATTTGAAAAAAAATTCAAGAAAGTAGTTCTGGGATAATTGCGTCTGCGGATCGTTCTCTAACCCGCAATCGTGCACTGCTCCACTAGAGTTCCTGATGGATTTTTCATCTCGCATGGAAACGCCGACAGCAATAAGGATATGAGAACATACTCTACACACACACGTGGTGGAGCGGGGCTGTGCGGTTAAGATTGCGGTTACCCGGTGATCTGGCCGTGCACGTGCCCGGTCTCAGGCTCTGCGTGCCACCGGCGCAAGCTGCAGCCGCATCACCTCCTGCGCCCGCGTGGCCTCCTCTGTCCTGGTGGCTCGCAGCTCTGTTTTGAGGAACTACATCTTGCCCCTGGACAATACCACGCGGTAGCAACATGGCACCATGCTCGCTCGCACCAAAAGCCTCCAACCCCGAACTGTGGCCCGTATAACACCGCACTGTTCCACATATAAATCTGAAGGCGGTGTGCATGCGCCGTTCACCAATTCTCAGACAAAGCAATTGCATGACTAAAGACTGAGAAGACTTAAACACACAAAATCAATGACGCCTACGGCGAATAACCACGAGTGACGTCCAATCACGTCAAGTTTCCGTGTCACAACAATTCACATTATGCCTGAGGCAAGTGATGGAAATTCCACATTCTTATTGAAGGTGAGTTTACCCAAAGGACAACTCCTATTAAATCCTCACAAAGCAATGTTCAGTTAATCAGCTCTGGAGGGACAAGGGTTTTGTTGACTCCTGAATGGGATGTTGACTTTTAACGTGTTGATTGGGGTGAAGCGGTGGCACGGTGGTTAGCGCACTGTGATATGAGCCTGGTGACCGAAGTATGAATCTATGCTTTGACTAACATCAGTGATGAGTAATATCTGAACCGGTCCGTTCACCAACGAGCACTTACCATCTTGGTGAAGTATGGTCAAATGTCCATGAACCGACAGGTGTGGGGAGGCCCTTGTCCAGCGGTGGATTGACAAAGGGCGGTAATTTATGCGTACAATTGTACAAATTTTCACTGTGAGCCGCACACTGTGACCAGTGCCACGGGGTTCCGAATTCCTAACGGCAGTGATGGCCGAGTATTGACCGACCTGTGCGAAGAGCGGAGGGCGGTGCAGCGTGCTGCAACAACTGATACCAAAATGTGGTCACTAACAAAGTAATTGTTAAATCAGTTGATAAAGACAGCGGCCCGAACCGATCCATGGCCCTCTCCCAGACCGCGGGCGTGACAACAGGGCAGTACGAGGTTTTAAAAAAGATGACAATTTCCGTAAACAGCTGCTCCTTGCGACATCAAATAACTGTATCGTGCGTCGACTCTGTGTGGTGACAGAGAGATGAACTAAGTCAAATAACAGAAATCACTTTCCAATTTTTCTGCCGAGTGAATTTGAACCTGTTTAGTGTCCCCTGACCAGAGTCATGGTGGGGACTGGTGGGGTGGATGGAGATAAAAAAAACATGGAAAAATGCCAGCAAAATGGTCGCGTAGCTGTGGCAGTGTTAAATTACAGTGCAGAAGCGAGGCTTAAAGGAGGGAGGTAACGGGTAATCAATGCATCGACCTCGCCTTCCTGTTACTCAAGGGTCCACGCGGCACTCGGCCGGCAGTCAATAGAACAGAGATTAACTCTTCCAGGCGGCGCCCGCGTGCCACTTAAGGGTGCTCGCTCGCCATTTAAGCGCCGCTTTCAAGTTTGACAAAATGCCCAGGTCACTCCACGGAGATGGCTTTAATTAACTCTGTGGCCTAATCTGTATTGGCACATTCTTGCGGGTCGCCCGGGGGCAAGGGGAGAAAAAAAACGAACAGGAGGACAACGGCGTTACGAGCGGCAGTGGCGGTGGTGGCGGTCGTGGTGACAGTGGGGGGAGGTGGGTGGAGTATATTTGCGGGAGAATAGGAAAAAAGAAGAGGAAGATGCGGTGGAGGAAATCCAGCAGCGGTGCCACAACTGATGCGCGATAAATATGTGTGCACGTCATTTCACGGCTGATTTGACTCAAAT
Organism: Lethenteron reissneri; assembly: GCF_015708825.2. Lineage (NCBI taxonomy): Eukaryota > Metazoa > Chordata > Hyperoartia > Petromyzontiformes > Petromyzontidae > Lethenteron > Lethenteron reissneri. The sequence continues at coordinate 13,770,742 of NC_083787.1, read as the reverse complement.
TATAAGTTATGAGGGCGGGATGTTAGCGGGCGTCCGCGCGGTTCACTCACACCGACATGAAGGCCCGCCAGGAAACCTCGTTAAATTGGAGACAATCAACGGGACACAAAACTCTCCCCATTCTTTTCCGCCTCAGATCGAGATGGGAAACGGACGGTTACTGCGAAGTCAATCACAAAGCCTCCCAGCTACCGCTGTGTAGGCTGATAAAGCTCCGTAGTCTCAGAAGCCGCAGGAGTACAAACAGCATGCTTTTCCAATTTTTTATCACCATTGGGTTTTTCTGCTTATTACGTGAGTATTTTCTCTTTGAATTCTGCTTTTAAAGAAAATAGTACAGAGAATTCATTTTTTTTCTTATAATCTTCAAGCCTCCCGCTGAACGAAGCATACCGCACTCTTAGCTAAAGGTTGCGCTGAAACTATAATTTAAAAAAGGTAGTTTTTTTTTGTTACGCTTTGTTGTAAAAACCTTTTTTACGTCCAAATCTAAGTGCAGTAAACATGTGTAGAAATAAAACGACACAGACTGGCAGGTGTGGCCGATAGAGCGAGCGGTCGGGTGACACGCGACGGTGCCACCCGCCAGGCGGCATGGGGATCGCGGACGTCGGCGTGGCATGGCCACCCCCGTGCAGGCGTATGTTTTCGATAAGAATAAAACACCGAATGAAAACATCGTTGCCTGGCCGAGTGGCCGGTCCCCAAGTCCCGGCTGCCTTCAGCGCGGCGGGGACAATTTCTTCCATCTCCACACGTCGGAATTTCGTATCAGAATTGCCTCTGCGCTCACGGCGAGCAGTGTCTTCGATATTACGTTAGAGTCGGTGTCAATTTTTGTTTACAATTATGTTTTGAAGTTTGGCAAAAGTTTGCCATGTTTGGATGCTGTGGTTTTCATTTACTGTAGTTGGTTTTTATTGCACATATTTAACAAAACCAAATTAAACCACCGACTGGCACGCCAGCTTTTTTGGTCCCACGTATGACTTGAATGTCACATGCCATGCCCGATGTCTGAACGCCAAGACCCAGCCAAGTGCATGGAGCCAGTGAAATGACGACGACGGTGAGACTGGCGCTACGAGCAGAGCAGGCTGGGTGCTTGGCTTTTTGATATGTGGATTGTTTTATAAATTGTTCCTCGATTTTTTACTTACTCAGCATTTTCCACATGTGCATCACTCAACCTGAGCCACCCTGATCTTTGGAACCATACGCATACTCACACTAACACACGCACACGTGATCTGACCCTCTTGATCGTTGCACAACTTTGTCCATCTCATGCCATTGCACATACGCTCACCTCCACCCCTACCCCCAATTCCGTTATTCCCACGCGCATCCACCGCACCATTCGCATCTCATCCCAGCTGGCCCCCCACACGGTGCTTCTCCCCTCCCACCGGGCGGTCTCCTAACCCCCCACCCCAAAAAACTTGCCCCCTATGCCAACCTCCCATCTCTCCGCCGCCTGTGGCGAGGAAAGCAATCTGTGCGACACGCCGCATCACGACCACTGCTGTCGCCATCGGTGCCGCGCACCTGGTGTCGTGGAGCTCCTCGCGGGGACGGGACTCCTCATCCACCAGCACCTACACGTGCTACGATCATCCGGCCGCTGTGCCTGCATTGCCGCCAGTCCCGCCCGAGTCCTCCCCGCGCGCTCCTGCTGCTGGTCATTTTGCTGTTGGAGGGGACGAAGAAACACGACAATGAAGACAATACAGCCACCAGTGGCAGCAGACAGAGAAGGAGCAGCAGCAGTAGCAGCGCGAGGAGAAAGAGTAACAGCAGCAGGAGTAGCAGCAGAGACTGCAAGTAGGTGGTGGGTGGTCAGGACTAACAGGGCTTTGGTCCCTCAAACCTAATCACCAGCTTGCATTCAAACACAGGCTACACAGTAAAACAAATAACTTGCACATCCCTAACATGAAGCTGACTCGGCAACAAAAGACAGGCCAGTTGGTAACCCGTGCATTCTTGCCATGTTAGACAGGGGAAGTGGTCTGCGTGGGAACTGTTGCAGGCACTAGGATTTGGAATAATTTTGATGATAAAAATATGTCATTAGTGCACTGTGTTCTGCGAAAATTAGTGTTCAGTGGCTCCGTAGATCCAGAAACGTCGGAAGTACAGGCCCCTACTCAGCGGTCTTCTCGCAGCAAGCATCGGCCTTCTGCAGCTGCTGCATTGCCAGCAGCTGCAGAAGGCCGACGCACGCGTGCTGCAGGGGGTCCCACCTCACCCGACTGTGCCTCTCGGTCGGCGAATGGCTCCTGCACAGTGGCTCAGCAGCCTCGGTGCACGGCGGCTCGGCTTCGGTGCCAGGCTCTCATGCTGCCACCAGGTCAGCCTTGGAGTACCGCAGCATCTCGGAGCATTCCTCCAGTTCCTGCTGTGGGGCGGAGATTGGCAGGACTTAAATTACATGTAATTACAATTTGCTATTTCAATACACGAATAACTTGTGATGGTTAATCCACGCTACTGAGAGAAGTAAGTGACCTTGGGCAAGACACATCGCCAGATAGGTTGACGGACGGTGGTCCAGAATAATAACACAGTGTCAGCCGAGAAACCGAACGAGTCCACCGAGGAGCTGGAGCGATGAAATCAGTTCGTTTCTGCAGGTGCTGGGTGGATTGTTAATAAAATGCTGCTTACGAATGACAGCGAATGCCAAATGACGATGCTGTCACCCCCGCTGCTGTGTCGCTAATATCCATTCAGATGCAGAGCGGTGCGAGCGCGGTGAAGCAAATCAATAAGAATGGCACGACACAAAATAAACACCGCCTGTGAAGATTACAAAGCATCGCGATTAATCCCATCGGCACTGCGACTACAACGAACGTTCTCTCCCTGCCCAATGGGCGATGTCAACACCGTCCCCTGTGCTCCCCCGCGACTCCGGCTGACCTCGTGTGACACGACCGGCTCCTTCTCCTCGCGCTGGATAAACCGCCAATCCAATCCGAGCGCCACACCGTGGCTCGTACCCGCTCCAGCACGCCGCTTCGGCGAAGCTGCGTGCGCCACCGACGGCTCGAAGGTGGCCGTCAGCATCGCCTCCTGCGGCTCTCGATCACAGCAGCATGTTTGGTTTAACGGCTCCTCGCCGGACGAGACTGCCGTGCTCCTGCACCGCTCGCGCACTCTCCCCCAGCTCACGTCGCCATGCCGCCAGACTCTCCCCGAGCTCCGAAAGATCCTGCCAATAATGAAAAGGGATGAGAGATGGCCACCAGGTGGCTCTGAGGTCAGAGATGCTGAGCCGGCACCGCCGAGATTCTGGGTTCGAGTACAGGTTTCAGCCGCCATACCACCCTGAGAATGATTGTTTAAGGGTGCTATATAAATGTGCATTAGTATTATTATTATTATCAGTGATTAAACCGGGTTATCAAGCTACCTACAGACCCATAAACATATATAGAGACCCACAGACTCACACAGACCCATATTCCTACATATTTACCCGCAGACTCACAAAGACAGATTTGTGATTAAACCAGGTTCACAAGCGTAGTGTGCTGATGGTCTCAGCCAAGTCATCGGTGAGTTGCACACAGACCCACATACTCACGTACAGATTTATACTCACATGGAAAACCATAAACTCACAGAGAAACCCACGGACTTACATAGACACCCATGAACTCATATAGAGGACCATAGACTCACAGAAACTGAGTTGTGATTAAACTGGATTCTCAAGAGTTGATGATCTCCGCCTGGTCTTCCACAACTGCGCAAATATCCGTAACATTAAATTCAGTTCTGCACTGAATTGAACTCAATTCCAGCTCTGGGAATTACAAATATTCATTTGACTATTGTGCAACAAACATTTCTCTCCCCTCGACTGTATAGACCATGTCCCTTGAAGGAATCTCAGAGCGAGTACTGTAATATCCGTTTCCGTGGGCCGTTCCCTAACATAGACGGTTATCTGCTCTACGCGAGATCTCAGAGGTGACTTCGTCTCATGACATGATGCGATAGTACAATCAGGATAAAATTGGTTTAAAATGACAAAAAATATATTATTAAAAAAGGTGGTCACCGCCATTGTGGCGACCGGTTCCCTCTCCCACCAGCACCACCATCACCACCATCACACAACGATGAAAACATCGAGCGAGCCTCATGGAATCAGAATCAACCGAGAAGATGGAGCGATGAAATCGTGTGCAGGTGCTGGGTGGATTGTTACATCACAGGATCGTGAGAGGGGGCAGCGGTGGGTGTGGAGAGGCCTTCATCCAGCAGTGGATGGACCATGGTTGATGATGAAAAGAGCTCCAAGGGATTATGTGGCTTATCAAGTGTTTCTTCCAGGACACCAATCAATTGCCCTGAATAATGAGGGGGCTGGAGGGAGGGTGGGCGGTTGGGGGGGGGGGGGGGATGGGAAGTTGCGAGCCGAGGCCTCACCTTCTGGAGGCACAATGTGAGTGTCATGCTCCGAGTCGCAGTGCCTGTGCGACGCGCGGTACGTCGCCAGCTCTGTGCGTGCCAGCAGCAGCGCCCCATGGTGCTCATGCTTCTGAGAATGGGCACCACCATGGGGTGCAGTGGGGGGGGAATGTAATGACATCTTGATTCAGGTCGGTAAAAATCGGATCTTGCGCTCAAGATGCATGTGTCGTGCGGCCACGCTGCCAGCAGAGGGCAGTACAGCAAATCCAATCTTGTGCTGTATTGCGCACCTGTGTCTATGCTCCCGCCTTCATCAACCCAATGCTAACCAGTGTAGTGAAGTATGGTTCACTGAGTGTGGAAGGTCTACAGGATCACTCATCAAAGGCACCACCCTCCCCAGTACTACTCACTACACTTATCAACCTCTCTGCATCACTCACCACACCTCCAGTATATATCTCCATACTCACCACCCTCCCAGCACCACTCACCACACTCGTAGGTCCTGCACGTCCCAGCGGTGCGCTACATCCACGCTTCTCTTGCAAGAGCAAGTAGCCTCTATTCACTCGCATGGTGCTATCTCAAGGTATCGATCTGATGCAGCATAATTTTAACGAGTGACATTTAAAAAATAAATCGTGACCAGCGACCGGGGCGACCAATTCACCCGTAGTTTGAGAGACACCGTGAATTTAAATGACAAGCTGCCAACCTACGTGTTTTAAAATACCAGCGACCAAATAAGATTTTCAAACAGGAGCACATTGGTGAAATTGAAATGCCAACGGAGTGCTATTTGGATCAAACCTGGAATATGTCAGAGCCCAATTACGAATAAAAGCTATCAAATTATTTTTCTACTGTAATCAATTCACGTTTTGATTGTGTACGGCTGAGTGCTGGTATAAGCACGCCCCGGCTGGTCGCAAGGTGGGTGTTAATCTTCGGATTGACGATACGGGCGTTACAAAACATCCGTCATTGATGCCGACAGTTATGGCTATCGAGCAGAGTTTGATGACCCTTGCATCGTTTTTCCGAACTCTTGGGGCGACGAGACCTGCCAATATCACTTTGCGTCGGCCTCCACCCACTCCGCCTCTACGCAAAACAAAAATCAATCCGGCCGTTAAATTTTCATGCTCATCTCGGCCCGCCGCTGTCAGCGAGCTGCTTAGTAGGTTGTAAACGGAGGGGCGAAGCCGCCAGGCAAAGTCAAATCGATGGAGCAAAGATGTCAAACATCAAGTTCTGAACCTGAGCAATAAAACAATTAGCAAATTGCAAATCCGAGCGGTCCTAACACAGCAGGCACCCACCCCACTCACCTGCCAGACGGCGCAGGCCAGGGCGCCACTGGGATAAAAACACAGGTCGTGTTTAACGCAGTTTTCTTCAACAACCTTGCGTTATATGTCGCCTGTGTTTTTTTTTTAACGGGGCGCAATGCATTGAAGTTGACGATAATTATCTTCACGAGCGCACAACCCCCCGCTCCCCGCCGCCTCAATTTAAACACAACCTTGTACAAACAGACGAGGCACAGAAAAATCGGAATCAATCAGTGCCGCAATATTTAATTACTAAATTAATTGAAAGCTAAACCTTAACGGTTTAAATGGCATCGCTGTTGACCCCTTCTCAACTTCTACACCCAGAGCGGTGGCCTTGGCCTCGGTATGGCGAGCAGCCTTTGATGTGCCCTGCCGCCGGTGGGAGGGCGAGCGGGAGCGGGCCCTAACCATCCGTCATGCTACAGACCCCCGTCATGCTACAGACCCCGGTCAGCTCTGCGCAGGCTTGGCCGGGGCCCGCGGGCCTGGCACGCCAACGGCGGCGGTCCTACGGGACGGAACGTTAACATCTCCAGCAGCAACAACAAAAAACCAAAAAGGAATCCGGCAGGGTACAGAAATTAAGATCATGTTGAATGCACGAGGGGGTCTTTACAGCGCTTTTAACAAGCAGGGCACTGCTGAGCTCATCGAACCGTGTTCCTCGGGAGTGGAGTGCGTAACATCAACCCTCCGGGGCCAAAGCGGGGCCCGGCGTCCCACGCTCGCCAATTAAACAGTGTGGTTTTTGTGTGCGTCGTTATCTGCACGTGATCGGAGAACGTTGGCTCCAGTGCAGTCGGCTCGGGCCTGGCTCCGAGTTGTGCAGAGCCCCTAACGTGCGTGCATGCCGAGTTCCATGCCCTGCTTTCCTTTCCCCATGGCAACATCTCTGTTGACTTCAATACAAATCAACGACAACAATAATAATAATTACAGCAGTGTGCTGCTCTGGCTCATTGTCAATCCAATGCTGGATTAGGGCCTCCCCTTGCCGCGTCAGTCGTGGGGGCTGTTTGGCCAAACTTTACCCTGCCATTGTTGGTCGGTAAAGGGGAGGTGGGTCAAGTGACCAGAACCAGTTCAGATATTAATCACTGCTGCCGTTGGCTATGGCTGGGAATCGAACCGAGGTCCCCGAGTTCACAGCACGCAGCGCAAACCACTGCACCATCACTCCACCCAGCGGTGTTTTCTATCAAATAAACGTACTCAATTAAAACGACAAAAACAGTGTAATTAAGAACAAGAGAAAAAAGAAAAAAATCTGTTAATATAACGACGAAGCCGAGAATATAATCAAATCGCCAGGGACAGGTCTGGGGTTCTGGCACAGGATCTGAACAACCGGGGCCTTATTATTGGCCACATCTCCCCCTCGCGCCCCCCACCCCCTCCCACCACTCACCGCTCCAATACAAGACTCACAGAACGCAGGGCTCTCTGGTGCGGCTGGCGAGGAGAAACCGGCGGGCGGGCGGGCGTGTGAGCAGCACGCAGAGCCCCGTCACCCACGTGGAAGCCGTTAAGAGCGACCAGAGGGGTCAGCGCTAAACTCTTGAAGCTCGTGCGGTGAAAAGTATTCCCTCTCTTGGGGGCGTGTGTATAAATAACCACAGTGGCCTCCCTAATACGACTCAGGTGGACGCGGCCGTGAGCTTTGATGTGAACGTAAATTTTCCGCATTAGCGAGGCGGAGTGATCGAAATTGGGAGTGACGGCTATTTTTCCTTATATTTCTCCCCGCATTCACTCCGTCAAACATAGACAAACTATCGGGACGTGTAATAACGTAGCTGAGAGAAACGCATTTCCAGCCACTTTGATTGTGCACGACTCACGCAGAAATTATATGGAATTGCGAGGCTGAGAACACAGCGTTCCGATGCAAATAACAAAGAGTAATCTGTCACATCACCCCACACAGCCGCCGCTACCTACAAGGTGGCTTCTCGCAACAAAGGGATATGCGCACTTAACATCAGGCGGTGAGTGTATTGCGATGTCGACTGAGTAAGATTCCCAGCCGTGGCTAACATCAGTAGCGAGTGAAATCTGAGCCGGTCCACCCCTTTGACCGACAAGCATTGACCAGCGGTGGTGAAGTATGGTCAAACAACCCCCATAACCAACACGCTATGGGGAGGCCTACATCCAGCGGTGGATTTATAAAGGACGACAGTATATATACTTCATACATAACCACACAATAAATACAAACATATCCAGGGTACGTGCGATCAAGTCACACAAAATACAGAAAACGTACGGTCAAAATAACACGAATATATATTGACACATACCCATATATATACAATTACATATATACGTACTACAAAGGGCCGTTAAAATTACAGTTATTCAAAGTATAATCCACATCCAAACTGCTTGCGAGCTGCCCTTTGATGTGCTGACGGGTTTGTTTTGCTCTCTCCCTGCCTGCCGTCTCCCCCATCTCTCCACTCGCTCTCTTTAATCTCCCTTCCCTTCGCAGGCACCCCCGCCACTGCCGCCTTTTTCGCCTC